>NC_134183.1:308947-612894 GCF_964188355.1 Buteo buteo
GCACAGCAATAGCCATTTAATATTTCGTTGATATCATGTCCTAATTTGGACAGTGCGGAAATCGGGAATTCTGACTTACTTAGCAGCCTCTTCCCATTGTTGTCTTGTGACCTTGGGCACCGTTAATCTTCTCATCTGTAAAATGGGGATAAGGGTATAAATCCCCTTATTTGAAGGAAAAAAAAAACAAAACACCACACCATGTTCAGAAAAATGTTTTGAGTAAGAAACGTGCATCAGGGTTAAGTATCACTGCAATGGACTAGGAAAAATTGCTGTCACAGGGATGTTTGTTTCTCCTGCAAGGCCTAAGAAAAATTACACAACTACAGATGACTAGGTTGCAGTTAAAAAAACCCTCAAATCCTCCAAAGAATCATCAAAGTTTGGCTCTTCTGTTGCTTGAATGTTGCCCTAATGCATTATTGCCTATTTCTTATTCTACTACCATGATTTCTATGCAGTTGTAAAATTTGCAGGATTGGCATTGTCTTTGCCTGTCTGTTTATGTAGCTCTCTATCATAGTGGCTCACTGCTTATGATAATGATAAGCAGTGGTGGGTACAACAAGTTTTGAAAGCAGGTATTTTTAAAATACTCAATATATTCTGCAAACTCTCAAACCATAAGAAATAGTTAAATCTAGAGAAATATAAATTTTATATCCTGCTGCATAGAAATGAGTACTCTGCATTTGAAAATTGTGGTAACTTAGAAAAGCAAGTCAAAAAGGGGGGGAGGTGGAACATGCAGGGGCTAAGGTACATTAACTGCATACATCTGGAGGGTAAAAACAATGTCTAGCTAACGTATGCAGTATGTTTAGCAGTGTACGGAGTATGAGAGGTGTTTTTTCTTCCTAGGCAGCAGTGTTTCATGTTGCAGTGCACAGCTGGCATTCCAAAATGATTTGTTAGCTAAAGGTGCTTGCTTACAGATAATGAAATACTGGTTATCAGTAATATAGATCATATGCCTGATGAAAAATCCATGTTTCTAGCTGAAGGCATGTGGTTGTCTAGAGGCGGAGAACACGATTCTTTCTCTCTGCAATGCTTGCATGAAAGATTGAAGACTATTGTGAGAAAGATGGTGGTAACGCTTGTGCAAAAATCCTCATTAGCTACCATTGGGATTTTGGGTGGAGATTAAGACAGCGGTTAAGCTCTGAAAAATCTTAAGATGATTTGAGAAACTTCTACTTGAGCATTTGACTACTGCTCAGGTAAATCAATTTATATTATAATATAAATATAAAGTGCAAGTAAAATAAACATCTTTTATTTGTCACTTTTATCTTTATGCATACAGCCCACACCAGTAAAGTTGCACAGGAAATAATAGTTCTCTGTATTAGTACTACTGCCATGCTGCATTTTGCACAAGAATTCCTTATCCTCAGTTTTTGACCTCTTCTTTTTATCTCTAAGTAGCCAGCGTGGATTTACTTTTAGGGCTTGCTGCAAATGTCATGCCGGAGCCAGTAACTAGCAGAGAAAGATCCACCTAATGGCATTGGTTTTGTTTTCCAGGGGAAATAACTGCCTCTAAAGAACTGAAGCCTTTTGTAGAGAGGCCCATTTGGTTTGCATACCATTATCTGGTGGAACAGAGGTGTTCGAAATATGTGCTTTTTGTCATAATGAAATGTGTGGTTTTATTAAAAAACAAGTTTCTACTTGGTTGTTCAGACTGTGCTTTAGGATGTAAGTGCCTTGAAATAACTTTTAAAATTCTTTCAGAAGTCATGACATTTTTTTTCTGTGCACATGCTTTCTGATAGCCCTTAGTGAATTTGTAGATTACCTCAGTGTAGATTTCCAGCTTGGTTTTATGCTTTGAAAAGGAATATTTGATTATTTTTGCCTATTTTCAGTACCCCTGTATGTATTTTTTCATGCAGCTACAAGGGTATTGAAGACATTCCAGAGTAGAGGGGAGGGACCTTGTTCCTCCCTTCCTCCCTTCCTTCTTTTCTCTCTTTCTTTCCTTCTGTTTTTTTCAGTCAGTTCTTTGGAATATGAAGCCAACAACTCTGTTGTTATTATCATAGTTCTTTCGTATTCTTTCCTATTCTCCCTCATACCTCAAAATATGTCTTCTGGAATTTGGAATGGCCCCTTTGCTTGCTTAGAATGGCAGGGTCTGTGGGACAGGACTTTGAAATGTAAGGCACTATTGTAAATAAAGGGTTGTGGACAACTTAAAATAAAATTTAGGAATTTAGTGTAACTGCATCTTTTGAAGTTACCCTCCAGAGGAAGATAGGAAAGAAATGGATTCCCAGATATTCTAAATCGTGTAAAAGATGGACAAGGGGTGAGGTGCGGGGTCAGAATAAGCATTTGTTTTGTTGCTCAGTCCATGAGGTCAAATAGATAGGAGCCACGATGGCATTGCAGTCGCTGTGATTTCATGGGTTTTGCATTACATATATATCTTTCTTAAGAATGAGTTTGGGCTTGTAAACTAATTGAAATAATTTCCAAGGCTTTCCTTAGGGTAGAGGATTTTGCAATTCCAAGTAAATTGGAATTTTGCAGTTTAAAAGAAAATACTTTAACAACTCTAGACTTTCCTTTTCACTTACAAATGATGACTTTTCATTATACTGTTTGTTACTAATTTTAATTATTGATTCTTCTCATAATACTGCTTCTTGCTACTTCGAAAATATTATTATGTTTTCCGTAAAGAAAGCTAAGCTTTTGGTGGTTATGGAGTTATTTTAGAAACTTTGTCCCAGGGTTTAAGTGGGGACAAAAGTCCCTACTTGGGCACAAGCACTGAATTGCTTGGAAGAATGATTTGTATTTTTGTCCCCCTCTCATCAGTTTTGCTGGACTCAAATATTTTAATTTCATTATTTTAATATGAAATTTCTGGTCTTGAAGGAGAGGGTTTATACAGAAGCAGAGTTCAGGCTAACAATCTTGGCTACCTTAGGTGATAAAGGCTATCCTAAGAAATGACCTATTAAGTTGAGACCATGGTCTGTCAAGTAACAGTTTAATACTGTGTTGAGCAGAACTTGATACCGATAATACAGGTCTTGATCCTCCCATGCAGTTTTTGCCTTAATCAAACAGAGAAGTCTGCAGCTAACTACAAAGAGATGTGTCTTTTAGCATACTCAGACAGCAATTTGGTCTGTTTTGGATCGGAAAAGTTAAAAAACAACAACAACAAAAAAAACAAAAAAAGAAACCCCCCAAAAACCCCCCAAAACAAACCAAAACCCCAAAACAACCGTGTCTGTCGCTGATCACCCATCAGATAATAGTGTCTTCAGTCTACGCTTTCCCTGATCTTGGCTACTGTGGGACTGGGGAGAACAGGTAGCGAATGTAGGGATAAGCGAGAAAGGGCCAGAGTTCTGTGGTTCAAAATCAAGATTTTTATTTGTTTGGGGTGGAGAGGTCAGTATTAGATCAGAAGATAATGTGTTCTTCCTTGTATTGTTGATCGGCCTTTTTACATTTCTGGATTGATGTGCACCGTAACTCATTTACAGTCCACCAAAGTAATATATTCATAAAATGTGAAAACCTTAGATTACAGATTTAAGAGTTTCCAGTTGCTGCTACAGCGCTGTGACCAACATAGCAGTCAAGGATCCTGCCACCTATTATGCCAGTTACAAAGGAGTCATATGAACAGCCTTATTTTGATTTGTGTCTTCCAGTTGTTCACCTTGAATTGTGCTTATTGTACATAGAGTGAGCTTCAGATGGTTTGTTTTCTTAAGATGCGTTGTGAAATGCCTAATAAATATCGACCCCGGTGTTCACTCAGAACAACTCACTGTATCAGCAACACCACCTTAATACTCATGTGTGCGCACACACAAGAAGACATTTTATTAACCTAAAAAAAAAAAAAAGTCTTGTGTGAACTCGTAGATAATTCCACGTACCGTCAGTTCCTTGTGAGGAGAAGAGTCATGCCCGTTTTGAGGTGTGGGGTGCTAGCCTGTCTTTGTTAGCCTTGGTTAGCCTGACTTTATAGACAAAAGCCTATAAAGCTCTGAAGTAGCTCCTTAGTCTCAGGAACAAAATTTTGCAGTTATGGTTAGATGAATACATTAGCTTCATACTCCATCATGGTCAAAGAAAAGTATGTGGGAAAAAATAGATAAGGAGGAAAAAATTATAATTGTGCATCTCTGTCTTAATTGCTTTGTGTGACTGTCAAAAAGGGCATTATGGAACCGGAAAAGGTAAAGATAAGGGGAATAATTAGGGGTAATTAAAAATGACTTATATACAAAGAATGGCAAGAGGTTTTGAATGCTGAAAAGAGTTAAGGGAAAGTGAGGTAGGGTAGAAGTCTATGAAATCCTGAACATCATGGAGAAAGTGAGCAGAAAATGATTGTTTGCTGTTTCTTTCCAAACAAAAATTAGCGGACCTCAGGTTAAGCTTTTAAGAGTGGGGATCAGAACAAACAGTAGGTGATGTACTTCACATGATCCTAAACCATGAGGTAGTGCAGAAAAGAGAAAGCAAATTCTGAAAGTAGAGAGACTTGGTGATATGTCTAAAAAGCGTCACACATCTCCTTTTGCCAATTCCTGTTTCTCTGTCATTCCTAAGTTGCTTGGCTGTCAGAGTATGTATTTTCTTGACTCTGTTTCTTTTTAAGAATGTTAGTTTTTCCCTAAATACATTTAAACTTTGAAAGTGAACAGGTAAGCCAATTTTTCAGTCACTTGATTCCCAAAACAGGAACATAATGAGATTTTTTAAAAGTTTTTTGAGAGGGCAAATTCTTGATTCTAGATAATCTGCCTCCCAATCAGATAGAATCATAAGGTGTCAGAATACATCTGGAGTATGTTGAGATTTAGGGAGGTTGTAGTCTCTGTTTCCGAGGCATAAGAGGAGGTGATCTGAATTCCCAGCATTTCTTAGGCTGGCAGGGATACATGCCACACCTGTAAATGTTCATTCTGAGCACTTTCACCACAAACTGGAAGTGGAAGGACATCCCTCCGAAGTTACACTCGTATATTTTTGGAATGGGATAGCAGCAGTTTTGGCTTCCTGTGCTACAAGTGTCTAATAGTTGTCTCTTAAACTGGTAGACTGTTGGAGAGAATCTGTAAGACTTCAGAAGAATTTTTACATAATTGCATCAGAAAGTTCTTAATAATCTCTGGATGTTTGCCATTGAGTAGTAGTTTGTCAATATTTGTTTTGTTTCAGTCTTGACAAAGGAAGTGCATCTTAAAAAAGATTTTGACCAATGTTTTAAATTCTTCTGGTTTTAGGAACTGATATCGCTGCTGGAGAGGAGGTTGCAATTAAGTTGGAATGTGTGAAAACCAAACATCCTCAGCTCCACATCGAGAGCAAAATCTACAAAATGATGCAGGGTGGAGGCAAGCAAATTATTTTCCTTCTTCCGAGATTTAACTGGGTTTATGTCTTTGATGTATGTACCACCTGGAAGTATTTAATGGTTAAGATCTCTTTTGACATGTAAGGAGAAGGTGGGAAAGGTGGCAGGGTAAGTGAAGAGCAGTACCTCAGCTCTGCTGTGAGCAACGTAGAGTAGCAGTTCCAAATCCATGGCTACCAAACTTCATGATAACCACTAAGATCCTTCAATGTTGCTCATGGTCCCAGACTATTAAAATGTGAAAACCCTGAGCAACGTGGAACAAAGTTTGGTCCCATCTGGCAGTGCACTGATTTGACTTTTGTTAGCATTCTTTCTTCTGAGTTAAAAATATTTCTTTGCTGTGGGAATTCTAAGACAAAATGGCATTAGTAGTAGAGAACAGGAGTGAAGCAACTTTGTAGCTACTGCATGGTAGTCTGCTAGGATAACTTGCTCAATATATTTTGGAATTCTGCAGATATAAGATTCCCATGCAGTTCTGGGATATAAGCTCGGTGTAGTTAAGTTTTGCTTTTGTTTCATAGCCCCTTTAATTTTTCCTAAATGAGGCTGTACTTCGCATAAAGTCTGCCTTCCACACTGTATCTCAAATGCAAAATACAATAATCATACCTCTAGAAATGGATGATAATGTGTATTTGCATTTAGTCACTTTTTAATTCCTGCCTCATTCAGTTGCTGCCTGCGTGTAAACTCAATAGCCTTCATAGAGTAAAATGCTTCCTTTATGGGCTTACTAAGGCTGTGATGGTAGGCTCTTTCTGAGGATGGATGCTGCAGAGGCAGGTGACAGAACGTTAAGTTTCCATCTGAATAAGGGTTTCTCTGTGAAGGGAATTCAGGTAAAAATAATGCATGTCCAGTAAAGGTAAGAGTTTAAAATGGGTGAATTAAACCATTTGACTTCCAAAATGCATAAAATTAACTAAAAATAAAGGCATTTGAAATTCTGAATAAGGCTACCTACATGCAGGTTTAATTCAAAATATTTGAGCAATTCTGCAGTTTTGCGTGAAATAACTTTCCTGACTTTCTTCATAAAGCAGAGCTAATTTTAGCTCTCTCAGGCTGAATATGTAACACATCTCATAAACAATGCTACTTTGGTAGAGAATCACCAAACAGCAAATTCAGTGGAACTGGAGGAAAGACAAGAGTGTGAAGCAAGGGTGAAAATTCATTGCAAATTGAAATGGAAGAGAGAAGTATTTTACGATGATCTTCTAGGGTTTGAAACTAAGAAGTTAATTTCTAAGGCCTTCTTCAGTAATAATATTTAGTGATTTTTCAGTGTCTATTTTCAGACTTCCAATTTGCTCCTTATTGCCATCTTGGAGACTACATGAGTATTAGTACTTGTAAAATGCTTAAGGTTCAAATGCGGCAAAAACGCTAAATACTTTCAAGTTACAAGCTAATCACAAAGACTGGGAGGTTTCTGGGGAAGAGGAAAAAAAGCTATTTTTAGACCTCTGTTGCTATAATTTTATATTGGTTCTGCTGTGAAATTTTCATTTAGGAAGATTTTTCAGCTTGGAAAACTTTTCATTTTGGAATGGCTGAAGATAGCATAAAATATTAAGCTTCACTGTAAATACAAACATTCACAGTAATGACCCTCCTAGAATTCATCTTAAGAGCCTTGAAGATTTGAGTGTATGAACTGTATAAATCAAATTGTTATACTGAATAAACTGTTTCCTTTTTCCTAGTGGGTATTCCCACAATTAAGTGGTGTGGAGCTGAAGGGGACTACAACGTAATGGTGATGGAGCTGTTGGGACCGAGTCTTGAAGATCTCTTCAATTTTTGTTCAAGGAAATTTAGTCTCAAGACAGTCCTATTACTTGCTGACCAAATGGTAGGAAACTGCTTTGTTGATCTTGATAGTGCAGTATGTTGGGATATTAAAAGTTCTTGAGAGATCATAATCAACTACGTTTTATTTCTGTAATTTAGGGGTGAACAGGCTGTATCATTAGAGAAAAGACCCAAAATTTGTTTTGTTTCTGTAAATATAAAGTGTCCCATCAAAAGTGATAAAGTCTTAATTTGATTTTTTAAAACTGGACCTGCACTGTTTGCAAACCAGGTGTTGCACTGCTCAAAGACAAAGAAATTCCCCCAAGAAATTTATTTGAAACAAATGTAAAATAGACAGCGGCAAAGAGCTGGAGAGGTTTATCTATTGTCTTCTAAATTATGTGATTATGTTCTCATTAATGCCCTTACATTTTACAATAAAAAGTTTGTTTACCTTTTTCATCATTAAGACAGTGTTGCTAGTGTTTTTGTAAGAAAAAAGGTTTATGCCCAGTCTCTTGATGATGATTTTTTTTTTTCCTCTCTGTATTTAGATTAGTCGAATTGAATATATTCACTCTAAGAACTTCATCCACCGAGACGTGAAGCCAGATAACTTCTTAATGGGCCTGGGGAAGAAAGGCAATCTTGTCTACATAATAGACTTTGGATTAGCAAAGAAGTATCGAGATGCTCGAACTCACCAACATATTCCATATCGTGAAAATAAAAACTTAACAGGAACTGCCCGTTATGCATCCATCAACACTCATCTCGGAATTGGTGAGCTGGGGAAAGCAATAAACAGAAACTTTAAAAATGTCGATGCACATAATTTTAGTACAAGTAGATGTTGTTTTATGGAGGAATAGAAGACAGTCTCTTATTTCTGGCACTAACAGTGCAGCATGCTTGGCCTTGTATCTCTTGATTGGGTGGGATTCGGTCAGTTTGTAATTGTCAGGAATTAGCACATTTTTTAATAACTGCAAGGGTAATAGGCTTTTTCTTGTACTGGATGAGTTTATCATGGGCATAGTAACTCAGCTATCTGTTGTTTTTCTAAGGGTTTTTATGACAGTCTTGTTGCACGATCTTTTGTTTTTCCACTAGAAAATGAAACCTAATGAGTCCACTTTTTTATGCTGTTGTAGAGCAATCTCGCAGAGATGACTTGGAGTCCTTGGGCTATGTACTGATGTATTTTAACCTGGGCTCCCTCCCCTGGCAGGGACTGAAAGCAGCAACAAAGAGGCAGAAATACGAACGTATCAGTGAAAAGAAAATGTCTACACCCATTGAGGTTTTATGTAAAGGATATCCTTGTAAGTTACTTTTTTGTGGCACTAGGTCTACATGTTCACATTTTAGTGGCATTTCTTTTTTCTTTACGCTGAATTCTACCAGTCTTTTTTAGTTCTCTCTCTTTTTTATTATTTTTTTTTAACCCTTCTGCACCACCCCCACCTCCCCTGCCATGATTGGGCACATCTGTGATAAAGATACTGTGCTCTCAAGACTGGGATCTTTGTGTTTGTAGACCATTTCTAATTATCCCTTAACTATTGGTAAACAATCATTGTGGTGCCCTCGAGTCAAGGGGTAACGTGGTACATGTGATTTGCGCTGTATTGTGTGTGCATGCGTCTATGCTGGCTGGATAACTCTAACAGACAAATAGCTTTTTGAGAAACTACCTGTTTCTTCCTATGTGTGGGTGCTGTTTCTTGGATGACTCAGACTGTATAGTCAGATGCACCTCTTTCCTATTGCAGTTGTTTCACTTGGGAATTGTCACTCCAGGTTCATCTGGTTTGGCCTGATGATGGTCAGCATCTGTGAGAGGCATAAGAAACCCTCCTATATCCTAGCATCATGCCTCAAAGCTGTTCTGTTTCTCAGTTTGGTATTTACACCACAGTAATAACTAGACATTTTTGAGCCCTGCAAAATGATACTTAAATCTGTTTTAAAAATTGTTAACATTAGCTGCCATCAGAGAGTATTGTTGATGTGTCATGAAGAGTTCTGTCTCTATTGTTTCCACACTCCTGGCTTCGGCAGCTAGGTACGATAATGAGAACTATAGTTTTTGTTAGGGTTTTATGAAAACTTACTGTCTCTGATCTGTTTCAAATGTCGCTTCATACATGTTCCTTTACATTCATTAACTATGTTTTTTCACTGGGGTTTACAGGGAAGACTAATCAACTTTTCTTGTGCTGTTTGTTAGAATTTCTTTCTTAAGGTAAATTATTAATATATTATTTCAGCCAGAAGGACTTGAACTCAAAAGCTGGTATTTTGATACTGCTGTTATCTCTGGCACATTGACAAGAATATGCATTTTTTGCTGTGTAACTAGTATTTCACGTGCCATATAAAAACAGGTTTTCAGACTATTGCAAATGTAAAATTGTAGCATGACTTACACGGGAAATTTGTATGGGTCCCCTAGTTTTTGCGTGTTTTGTGAGGTAGTGAACATGAATCTTTATGTGACTTAACAACAAAGAGATGCTATTCCTTGTCCTGCAAGAAATTGTGTTTAAATATATTCAAAGCAAAGAAAGGCAAAAAAAAAAAATTTTTTTTTTTCTCAACTGTAGTTTTAAAGCTGTCCTGCCCTCCCCGCCCCCCAACTGTTGTTAAAGTACTCTCATATTGGGTCCTCTCTGTTGACAAATGAGATCTTTACATGCTCTGTGATAGACAATTTGCTTTTCAGGGTTGACTTGATAGATGGACTATAATGTTGCCTTCAGTAGATTTCTACTATTAGGTCATTATTATTTTTCTTATGTTTAGGAGATTCCCTATTTCTTGGGTTCGGGGTGGTTGTGGGATTTTTTGTGATTCAGAATTATAAAAAGCAAATGTGAAGCTGAATGACAAAAACAGGCTTTCTTTTATTACAGCTGAATTTGCCACATACTTGAATTTCTGCCGTTCTTTGCGTTTTGATGACAAACCAGACTATTCCTATCTGAGGCAATTATTCAGAAACCTCTTCCACCGGCAAGGGTTCTCCTATGACTATGTGTTTGACTGGAACATGCTGAAATTTGTGAGTAGCTGACATAGCTTTCTAAAACTTTTTTTGATAATGGTATGTGTTTACAACATTGTCAGTTTTGAGTATCTTAACTGATACCGTAAGATTATCTTGCCTTTTTCCTCCTGGAAGCTCTGTTGTCTAGAAAAAAAAGATCAGGAAATGAGGAAAGGCAAGAGATGCAGGAGCCATGAGATGGGGGTTGAATTACAAGTAAGTTGAAGTTCCAGGGTTTTAAGCATGTAAGGCTTCTTAGATACTTCCTTCAGGGCAGTCACCACGCTAGGTTGAGGAATTATTATTTTCTCCCACCTTGATCTTCAGCACAGGTCATTTGCAACTGTTGAGGAGGTATTCAGCTGCCATAACAGTATGTGTGTATATTAGCATTTTGAAGACTATCCCAGCAGTTGTATCAACGCAATTTATGGCAGTTCTCAAGAAATTTTACCAAAACAATTAATGTCTTAACAAACTTCACGGCTTGTCCAGTTCTTTATTTTCAGTAATTTTATCCAAACATATAGTTCTAAGCTCAATAATCCCCCAAGTTGTTCACTAGTCTTGACCCGTAGGGTGCAAGCAGAGCAGCTGAAGATGCTGAACGTGAAAGACGAGAAAGAGAGGAAAGATTGAGACATACACGAAATCCAGCTGTGCGTGGATTACCCTCCACTGCTTCTGGCAGGCTGAGAGGAACACAAGATGTAGCTCCTCCTACTCCTCTTACCCCAACTTCACATGCTGGTAAGTAAGCAAATACCTGTATAGATGCACCTTGTAGACTATTATTAATTTGCAGTTTGTTCCTGGTCATTGGGAATTAGAAATTAGAATTAGGATACCTGAGTGGTATTTATCTCTGGTTAGGGTTTGGGGTTTTTGTTTTGTTTTTTCTCCCCTTGCTTTTCAGTAGGTTGAAGGTAATTGTATACACTCATTACCTGCCAATTGCTACTTAGATTACTGTAAATGTAAAACAAAGCCCTTGATTTCTCGTCTGACTCTGTGGAAGTTTTATATGCAGACAGCGAGAGTGTAGTTTTTCCGGTGACCATGTTATAATCCCATTTCTCGTTATGAGAATCTAATGCTGTTTTTCTCACAGCCAACACCTCTCCTCGGCCAGTATCTGGTATGGAACGAGAAAGGAAAGTGAGTATGAGATTGCATCGCGGTGCCCCAGTCAATATCTCGTCGTCTGACTTAACAGGCCGGCAAGATACCTCTCGCATGTCAACTTCGCAGGTAAAAAAGATTTCTGCGTAATGGAAAAATTAGGGTGATTTGATAAAGTTAATTTGCCAAAAGAACATACCAGCTAAGTGATGTGATTTCATACGGATTTTGCAGATGATGATGACACGTATAAATACTTGACATTTTAACTGAATGTTTGTGATGTGGCTGTAGACTACTGTAAAGAAAATCATTTTTTTTTAATTTTTTCTTTTACCTTGGCTGCAATAAGCATAAAATACTCAAAGTAATACAGAGTCATTGGTGTATGAGATGATGCAAAATCCTGGAGATGCAGAATTTTTACCTGCCATTATAGTGTTTAGCTCCTTTGCTCATTCGGTTTCTTATCTCTGTTATCAATGAGGAAGCAGAGCAAGTTAGAGGCAGTTGTGAGTCACGTTTCCAAATGAACAGAGCAGAGAATATTGGTGCAGAATAGACAAGATATAGTTGGTGAAGAACAGAAAAGTGCTAAAGTGAAGAAATGTTGTAGTGCAGTACTGTAATTCAGAGCAGATAAGAAGCCACATACATGGATGGTGGATAGGTCGCAGAAGGCTCATTTGAAGAGGATGGCAGGAGGATGAATGGTAGAGTGATTCATAGCCATAGTCAGCACTGAAATCATCCTCATTGGTCACAGTGACGTAGCAAAGAGATTTTAGGAATGCTTGTTTTTAAGACTGACAAACAATGTTTAAATATATTTTTAACTCTTTATGCTATAGCTGAAACATTCTGTTTTCAGGGTATTCACACAGACTTGTCCTAAGTAGTGTGTGGCCTGGCTTTGTACAACTTACCTTCAGTCTTACCTACAGAATGGGGAATCATCTGTACTGTAGGCATACTGCCACATTACTGGAAGAGCAGTCTGTTATGAGGACTGATGCAGTTGCCTAGGGGTTTTTCCATCACGCCTCAATGCTGTGCTGGAGTTCTAACTGCATAATTTTTGCCATGGACTCATTTTATTTCTTGTTGGTAGAGCATATTGATAAAAATTAACTCAAGTTCCTTTTGGCTTTATCATTTAATTGGCAAAATTAATTATTTGGGATAGTATGTGTTCTTATATATAAACTCTTACCGCTAAAGGGAGCAGTCTTTTAGATGGAGGCCAGGTGAGTATATCTAATGAAGACTGAGGGTGAACTGGATTGGAGAAACAATTCTGCTGTAACAAAAGTGAAGAGGGATTTTGGGGGTTGGTTTTCAGCTGAATGAATTGTTTCACCATGTAGCTGCACAAATGTTTGTGCTTGCACAAGGGATGAACAGTTCAGGAGCAGAAATGACTGGACAAGACTGAACTACAATTCTTGCCACCAGAAATTCTGACATTGAAATATTTTATGGCTGAAGTTTGTAAACAGTATGAAAACAGAGAGGGTAGAACTGTGCATAGTTACAGATCTTGTAAATATGCACAAACACCTGATAGGAGGATGTAAAGAAGGTGCAGCCAGACTTTCTCAGCAATATCCAGTGAATGGACAACGGACAGCGGGCACAAATTGAAATATAAGAAATTTCATTTAGACATAAGAAAAAACTTTTTAACTGTGAGGGTGGGTAAGGACTGGAACAGGTTACCCTAAGAGGTTGTGGGGTCTCCCTCTTCTGAACTACTCGGAATTCAATTGGACGTTGTCCCGAGGGGCCTGCTCTAGTTGACTGTGCTTTGGGTAGTGGCATTGGACTAGATGATCTCCAGGGGTCCCTTCTGACCTCAGCTATTCTGTAAGGCTGTGACACTGAGTTCCCCGAAGTGTTTAATCAAATATAAAGATGGTTTCCTGGTAAAATGTGTGTGCCCAGGGTTTGTCTCTGGCATTCTGAGCAGATCTCAGAAGCTTTGTCTCTGTTACCAGGCTGATAAATAATTAATGGGAGTAACAAATAAATGCAGTGATGTTACTTGACTATGTTAGAAAAGAGTACATCTTTCTTTTTTTGCTATATTACTGACATGTAGCTCAGTGTGCATGTGACACTTTTCTAAACATTGTAAGGTACAAATAATCCCGGTGGGTTTACAGATACATTTTGGTTCTGCCTAACTTGTAAAATGGGAATACTCAGGTTGTGTGGGACTGTGAAGTTTTTTGAGTAGTCTTTGAATATCCAGATGTATAATTTGTGGTGTGGGCCAACAGTACAGTCTGGCTTAATGGCACATTTCCATACCTGCCCTTTTTAACCCTCTGCTCCAAGTATGGGATCACTTAGTCGATTTCTTTACAGTTCCAATAGCAGCCTAGTTGGGATCTTCTCTGAGTTTGTTAGAATTAATCATTCATCATCTGTTGTCTTCATTTAGTTCTTATCAAGGCAGTGAACCACTGCTGGTCTCCACTCACGGTAACTGATTAACAGTGTGCAACTGTAATATAATTTAAACAGCTTCCCATGGGCCTCTTGGATTTGGAAGGCAAGAGAGATTTACTTAGACTTTACCTTATAACACTTCCCCTTAAGCTCGTTAGAGAAAATTGCTTTTCATTTTCCCAGTTCTCACTCCGCAGCAGGCAGAATGGCTCAAGTTGCAAGTTTTCATAGCTTACGTTCTTACTATCTTCATAGCGTTAAAGTAGTTCTTCCATAATCAAAATTTATCCTTAGATGTTAACCAGGTTACCAATTAAAGCCATGGGTTTCCCATTATCTTTATACCTTGTTCTTAGTCAGAAAAATGTAAAGTATCCAACTCGCATGGCAAGGTTATTAAGGAGAATTTTGATTGGCTAGGTGTAAGAATATCGAAAATCATCCATACCACTTCTTATCAGGAGAACAGTAAAGAACAGCAGCTGTTTGTCCATGCCCATTCCAAGTGTGTTAGTTTTCTTTGTAAGTCTTAAGTAAATATGCTACCACTGTTCCTTTTTCAGGAAGTGCTTAGACCATACTCCTGGTAGAAAGCAGCTATTAAAGTTTGCTATGCAGACCTACAGATGTCTTATGTTAAGAACTACATTTGTTACAGTTGTTATTTATAACTTGATAAATTAGTTTTGTTATTTTATTTGGATGCCATGGTTTGGTAAGGCAACGCTGCATCTGTAATCTCCACCTCTCATCATCTAGAGGAAGGGCTACTGCTTGTTAAACTCTGGGCAATGGAAATGTGCAGAGGTTACTTAAAGAAATAATGAAGGCTACTTACCTCTAAGTAGAGTTCTTAAAGATGACTCTGCATTTTTATCTTTCTTTTTTCCAAAATGAGTTCTGATCAGTTCAGACTGAAACTGAAATCTAGGGCTGGGAATGTAGATAATATGAACCAACATTCTCTTACGGAAAATAGGTCTTCTCAGAAAAATTTAACACTCATGGAAAAATTATATTTGGTAAGGATAGTATAATAGGTGTCATGTATATTCCCCACCTCCAAGGTATTGTCCACATAGTACCTAAATCATTCTCATTAGAAATACTAGCATTTTGTAACACTAAGTAACGAGTGTTTAGTGGAGTAACAGCTAGCATGTCTAGGAAATGGTTTGTGAAACTTAAGTGTTTCTAATGAAAGTACGAAAATTTTATGGCACACGTTATTCAGTACTTTTCTCAATTATATGGAAATGAATGTAACCGCTAAAAACCTGCAAGTTGTGAGATGTTTGACAGTGATAAACATTAGTAAGAGTTGAGCAGTCAGGTAAAGCCTATACGAATAAAATGTGTATTACTGCAGTACTCCAAAACCTGATTAGGATGAAGGAGTGTGGAGCCCATTGTCTTGTATGTGGTAACTATATCTGTGGTAAGCAATGACTGAGGAGGTTTTAGGTGTAATGTTGGAGAGGTTATTGTGATGTCATAATGAAAGGGCATAATTTCATCCTTGAATCTATGTATGATACAGTAATGAACAGAAATTGAGAGGTTATTTCATGTCATTAATGAGACAGATGCCGGAATATTATGCTTAGTTCAGTTCTCAGTATCTTAAATTGTTGGAAAACTGTAGGTAACACAGAGAAGAGCCATAAAAACTGAGCTTGGGAAAACAGATTGTACAATGCAAGAGTTTCAAATCAGCATCTTTCAGTTTTCTGAAAGGTAACAAACAGATCATCTTGAATTAGTTGGCATAGTATTTTAGAGACAATAATTTTAACAGGAACTGACATTTATGCAGAAAACATATGTGGAGAACCTACTGCTTAAAATTAAAACCGCTCACATTTAGAGAAGAGCAAAGCAGAGGTCTAAGTGAAGGCAGTTAGCCACTGAAACAACTTCTAAAAGAAGCAGATCATCTGTCCCCTTTGCCTTTGCATCAAAACTGGATTCATTTCTAGGTGGTGCATTCAGGCCTAAAGCAAGCCTAAATTACAGGTTTCTGTGCAATGAAGAGTTGTGATCTGTGCTGGATGGAAAATCATACCAGCTGTTAAACTGTCCTTCTTCTCTTAAGCTGTATGGGTGAATTGTTCACTAAGTTTCCTTTACGTAGTCAGTCTTTAAACATTAAGAAATGTAGTAAAGGAGGTCATGAGTATTCCAGTAAACACTATTTTAAATCAGTTCTGTTAGTCCACATTGCACAGACTGCATTCTGAAAGCAGTGATCATCTCAAGAGTCTAGTTATGGGTGAGTAGCATTCATTTCCTTTCACAGAAGGTTCAATCTGACTATTCATGGTATAGAGTAAGTTGTTTAATTTTTTTTTCCCAAATGTAGCATGTTCAGCACCCAACAGTCAAAGCTGTGCATAAATCCTACTGGTAATAGAGGTATTCTTTTTGTAGTTGGAAGAAAAGATTGGAATGCTGCACAAAGAAATACTTGATTAAGTCTCTTTGACAGCAGAAGTTTTCAGAAGACTGTAGCCAACACTGGCATTGAACAACTTAAGTGTTGTGCCACTTCCCGGGGGAAAAAGCAACATACTTCCAATGCCTCTGCATTTTCCATCTCCTCATGAGCAAATCTTTCTCCATATATCCATCTTAATAGGCATCATACTCCGTGTTGTTCTTCTGACCCTGTCAGCTTTCTTTGAGGAATAATGACTTGTTCCTTTTACGTATCTCTTAATATGATAGAAATGTCTTATAGAAGTCTGAAATCAGAGCTCCTCAAAAGATACATTTGCTACTGCAAGTTTAGGTTGCATATTTGTTAGACATCTTTATATATTGGGGCAGTGGAACTGTTACAAATTGCTGTCTTTTCCCCTACCTCAGAATAGCATTCCTTTCGAACACCATGGCAAGTAGCTGCTCGTCTCCTTTCGTTGGAAGGCAGCACTGGGTGAGTGCTTCTCATTAGACACCAAAACTTTGGATGGGGTGGGGAAAAAAATCTTTGGAAACATCCAACTTTGCTTCTTTTCCTCACATTATCTCATAGTTGTACCTGTGCCTTCCGGTCAGATGCTTGAAGCATTGTTTTTTCTCTAACTTAAAAGTAAATGTCCTTCCAAAAGTTGAATTATTGCTGCTGTTCCACTTGGACTCCTAAGCAGAATTGACAAAAATAGTGACTTTAAAAGTCCCTAAAATCGTTCAAGCATCAACAATAAAATAAAATAACCCAGTCTAAATTTTAGCTGTTTGAGAATTACATGTCTTTCCAGGGATGTTCATGCAGCAGTGGGTCATCCATTCAAAACCACATCTGCTTCAGAATCATAAAAGCAAAATACTTGTATGAAGACTCAATTGACTATATTACTCAAATGAGGCTCTGTCTTGTCATGAATGGAATGTCCTACTACAGCCGTATCCATTTGTCACTACTGGTTTATATTCTTCTCCATTCCTTATGAGCTGTTGTTTTAAAAATACTCAGATCTATTCAGATCTATATTTAAAAAATGTTCACATTCTAATGAGAATAGCTTGAACACGAGCATCTCGGAGGTAGACAGACTTGGATTTGGGTATTTAGAACTCCTTTTCACTGTTCAGTGCAGTAGAAGTTTCTGCCTTTCTGTGTGCAGCTTTTGGCTTTTTAGTCTGTTCTGCTTTTGGCAATAACAGGTTTCATCAGGGAAATAACAAGTTTCAGTTGGAATCTGAACCTTGATGGCTGAAGGATGCTTTCTTAAGTATTTCAGGAGCTTCTTTGCTTTGCTTCTTATTAAAAAAAGGCTGTGAGATTTTTCTGTTCCTTAATAAATTCTGTTGTATAACTCCGTCTGCTGCCTCACTTTCTCTATAAAGCCTAAGCTTGCACTAATCCTGTATCTCTAGTTGGTGAAGACTCCTGCTATTTCTCTTTCTTTTTCTCCTCCTGCTTTGTATGCTTGGCTGACTCTGCACAAGCTGCTTCGTGAACCACATTAAAAAGATCCAACTGTAAATGGCACCTTAACACTTTAAAGTCCAATTATCAGACCTTAGTCAAAAATAAAAAAAAATTTAAAAATTTTAAAAGGCAAACCTAAAGCTTTGCATTGGGAAGCTCATGTGCGGGAGACATGCAGATTCTGGTCTGCTCAGGGTTGTGTGTGCATTGTTTGGCCATTACTGTATGCCGTACTATTTGTAGCTGTTTACCACTGAAGTTAATACTGACTACTGATTCACCTACTTAGACATTTCTCACTTCTTAAATTGCAGTGATGTGTGGTTGTTTTTCACTTTCACAGGGAAAGTGTTATTGAAATAATGTTACACTGTTACTGAAATAGGTCAAGCTATGGAAATTAATGAAGTGTCTTTTAACACAATGTCCCATGAAAAATGAAAAGCCATTGAAAATAATTGGTTTTTACTCTCTTACTGGGATTTTTTTTTCTTCCCCCAAACTTAATTATTCATTGAGTCTATTTCTACACATTGGTAGTGTTTTCATCTAGTTTGTTCTTTCTTCTGTGCATGTTTATGCTCTGTTTACTTTTCTTCAAAACATCCCCTCTGGCTGGAAAGGTGAATTTTCCATGTTAACTTCTAATAAAGGAGGAAAATACAGGGAACTTCGTGTAGCTACAGGTGGGTGCGAAACATTGTGTAGCTCATTGGATTTTCAATTCACACACTTACTTTTGGCAACGAATTATTTAAAAGTGCATTGAGAGCCACTTGTATGTTAACTGGAAGAGTATGTGCTGATGTTGTCTTGTTTTTTGGCTTTGGTAGATTCCTGCTCGGGTAACTACCAGTGTTCTCCAGTCTGCTGTGCACCGATGAAAATTATTTTGCCATGGAGGGCAGATAATGCATGGCTGATCTCCTATGTTACCAATGGCTTTACTAGCAAAAATACCCTAAACTAGAGTGGAAACATTACAATTGGAGTTCTCCATGTGACTTAAAAGGCACTTGGAGGAACATGGACAGACTCCAGCAGCTGCCATTACAGGACGCTTTTGCCAGAAACCCAATGACCTTAAGAGAACCCTGTGGTATCAGGGCTGGAAAAGAAAGATGGTTTACAGAGTTGACCGCCTGTTATCGGATGGCCATTTCAGTTTTACCTCCACAGGCGGCAGACTTTACCCCCTTTTTATTATTCTACTGTAACTATAAATCTTTTACTTGGTTTAAGGAAGTTTTTTGTATCATTTTGCTAAAATTATTGGCTTAATTCTCTGTAAAGAACTCTTGCTTTTGTCTGATTTAAAAATGTAGAATATAAACAAACCTAAACTAAAGGCAATGGCTTGAAATTTCTTGTTTAAAAAAATTAGTCTGGCAGGGAACATGTAAATGAATCAAAACCATCTGACTTTATTTAAAATGTTTACTTATTTGTATGGTCCCATATTGACTGAGACAGTTTTCTCATGAAATTTTTAAAACTTAGGATTTTCCTTTGCTGTTTGCTGTCTTCATTCACACTTAACATTTAACTTTCCGTGTAACACAAATTAATTTTTAATACTCGTTCTTTTACATAAAAGAACTAAATACCCTGCAGGAGAGTCTAAGTATAGTAGAGACGGTGATAATGGATTTTTTTTATTTTTTTATTTTTTTTTTTAAGTAAAGAATAAGAAGGATAAAGTGAAAGACTCTGGCATTTGGGGGATTTAGAATTTGAAAGCTTGTCCTATCTCTCTGCTTGGTTTGGGTAAATGGATAGTTTCAAACATTGTTTTTATTGGTAAAATTTTGTTTCCTGCACTCTGAGGCTGGTTAGCTTGGAGGGTGTTGCAAGTGGAAAATACACGTTGCAACTGAGTCTTTGGTGAATTTGCATGTTTCATTCAGCATCTACATGTTTAAAAATAAATAAATAAATTGATTCAGGCCTTCTCTTTCATGCCAAGACTCAAAAAAGGAATTATTAAAAAAAAAAAAAAAAAACAAAAAACAAACCTCCAAAAAACCAAAACTATTCTTGCTGTGAAATCCCGAGAATTTTTACAGTTCAGGTGCGTACCATATTTAATTCTTAACTGTATTCAACCTAAGTATGCCCAGAATCATTAGCTAGGAATGAATGAATCAGCATGCTTAGGTTGTCCAAAAAAACTGTTGCAGGTGTTGTTAGCACCTGTTGGTTATGGAATATGGGAGATTCTTCACATTGTTTGTTACTGTAAATGGTCTCGTAAAATAAAAGTAGGTATTCTGTTCTCACAGTACTTGGAACAGTATCAGAAGTACTGTTTATACTAGTATGACTGAAGTAATGGGAAGTTCCACGTTGGAAATGAAAGTACATACAGAGATTTTGTTTGAACAGTTAGGTATTTTGAGAAATTCTTCCCTGCTGGAAAACAAATTTTTTTATAAAGGCCTATTGGTCTTCAAAGCTTTATGAAGAGTAATTTTTGTTGTTTCACTGCTTACAAATTCTTTTTTGCCCCTCTCAAAAGTCCACATATTAAGTATTAGTCACTCTTCTTTGGATGTTTTCAGAACATTAGCTACTTGCTTGTGTGTACTCTGAGTCTGACTGGGGAAAACTCTGTTTGGGGAGAGTATAGTGGAAAAGCTTAAGAGTTTGATCCATGGATAAGTTTCCATAGGAGAATTATTTCCTCGGTTACTATAAACTTCAGTATTTTAGGCATGTGCACTACCATTTGAAGAGTTTTACACTTCACTGTGCTTTCCTTGTAAATATCTGTGGTTAATAATGTACTGTTAGAGGGACTTACAAAGGCAGCCTCTTTATTCTCTCTGTATCTGGAACATTAGATTGCTGTACTATACTTAAAAGTTGACTGCAGACTTCTAGAATTGTACTCACTTGTGGGCAGTTTTTGTCCTTCATAATAGTTAAATTCCATCATGCAGAAAATAGTTAGACTGTCTATATAAACCTGTGTATTGGAAACCAGTATCTCAGAGCACTTCATTTGTACTACCACTGTATTTGTGTACCTTAACAATTGTGTAAATACATTCATAATAACTTCTATTCTTCTTTGGTGTAACTTACTTACAATGAATCCTTACTCTTTACTTGGTGTAACTTCCTGCTTTCTTCTTTTTTTTTTTCCTTTTTTTTTTTTTTTAATAAGGGGTTTCTGTACCTACAAAGAGCATTGTCAGTTGCAAACATTTGAAGACATGGTACTAAAACTTTAACTGAAGGATTTTCATAGTCAGGGTCAGAATGCAGCAGTTAGGGTATACAGGAAAAAAGAGAAGGCATTCATTTGCTTTGCTCACAGAAAGCGTGTCTTTAAAGAGACAAAAGGTAAATGTTTTTGTTTGGTTATTGCTTTTTTTCCAGAAGCCTTTTTTACAAACGCTGTCTCTTATCAAGTAATACATTGTATTGATAGGAAGTATGGGGAGAGAATTGCTTTTGAGACTTGATTAGTTATGGGAGCTAGGATAAAAGCAAGAACAATACTGAGCTCTACCCACAATGCCCTGTATAATAGAAGTCCTGTCTTTTGCTATGTAATTCTCAAAAGTCTATTCATAATCGGAGGGCAAATGCACCTTCAAGAATCCTCTGTGTTTCTGATTAGTAGGCCTTTAAAAGTTGGAAGGATAATTTATCCTCACAGTTTTCACTTAGAACTGCCTATGTGCTTTTATGTTGAAAATACCACCTGTGCTGCTGTTTTACATAATCTTGATGGTTACAGAGGCCCTGAATTATTTGTGTTACAAATACCTTGAAAACAATTGAAAATAAATCCTGCGCTTTAAGAGAGATATTAAGTAAAAGCATATATTCCATGGTAACTTCATGAAAGTACTCAAAATCTTCCTTGGAGGAAAGCACGTAGAACTCAGAGGCATCTCATCCTTCATACTCCAGTGAAAAATATCATAAGCACAACTATTTGTTGTCTTTGTTTCCCCATGTTCCAGACCTGTGAGTGGCAGCTCCTCCATAAAATCTGTCAAAGGCAACACTTGGAAATTTAATTTCCTGACAAGAATCTTTACAATGAATTTAGACTGTAAGCAGATCATTGGCTAAAGCGTACATGTTCATTTCAAGAACATTCATTTTCTCTTTGTAAAAGAATAAAAAGGTATTTATTTTGTTCTTTAACTTTTGCTTTACAAAAGCAGCACTTCATGTGTACAAAATACTAAGTGAAAACAAAAAACGCTGCTGGTTTTTTAATAGTGCTGAGCCATCTGGTCAAAAATCTAGATTTAATCCAGTTGTGAGGAAGTGTAATCCACCATTAACTTAATCCTACAGCAAAATAGCTTCTAAAATTAACTGGATGAGACAGGTTAATAATAAAAAGGGTTTGCTGTTAAAGAATGCAGTACTTCATTATTAAAAACAGTACACTTCCCTCTGGTTCATTCAGGTGACAATTACTGGCGTTACATGTGTATGTCTAGATTTAAGTGATTGTATGAACCTGAATTGTATGGACTATTTGCATCATTCAGTAGTTTTGTACCAGGAGAGTGCTCAGAGGCCTGATCTTCAATAAAAATCTGTTTCACAGCAAAATCCTACTAAGTTTACCAGCAAATATTTGCACAGGAGTAACACTTCATGACTTTTTTTCAGACATTTGTTTTTTCCTGCTTAAATCTTATTAAGACTAATATGGTTCGGGTTTTTTGACAAAACCATTGCATGCTGCAGACAGGGGGACAACAGAAAATTAGATGAGATCTGTATATACATGATCTACAAAAATATGCAGCCTACCAAAAAAAAAAATCTTTTTTTAAGGTAGTGTTCTTTGTTAATCTCATTTTGGGAAAATTCTTGACTAAAAATGCGTAGATAAGATCTAGGTCTGAGAAATATAATGGACAAATAGGAATGTGGAAAAAAGGGAAATTGTGTATATCATCCTAAAGCATTAAGCCCTAGTCTGCTGTGTCTTTGCTGTGACCAGTCCAGGTTACTTGGAGTGGAGTTGGATGTGGAACAAAACAGGAATTCATTTGGTACATTATGCACTAGGAAGAAAATGTCTAGTCCTGATCTCATAACCAGACAAAACATTTAGTTTAATTACAGTCCTCAGCTTGGTTCAAAGCTGCAAGCGTTACAGGCACAAAGGCAAGCAGACGTTCTGGTATTTCCCATAATCATTAAGGAAAGGATAAACCAGCTATTCACAGTATTTTGAGGTCACACACAGATTTTTTTTTTTTCTTAAAAGACCCCAAACAGCAAATGTTTCTCTGCTCTCACTGCTAAGAAATGGTATTTTAAGTTTGTCTGACATTGTCAGCCACTGGGTCTTACGCCACATTTTTCAGCAGGACTGAAAAGAATTTTAAATACTAAAATCTAGATATGCTTCTTCATTGGATTCAGAATTTTCCAGTGAAAGGCTTTAAACTGCTGAAACAGTAGCAGATGAAGAGTCAGAAGAGCAAGAGCTATCCTCATTTCTTACTGCTCCAAAGCATTTATCTAGGGATAGTGAGGAAAGTTGCCAGCTGGAATGTTGCTGAGATGATGAAGCAGGTATTGAGATCAGTCAAGGAACAGACACCATATAACTAGAGGTAAGTAGCTTTTTACTCTGTCTGCCTCTAACTTTCCATACTTTCTCAGATGATGGACTGTGTTACTAGGAAGATACTTTTAAAAGCCCTGACTTTTGCAGTAGATGCACCTTTTTCCTACTTGCACAAAGATGAGCTCTATTCCAGAAGTGTTGAGAAGGCTGCTAAAATAATACATTCCAAAGCTGCTGCTTCTCATATGCAGTGCCTTTGCTATTTGTCAAAGTTGTTAACACTTCAAATATTGGTGGATCACCTTCCTTCAACAGATCCAGCAGCAGGGAACAGCTGTGCAACTCAGGTCATGCCCATTTTGCTCCACAGCAAATGGCCCAACTCCTTTCTTTCAGACTCAAAGAGTACCAGAGGCAAAGATAAAGTCTTTGGTTTTCTGTCACAAGGACATGCTGACTGCATGCTAATAAATTCTGTCATTTCAGCCCACCAGGTAACATTCATTCCGGTAGTAGCATGTGGCTTGATCTGGCCAGTGGGGTAGCAAAGCATTTGATTACATCTTGAGTCTTACCAATTTAAACTAGAACAAAAAAGGTAAGCAAATGTTTATTCAAACATGGGGTTTTATGTAAACTAGACCTATGATCTTTTCAGTGTAAATCTACAGAGACTCTTCAGAAGCTGAGCTTAGAGAGATTCCTCCAGAATTTCTCAGCAGGTACTTAGAATTAGACACAAATAGGTGTGAGCCTTCTAGATAGCTTCTAGATAGCAAAATGTAGCTCTTGTTACATTGAAGAGACTCTAATTTTGATTCACTTGGGTGTAGCCTTGAGATTATACCTTGAGGAGCCAGTCTTAGCTGGGGTACCATAGGATCCAAAAAAACCCACCATAAATGTATTCTTAAACTGTGTTTTCTTAGGAGCTTTCCAGTTCTAAAGAGCATCACATGATGATAAAGACAGATGGCTGGCAGGTCAGTACTCAAGATATTTAGTCATAGCAGTTATAAAACTCACCTGCAAACAAAACCTGAAGTACTCTTGAGAAGACAAGAACGATAATTTCTGCATGGAGCACCACAAAATTAATAGCTATTATTATAAATTAGTTGATGCTTTTAAAACAGTCTTCAGGATTATTTACAGCAGGAGCCCATTTCCATTTTGGAATTGGCCAAACTATGAGTCATGGCAAAAGCAGTCCCCTTGCCCACATTAAATTCTGGCTGCCTGTCAGCTCAGTGTCACCTCTTATTTTCTACTCTATAAGCAGTCCGCTTCTGTATGGCTATTTAAGCATGTGCAAATGAAGCCAAATTTTCAAATCTGGGTGTTAAAAGTTATTTTTTCTAAGCTTATTTTCTCACACCCACAGTTTTTGACAACCAAATACATATTTATTCACATTTGCAACAGTTTGCTAGAAAAGCATAAAAAAAAAAAATCTAAGTATAAACGTACACATCACATTAAAGTGCGTTAACAAGAAACAGAAAGTCATCTCACTTCCACAAAACTGAAGTGTACTCCCATAATCCTAAAGACAAGTGTGGCAGAGAGACACAGACACACATACACAAGTCAGTACTTACTGCTGTAACGTGTAAGAGTTTGCGTTCTTCTGAAAGCCCTCTGTTCATGATTGCCTACCAGACTGAAGCTTTTCTTTGGGATGTAACGAAGGTGCATACATGAGCGTATTTTGAATTTTCATTTTGAAGTTTGATTGCTTGGTTAGGGGAATGTTTTCATTTCTTTTTAGAGAATGATTTTACATTGTCTAACACACACGTTTGTTTGGATGGGATTTAGTATTAACAAGCACAAGATCTGTCTAGTCTTTCACACCATACCTTCATATCATCTTAAGTCTCAACTTTAGGGAACTAGCTGCTTTAGCAGCAGGTACTGCTGAAGACTTACTCTAATGTATTTAAGGACTGGAGAAAAATAAAATCTAGAGATTGTGATTTGAAACACGCAGCTGCATCACTTTTAAGATTTTTAGTTACGCTGAGATCTTCTAGGCTCCAAATAGCTAAAAGATATTTTATTTAGGAATGTTAAAAAAGCAAACTTATCTTTGTATAGGAGGAGGAAGAAAATAGTTTTAACTGCATTGCTTATTGTCTAGTAAACAGGCAAACTGTCTCTATTCTACTCTGCTGGATATTTTGCATGTTTGATGTGTACAGATTGATACGTGCATATATAAATACATATATATGCACACACATATACACCTCTTTATATATTCTCTGTGTGTTACAGGCATTTATACACACACCCTCTCCTTGCATTAGGAAATTAAGGGCCTAAGATCCATTACATGATCAAATATACAATATTTTAACCATAAATCCTATAGTACACAATTTATAGAAAGTACAAAGATCTAAAAAGCTTTAAAAATTATGCTAGCCTGTACGCTAAAAGACCATTCATTAGTTTCAGAGAAATAATTATCAAAACTATCTTTCAGCTGTTTTATAGTATTATACTTGGATTTTTTGCACTTGTGTTTTTCGATTGTTTCCCTCACAGACTTCTTAAATAGATTCATGAACTATGTGTCTAAAGAAATTACATTTGTTCCAATAGTGTATGATACAAGAGCAAATTACAATGTTGTCTTTGGGATGCTTGGCAATTCAGTTGTGTCATTACCTGCTTTCCCTTCCCCTTCCCCCTTTCTTCCCTTTCCTTTTTTCAAATCACTAAATATTAACCAGGTGAAGGTTGAACAAAGGTTCATCCAGGTAGATGTTGCATGGAACTGTTCTGCTACCTGGAGGGGTTTAAAAGCAGTTCCTTGTGAATTTAAAATAACCAGCGTTAAATTAATAAGGAGCCAGGCTAGTCTTGCCAAGAGAAAGGGTTCCAATACAGTCCTCTCCTTCTCTATGTAACAGTTCCTAGCTGGTGTTCTAAGACAGTGCTGGGAACCCAAGGACTCGCTGCTTGTTTTTTTTAAACATCTTGGAGTAGGAAGTAGGGACGTCTACAAAGCAGGAGCTCAGTGTAAAGGCCTTTGTGGCCATGTCCATCGGAGCAGTTGGGTACATGCCTCAGCACAGCCCAGCACACTGGCTCGCAGTTGTCAAGGCTAGGGATCTGGCATGCATGGAGGTTTCCTTCTCGTTAGTATAATCAATCTCTTTCCAAGAAAATAAAGGCAGCTGAAGAGAAAGAGGACTGGAGGGCTAGCACACACCTGGATGTCAGCCCTGAATGGGACAGAATGGAAGCAGGGAGCTTACTTGGCTCCAGAACTCAGAAATACTCTCAAGCCTGCCAGTTTTGATGTTGCTCAGAGATCTGCGTTAGGAGTTTCTCATCTCTGCATTGATGCTTCTTGTAAATAATCAAAAGGGTAAAAGATTTTATAGCCTGTGTGAGACTGCTCTAGCAAAT
Organism: Buteo buteo; assembly: GCF_964188355.1. NCBI lineage: Eukaryota > Metazoa > Chordata > Aves > Accipitriformes > Accipitridae > Buteo > Buteo buteo. Next base: position 335,700 of record NC_134183.1, read on the forward strand.
TTAATTCCAACCCTTATTTCTCACAGTCAATAAGAGTCCTGTGATTTGACCTCTCTCATGCAGTAACCATCTCCTGCTCTCACAAGTACTGCAATCCAGTGGTAGGTCTGTGCTGAAAATGGCACAAGAGCACTGGCAGTCCCAGAGTAGTACATCTTTGAGCTGAGGAAAAGAACTTGTATACACCAACGCAGCACTTTCCATGAACACTACTTTAGGAATTATTTATGGTGTCTTGTTGAAATGTGTTTCCCTTGTCTTAATAACTTCCTCTTCTGCCCCAATCACATAAAAATGTAACATAACACTTCTTGTTTCCAGCTTAAGCATAAAGGTATTATGGTTGGAAAATAGTCTGGAAAATCAGTATGATAAGCCCAAATTTTTGAGATGTTACAGTCTAGACAATTCACAGAATGTACAGAAACTTAAAATTGTGCCAAAACCTGAGGTCAAAGGAATAAATAGTTAGTTCTGTGATAACAGTATAGCATTATCTAGCAAAGAAATCTAGTGATCAAAAGCCACAGTAAGACAAAAATGGCTATTTGAGAATGTGAATTCACCTTTGGGAAGGATTCTAGTTTTTGCTTTTTGAAAACAGAACAGGGAACTCCAATCTAAAAACTATCAGGCCTTCACATATCATCTGAAGCAGCCTCCAGGGATATCATAAGCTGATCTGTGGATTCCATTTTCCTCTTGCTCTTTCATATGGTGGCCTTCTGGAGCTAGCAGTGTTGTGTTCCAAGTACTGATTTAGTCTTTAGCAAACTGGAGCTAAGTTTGGTGACTAAGTTCTTGTAACTAGGACATGCCAGTGCAATTCCTGCCACTAAATTAATAAAAAAGTTTTAAAGTAATGCACTATATGCAATATAAAAATAAACAGTTTATTCAGTGCAGCATCCATTTCTTTTTAAAAATCGCTCAAAAAAATCATCATGATCCTAACTTTTCAGTTTCTGTGCAAGGTTGTCCTGACAATGCAAAACCATTTTGAAGAAACTACCAGAATGGAAACTGGTATCTGAGATAGTTCCATTAGGGAAGGGTTTATGGTTTTGGCACTTTGTTGGATTTACTGTATGTTTCTGTTAAAATGGTAGAGTAGGAAACAACTAACGGTGTTATTTTTAAAAGGGATACGAGGTTTTAAGGGATTAGGGTCTTTTAGTTTTCAGTTATTAAGCGGAACAATTTTGGCACCTGAAAGCCAATATTCCTTTGCTACCAACAAGAAAACCGAATGTGTTACAATTAGTCTGTTTTGAAGATTGTTACTGCAGTCAAAAAGCCTAGAGAGCTTTTTATAAACATATCTGAAAGGTGGCTTGTGGTAGCATGATTTTGTATTAAAAGATTACACTTCTTGAATGTGTTTGGGTGGGGAAAAAAAAAAGTTTAGAATGCCTTCCTTTTACCTTCATTTTCTATTCAGTGTCCTCACAATGAATCTTTTCCCTTTCCAAGTTTCTTCAAATGTGCTGTCACTGCCTTGTCTGATCTGTTCTGTTTCCTCTCCTTCCCCCATACTGATGTCAGAGAAGATCTAAAGACTGGCCAGAGACCCCCGTTCTGTTTGTGCAATGAGTAGCAGAGCTGACCCCATTCTTGATTGGTCCTTTGCCATTGCTGTCGTAAATATGATCAACAGTTCTATCCTGTTTCCTCAACCAGCAAGAATGGTACCTTGAACTTCCATAGATTAAGCAAAAGCATAGGGAAGTGGGGTAAATAAAAAAACAAAACAAAACAGAACAAAGAAAACCAACCCACAACATGTTAAGACCTTCCTATGTTGCTAACATTGCATTTTAAAGATGGCTGACTCATTTCAAAATAGTCCAGCCCTTCCCTAAGTCTACCCACTCTAATTTATAGGTCATCTGGAAACTTACACTGTTTCTTTTATATACAAAATGCACACTTTCAGAAGATTCTACTAAACCCAATATCTGTCTTCTCCATGTTACTTGTAATATTTTTCAATGCTGCAGGGAAACTATACTGAAAACCCTGTATGTAAACATAGGCGAACTTTGTTTGCTTACAGTCTGTCAGGATTGATTCTGCTCATTTTCTTTTCTTTTAGTACTACCTTGGAATACCACTTACGTGATCTGTTGAGGACAGGAACTGTAATGTGCCTTTCCACGTACAGTATTTCCAGATGATAATTACAAAGATTACAGGTTTAGACAAAACTCAGAAATACATTTACATAAATCAAAGTAACAGATATTATCAAAATTAAATTACGGCTGAGCCAAGTAATCTAAAAATCTAAAAAAGTAAGAAGTTCAAAAACCTATTGGAGACCTTTAAGTTCCTGAGATTTTTTTTCCATCTCAAACTCTCCCCTTCACAAAGAACACAGAAAGGGAAATTATATTTAGCTGCACAACAACACAGCAATTTCACCAATATTGTCTGAAAACATATAATTCCACTTTTCTTAAAATATATTCTTCCTATATCTCTTCCAAGTGAGCAGTTTCTGGTGATGCATAGCAAGACTCTACTTGTGTTTATAAAAGCTTCTTAGTTTACATAAAAAGTATAACCACAATGCTCCACCTCTTACTGATAAAGCTAATTTTCCAATAAAAGGTTGTCTAGCTAATCAGCTTCCAGAGAGACCTGATAAGCCGACCAGCCTCCAGTTAATAAAGCAGATGGCCCAGCCCTAAACTAATTCTATTTCTAAAATAAATAGTGTTGAAACTCTTCCTTTTCTAAACGCTTTGTCGGTTTCTTGTCATGCTCACACACACGTTTCTGGGTTAGTTACTACTTCGCCATTTTTTTCAGGCTCATCTTTCAGAAACTGCTCCACTTCAATAGAGTCCACCTTGGCATCTTCAGGAGTTTTGTCTTCAGATTTGTTTAATTCCTCTCTTTCTGCTGCTTCTTCTTTTGTATGTGGTTCTTCTGATTTTTTCTTAATGCAGAAGAAATTTCCCAAGGCCAATACAAGTGCCGAGGTGGTAACTTCAATTCCAGCAATAATAAACACAAACATGTACCTCCCTGTTGCATCCAAGAGTTTTCCTGAAAAAGACAACATCCCAGGTAATTAATAAAAGTGATTGTCTTGCAATGAAGTTTTTTCTGCTTTTTTTAAACATTTAAATGACTCCTGTCTAGACGTACCATGACTATCTAAGCAAGTTTTTTGAAATAGCATTTTAACAAGTTTATAACAAAATGTTATAATTTCTCAATTATTTCAATACAGTTTAACATTCACTGACATTACGTCACATCCTGAAACACATACTCCCCTGCACACGCAGAGTCATGCAATTCAACTGGAATAAAACCAGCCTAGCCTTCATATGCAAGAGATGAGACAAGTGCCGTGTATTTCAGATCAAAATGTGTGCACCCATGGCTGGGATCTGTATCGTCAGCTTCCTCTCACTCCTTATCTTATTTCCTTTCCTATACAGGCAGCACACTGCTTAAAATGCAAATCTTACGTAATAGTCAGTCTGGAGTAACTGACTGATTCTGATGCTTTAGTCAAGTTAAATTTTCACAGGACTTGGTGGAGGTGAAGGAACAGGAGGGAGGATGTGAAGGAAGTGCCTCTCCAAACCTGAAGATCAGAGGAAGTAGTGCATAGTACTGTTTTTTTTCCATGAAGAGTTCTGTCACAATAAAGATACTTGATGCTTTTTAGTGTCTGATAATAAAACAGTAAATGTTTTATGGCAGTGAACTGGTGGGGTTTGGGTGGGATTTTTTTTCAGTTCAGGGTCTGTAAAATTTATGGGTTTTGACTAGTAATTAATTTGCAATTTTGAATTCAAATTAATGCATTTGAATATTTTGTAATGTCCCCTTATTCTTGGGTTGTGAGACATGTGCAATAGAAGCAGTCTACCTTCCTTAAAACAGTCCAGTTTTATAGTCTTCTTTGTAAGATTTTTTTTTCCTCCTTCTTCTGACATTTTCTTTCCTCCTCCAAAATCTATCATGGGTATAGAGAATCTGTCCTAGTACCTTCCTGAGAAAATTTACAGGTTCCATATTCTGAATCCCAACTCCAAAGAGGTCTGAACTTCACAAAAGTTATTCACTGCCTATGTAAAATGCATCTCATACAATATTAGCCATCTACTAATAAGAGGTCCAGTGTAGGCTTTCAGTGGAGAAAGCGCAGCATCTCCAGATGGCAATTCAGCCAATCCTGAAATAGATCCAAGAAGGAAAAGCTTCATCCCACCCTGTCTTCAGATTGTAACTGCAGCAAATTGTTGAAGCGTGTGCAACACTAGCACAATATGTACTTCTTGAGTAACTCATGTTGTCTTTTTCTCTGGTCCCTTATCATACAATTTATGTAAAGGGATGCAATGCAAATTATTTGAATTCTGAACTAAATGGAATACTTACCCGCTGATGGTGGACCAATTAGAACAGCCATAGCTTCTGCCAGGAGCACTAAACCGATAGCACTGGAAAACTTCTGAGTACCAACAATAGCCATGAGAACTTCAAACTGAAGAGCACCTACCATTCCATAAGAAATGCCAAAGAAAATGCAAAAGACCACCAGGCCACCATAATCAATAGACATGGAACCCATGAGATCTGTAAAGCCATTGAAAATCATAGCAAAACTGAAGAGGTAGACACAGCGTGGTCTAACCCATTTAAGACCAGCTACCATTCCACAAATAGGCCGAGCAAAGATATCAATGAATCCCAGAATAGTCAGAAGAAAAGCTGCTTTGGTGTCTTGATACCCTAAATCTTTGGCATAACTCACAACAAAAACTGGGGGAACAAAGAGGCCAAGCACCATGATAGATGCTGCTAGCGTGTAGATTACAAAACCACCATCTTTAAACACACTGAAATCCAGAAGTTTTTTCTTCACTTTCTTCTCAGCTGGTTCTTTGGTAGCTTCAGACTTTTTGGGTGGCTCCAAAGGTCTCATTAATGCTCCACATACACAGCAGTTGAGCAGCATCCCACCCAGTATAAGGAATCCTCCTCTCCAACCATACTCATGTTGTAGTATCTGCCCCAACGGTGAGAGAGCACAAAGAAACACTGGACTCCCAGCAGCGGATAGTCCATTGGCTAAGGGCCGGCGTTTGTCAAAGTAGCGGTTTAACATGATGAGTGAAGGCTGAAAGTTTAGTGCCAGACCCAAACCTGTAACAGAGGGTACATAAAAATTAATACTGGCCTACAATATCAGTATTAAAAAAAAAAAATCTAATTAAGAGTTTTTCTGATTCATGAGTTAAAATACTTTTATTTCAAATGGACAAAAGACTTCTAAAACAGCATCTTTAAAAGCATTCCACTTCCATAATATTCTTGTACTCTACAGTTACACTTCACTGATTACAGCAGCGGCTATTAGACATACCAGACAAATTAACATTCATTAAAAAATAAATGACAGTTTAATTCCACGTTTAGCTGCCATCTTCATAAAAGCCCATTTGGATGATCCTGATGATTTAGATACTTGTCACACAAAACTTCAACCTAAACCTAAGACATTAGCTAATTCATTTTCAACCATGCACACTACTTACCAGTAATCACACCTGCAGTTAGATAGATCTGAACGATGCTCGTGCAGAAGGAGGCTATCACCATCCCCATTGAGGCAAAAAGGCCACCCACCAGCATGACAGGGCGACAGCCAAAGCGATTGACACATACACTGCAGAGTGGACCTAGGCAAGAAGAGCAAGTTACAGTTGCTAAGATAAACAAATTTTTGCAATTGATTTTATGTCAGTTTGCATTTCATCTTTGGTAGACTTGGCAGTGTTAGGCTTATGGTTGGAGTTGACGATCTTAAAGGTCTTTTCCAACCTAAATGATTCTGTGATTATTTCTATACTTTGTCCATACTGTCAGGCCAATCTGGAAGAGTGTTCTTTCCTCTATAGTCAAATACTTGGTCTTTTTCATCTTCAGAGTGCCATGCAATTATTTTTTTTTAATTGTCTTTAGTAGCTACTGAGTTACAGAGATTTAGTTTTACAGTAACTTTTGGATTTATGTCATTAATAGTAATTCTTCTTTAGAATGCCTTACTTGCACACAAGTAATGATACGCAATCGTGATTCATGCTGTAAATGGCTGTATGATTTACAAGCATCATTGTATGATGCAACACTGTTTCAAAAGCAGAGAACTACCTACCTGTTCCATAAAGCATGGCCAACAGAATGGAGGAAATCCATGCAGTGTCACTATATCCAATGCCAAATTCCCGGATAAGTTCTTTAAAGAAGACACTAACTGCCTTAGGAAAGGCATAGGAGAATCCTGTGATGATAAAACAGCCAAAAAGGACAGCCCAGCCCCAGCCTCCGTCAGGGGCTTTAACACCAGATGGACCATCATCAGCTACTACAGCTCCCATGACGAAGGTCAAGAGTGTTCCCTAAGAAACAAAAAGCAATTACAATTGCAAATCTTGAAGATGCAGTGCAATTTTAACTATTCCTTATTCGGGCTAAGTCCTTAACAAAGTTTGCAAAAAATACGTAAAAATGAGATGCATACAGTTTGAGTTTTAAATGAATGTCCCCTCACAGCTCTCTCAGTCAAACCTGGGTTTCAACCAAATCACTGTTTCATAGAAAAACTGCAGCCATTACAGCAGTTCAGGGGTGTATCTGACTTTCTCAAATATGTAATAACTACTGCATTAAAGTCTGTGGGATTTTTTGTTACAAGACCTTGTTATGTGAAGCTCCTGGACTCTTCACTTAGGAGACCTGGATGCAAAATCCTGGTGCATCAGAAGCATTCTGTACAGCAGTGGACAAATCACCCAGGCTTTTTGTTCCCTATTGAGAACAGCAATGCAGCCCTGATGCACCAATATCTTGAAAAGATAGACAGATCCCTTTGAGCTTCTGATGAGCTATTTGTTTTCACGCATCAAGTAAGTACCTAAGCTAAACTGCAATGAAAATCTGCACGGGCAGTTTTTGTGGATGATGGGAGTTAGTAACTGCAGCAGTGCTCAGTATCACTGTCTGCCTGAAGCAAATACTTTCCATTGTTGTTACTACATTATGGGTGATTTTATTTTAATATTTTATTTGATGAATCTTATCTGTCACATCTTCCATATGCAGCCACAAGCGCCTTTGCATCTAAAAAAGAAAATTTTTCTCATGAGCATGGTAGAGAGAGATGCTGGGGGGGGGGGGGGGCGGGGGCAGGGAGGACACTGAAAAGGCAGATCAAGTGTCCCTATGTGTAAAGAGTGCAGGGAGGTATTGCATCACACCAGTTAGGTTTTTGTAGGGTCTGCGTATTATATAAGTTTTGAAAATGTTAAAGTGAGCTTCAACCAAGTTACACGTTAAATCTTACGTGTACCAAAATTGACCATTTCTTTAAAATGCAATTGATTTACTCCTATTGGATCAATGTTTCTTTATGATAGTACCTAAAAGAGGAGTGCAAGCACAGCTGTACATCAGAGATGATGTTCATCACTAAGGAATGCTTCTGCTCTCAGAAGCATAGGTCTGCATAGTGACTGTTGTGCATTGGGAATTATGTAGTTCTTGGAGATCCATTTCGGAACCAGACTATGTCTTGCACAACAATCTAGTTGATGCAGACTTTGTCTAGACAACTGAGCACCAAATGCATGATTGTTAATAGGCCTGTATGAGCATACTTACTATGGCATTTAGACCACCACTGCCACTTCTTGGAAGAAACAACTTTATGTATATGATGCAGAAATAAACCTGGCCATGACTATAGCTGTTCTATTACCCTGGGCTGTACAAGAAGGACAGCAAGCCTCATACTGCTGGCTTAACCTCTTGTTTTCTGGAAATCAAATATAAACAGAAAACCATTTGTCTTCTTAAGTCCATACAACTAGAACCTAAAATAGTTAAAGAAGTGAAACAGAATACCTCAGTAAATCTAGACGTCTAGGTGCCTGCTTACTACCGATGGCTGATTTGCTGATTGCTGCAAGAGTTTGTAAAAATGCATAGCTTGTTAGACTGGGCAATTTCTGCACCAGGCTTTGGGTTGCTAAATGAAAGTCTTAAGATGCATCTCTGCAGATGTCTACCCCTCACAACCCTTTTTCCCAGTAACTTCTGTATGATACAAGGTATAAAGCATTCTTCAAAAAAGGGTATTTTTTTTTTAAAGCAAGAACCAGACAGCACAGAGTAGGTGCACAAAGTGTAATCCTTCATGACACTGGTAGCTCTGTAGTGTTAAGTGTAACAGGGAAAATGCTGATTCAAGTATCTCAGCTCAAGTATATAAAGAACAGGAATAAGATGTAAAACAGAAGGAGTGCAGCCGGCAGGAGGAATCGTCACTCCCACTACTTTCAGTTTGTCAGACAGCATTTCATTTGGAGCCAATGTTTAAAATTGTTGGGGGAAGGGTTGCGTAATCCTTTTGTATTAACCATCTAGTGGCAACACAAAGTCAGCAATAATACGTGACCACGTTTTGTTGAATAATGGCAATCGGCATTTTCTCCAGACTGCTTACGCAGTGCTGGACGGGAACAGTCAGCCCCAAGAAACGGCTCGTTGGCATTCACCTCCGTGCTTCTTCCTGCACACAGGCCGGGACAGCCTCCTTCACCGAGCCTATAGCAAAGATGCTGTAAGGGCAGTCTCTGCAGACCTACAGTGCTGGGCCCCGACGGCGAACTGCGTCCAAACCACCTCGAGGGGCAGGTGGCTTTTGAGACGAATCACCGCGAACAGCTGCTCGGCAGCGCGCTTGTTCCTGCCAGAAAAGACCCGTCCCAGCTTCACCGCGCCTCTCCGCGGGGCGCGGGCCGCTAGCTCGGCAGCCGGCGCACCGAGCCCGATGCAAACGCCGCCCGCAGGAGGCGGCCGGATCGCCGGGGGCCCGGGCCCGCCGCCGGTCGCCCGAGGCAGGGCCCGCTCGCCGCGGCCCCGCGTGACCCCGCCGCCGTGACGCGCGGCGGCGCGGGCCGCCCCGGCAGGGCGCGCGCGCTGGCGGCCGCCGCACCGAGACGTGCAGGACGTGACTGGGCGGGTGGGCGGCGCTCCTACCGTAATTGCGGCAGAGGCGGCGACCCGCGCTTCTCGCGAAGCTGCGCGCCCGCCCCGCGCGGCTCGCTCTCCCCGCCCCGCGCGCAGCGGCCCGGCGCGGGCGGGGCTAAGGCCGCGCCCCCGCGCAGCGCCCGCGCTCGCGGCCGCGCGGAGTCCGGTCCGCTCAGAAAGGGCGGAAGCGGCCTCCTCGCCGGCCGGTGCTGCGCTCGCCCTTGCCCAGCGGAGCAGGGCAACCTGCAAGAGCCGGATTTCCTTCCACCCGGCCGACGGGACCTACCAGCTTTGCGTGCCCTAGGAGGAACGGTCTCTAGCATGGCTTTATACTCCGGTCTGATGAAGGAGCTAGACTTGCAGAGGTGGAGGAACCCGGCCTACTGCCAGCATTTCATAAAAATAAGCCTATGGGGAAACGGTTACATCCATTTACTCTTCTTTACGTCATGCCTATCGCCATGTTTGGCTAAAAGTCACCATAAACCAGCACACCAGACCTTCAGACGCCATCCTCTTAAGATTGGTCTACATACACACACGCATACATCAGTCTTGTTCACCTGGTTCAGTCCATCAGTAGCTCATGTTAACACATCAAAATTAAAAGACCATTAACCAGAACTAAATGAACCCTGTCTCTGCAAACACGGCAGAAGATGCACTTCATCCTGTTGCGGTGTGCCTTGCTAGGCTAGACTGTATTCACCTCCTTAAGAACTAGTAAGGAAGTAGCAGGGAGGTTCCCGTGTGAAACGTGCAAACTAGGGTTAGCATTAGAAGAGGTGGGCTCGTGGTTGATTTGCACAGGCAAAATTCTTACTTAGAATTCTGCTTGAGTACTAGGATACTGCCAAAGCCTGCTAAAACAGGTGGCTACTGCGTAACTATTGCAACAGTTTGCTTTGCTTTCTGCTTTTGCTAGCTCAGCCCTGTTTAGAGGCAAAGGATTACATTTGACTGGCTGCAGCTCAGTTTCAGTGTCTCCACAACAGACATGATAGTACTGTCAGTATTTATTCCAGATTCCTCCTATCATAAATGGGTCCTGGCTTTGGTAAGGTGTAAAACAAAGGGAGCAAATGTAGTTAAATCTGTGACGTTTCATGCTCCTGAGATTATCTTCCTGTTGCCACGGAAACTAATACAGGATCAGTTAGGAGGAAATATTAGGTGATTGTAGGTAGCATTGTGGGTGGTGTGATGGTGCAGTGTATATAAAAGGAGAGCATTTGCATTATAAAAAGGAGCAACTAGAAATGGCAAGAATCTAATACCAGTGTTTAGCCAATACCCTTACTAGCCACGCAGCAGTACTTTATGGTCAGCAGTATGGGTAGGAAGCACATTTATGAGTATGTAGGCTGACCTATATAGCTTGAGAACTTCCCCTGAATTAATTTGTTTTAGCTATGGCAGAAGTCTACCCAACCTTGAGTTCCTAGGATAGAAATAAGTAATGGTTATCAAAAATAAAACATGAACTTCCATTAGGGAACCCAGTTCAAACTGAAATTCAGTCTGGAACCCCACCAGGTTGAGAACTGTACAATTACAAAATGAGGAAGACGGTCTAAGCTGGGCAATGCAGAGATCCGCCTTCAGTTTCTTATCTGTGGAATGAAAAGAATAATGATTCTGTTTTCACAGGGTGTTGGGAGTATGGATATGCTGAAAAGCATAGACTGCTCAATACTGTGTTAATAGGAGTCATAAACCTCCTATATTTGCTCAAGGTTATTAAAATCTAAGCAGATTAAACAAAAGATGTATGTTACCCTAGGTTTTGAGTGACAAATCCTAAGACTAACCTGCTGTACTGAAATTTTGCAGGGAACGACCACTGCAAAAATAATTTTATTTTTATATCCTCCAGACCCTAGTGATAGCCCTCTACATATAAAACAACTACCCTTTGCATTGACATCACTGACATCTGCCTATTCAGCATGACTTTAACTCTTCCCTGATGCTCTAAAGCACTCATGCATATATCTTTAATTCGAATTTTTTTTATTACAAGTCTTTCTTAGGTACTTTGTACAAGCCATTTTGATGGGCCACTGGTATGACACAGTAGCGCATTTCTTGTGGCTTACCTGATTAACTATCAGCCAATTGAATTATACATTCATTTCCAAAGGCTGCTGCAAATTCCTGTTCCCTACAAAATCATTACCGTATTTACCAATGCCTGCCCTCCCTGCAAGACCCCACAGTGACTTTCACTCTTCCATTTTGGCCTCCCCTGTTTTATCAGAGACAGTTTTCCGGTTCCACTGCATCCGCCTTTCTCAAGGATTTGCCAGCTTTCACCATTTTCTCATCTCTCTCTCTCTCTCAAAACTCCTAGGATAAACCATACAGTAATTCTATGCTGTCTGTAGCTGTAGGTGATGTTCCATACCAACACTTACTATTAATCAATCTCCAGCCCCCACTTAGCCTTAAACCATTTTAGCGTTCACTGCTACAGCACAGTAAGTAACGCACATCACAAGTTACTAGCAGACTGCAATGACATAGTAAATTCACATTGCAATTTCATATGTAGCAAATAATACTAACCAGTGTAGATTCTATTACCTGGGTAAAGTGCTCTACAGGGGAAGTTGTGCTAGCTTTTTTTTTTACAATGAAAATGTTAGAACCCTGTTCTTTACATTATCTGGGAAAATCAGATTATATTATTGTTTTGGTTTCTTGTGTTTTTTTTTATTTTTCCTTAATGAGCATGTTACCAACAAGTACCCCTAACTTGCCATAAGCAAAAGAATAAGCCACAGATCTGCATACTAACTTCACGTTTAAAGAAGGAGGTTTTAACGTGGCTTTCTTCTTAACAAGAGAGAAACAGCTCTTTTAATCTTGAGATAAATACTTGCATAAGTATTTTCTTCAATTACAAATACAACAGTAACTAAATCTTCTCAGGTACCACTTTTGAAACAAATACACTCGTTCTATAACAATAGCATTTTCAACCTCCCTAATTATTGTCTCTATATCAAATGCCCAATTTCTGGAGAAGTGGACTTATTTTTCTAAAGCCTACGGGTTTTTTTACACGACATCCATTACCATAAGTACATAAACGTCAGTATCACAGGGGCACCTCAAGACCAGACAGCATATGCCTGTTCTGTGTGCACAGAAAAAGTGACAAACATGCCTTCAGTTGCACTTGAATTATCTGGCTGCTTTCCATATGCTTTCAAAAATAGAAGTTGCAGAATCCCAACTTCAGTCGAATACTTACAATTCATTCTTCATGTATCATGAAAATTAATTTCAGCCCTGCAGGTATGGTGGCTTTGCAATGTGTCAGAGCTTTAGAAAAACAGAAATTCTTGCCAACTGTTTATAGTAGAGAAGTGTCCTTATTTTGTCTTGTATAAAACCAAAAAGTGACAGAGCAAGATAAATACTAATCAAGGGTCTGGTCCTGTCACAAGCTGGACATACACACTAATTTTTGCAGAATAGCATGGAACTACCCTGATACATAAAGTGCTCGCATGCACATGCACTGTATCTCATGCTAGGTTAGCACATGTAGCTGAGTATAGTAGAAAAAGATCATCTGGCTAAGAGGTGTCTTTTTACACATCACTTTGGACAGCGCAGCTGCATAACATCGGTGTCATCATACATCAAGATATGTGAATTCCTGCATGATTTAAAGGTGATTTAAAACGTCACCTTAATATTTTTATAATTTACCTTGAGTTATACATCCGACTGAACCACAACAGGTGTACTGTACTAACAGATTCTGGTTTACATTTTTAAACGGCCGACTGCCACACCTTAACAAACTACCGCTCCCTCTGAAATAAACATTGCAAAACCATACATGACTTCACTCTGTGACATCTAAAACTAAACGGTTTTCCAACTGCTTTACCCAAAAAGCACGCAAACCCGCTGGCCAAGAGCACGCTTTCACAACTGGTGCTAACGGTCTGCGCCAGTGAGGAAGTTGTATTGCTCCAAGTCAACCTCACCCCTGTGCGCTTTCTCTTTTCCCCACAGAACCGTTTAGAATAAGGCAAGCCGAAGACCTTTCCACGTGGATTACGAGCAGTAGCAAAAAAGGGCTCTCTCCCAGCAGATGCAGAGGGGCTGCGGCGGCCCGCCGCGCGGGGGAGGAGCGGGGTCGGAGAACAATGGTGGCGGTCGCGGCGCCGCCAACGGCAACGGCCACGGCCGCCCGCGCGGCGCTCCGGAGCGGGCACGTAGCCCGCGGCGCCCGGAGCCGAGACGGCTCCCGCGGAGCGCTCGGGCCGCCGCCGATGCTCAGGCTGCCTGGAGAGGCGGCCGCGCGATTCTGGGAGCACTCTCAGGACCGAGTAACGGAGCTCACGCCCGGGGCTGCGGCGATGTCCTTATGAGGGGACCGTGCCTCAGACGGCGCGTCGCCCGCTTCGGTGGACCTAAACTGCCACCGCTGTGACAAAGGCAACTCTGGAATTCACCCCCCCGCTCCTCGACGCTGAAATGAAAGGTGAGCAGCAGCGACGGGATCGTGGAGGCGGGGCTGGACGCGGAGACCCTCGTCCCCCGCGACCGGGAGGAAGCCAGCGATGGCGGCAACAAAGCCCGAGCTGGCGGGTGCCTCACGAGCCACCGCTGTGGCACTTGTACGTGCGCTGGGGCCGGCGGCACCGCGCGCCTAGGCGTGACCCGGCCGCCAAAGCGGGGAGCCGAGCGCAGCGCTCTCGCAGCAGCAGCCGGAGCGGGGCTCGGCCGCCAGCACCGCTCGGCGCCCGGACAGCGCTGTCAGGCCGACAGCGGCGGGGGCGCCGGCGACGCGTACGGCAGCGCGCGTTTCCCGGGGAAGAAATGTGCCCGCCTGGCCCCCTGCGCGGGGAGAAACGCAGCCGGCGGGGGGGGGGAGGGGGGGGCGTCACACGTGAGGTGGCGCCCGCGGGGGGGCGAGGACAGTCCGCGCCGTGCCCACCGCCCCACCGGCGCCTGGCGCTGCCTCTGGGCGAGGGATGAAGCCGCGACGCCCGGCGCCGCGCTCGCCCAACGCTTCGGCCGCGCTCGAGCGCGTCCGCCGGCCCGGGCAGCCCCACGCAGAGATGCGCCCCGGCCTGGCCGGCGCTCCGGAGTCGGCTCACCCGGCGCCGGACCACCCCCCCGCGCTCGCCGTGGCGTTCGCCCCCGTGCGCCAGCCAAGCACTCCGCAGCATCGCGCACGACGGCTCCGCCTCAGTACCTGAGTCACGTCCCGCGCCTCAGCGAGAGGATGCCTGTGCTCGCGCCGGACCGCTGCCCGCTTTCCCCGTGCGTCCGGACAGACCCACCCCAGCCCGTCTGCGTCCCGCCGGCTGAGGAGCGCTTCGGCGCGGCAGCTCGGCGGCTGCTCGCCCCTCCCACGCCCGAGCGGGCGCGCCCGGGTCCTAGCGCCGCCACGTGACTCCTTCCCGCCGCTACAGGTTTGCCCGCGCAGGGGCGGCCCGGCCGCGTGCGGCCCGGCTCCGTCGGCGCGGGAGAGGCGGCGGCCGCCGTCCCGCCCGAAGCGGAGGCCCGTGGGCGCCTCGGGCCGTGCAGGCCAGTGCACAAGGCACCGACCGACACCAGCTGTGCGTTGCTTGCGTAGAGCGCCACGCGGGACTGGATCCTGCGCGCGTGGAATGCTGCCCCGGCTGCCGAGGGGAACAGGACCCGAGCAGCTGACTTAAATGTACGAATTGGCTTCTGCAGTTGAGGTTTGTTCTGTGCTGCCGTTTCTGTTTTCCGGGGAGTGATCACAGTTTCTTCATTGTCTCCTCACATAGGAAGGACTCTTATGAGCTTCCTTGCTTTTTTTTTTCCTTCTTCTTAGTCATTTTGATTGTGATCTTGTGCATTCTGCAGGTAACTTACAGGCTTCCCTCCGCATCCTTTACCAAGGGAGTACCACCTGCAGATATGCCTGCTTGAGATACCTCTCCTTTTACATGCAGATGGAGTGAGCTTTCTGCACTGATCTTCTGTGGCTCTACTGCTATTCATACCAATGTTGAATTATAAAACTGAGAGTGTGTTGATAGTGCTGTTATTTAGCGTCCACGCAAATTGTGATAGGCTTCTAAAGTGCAGTACAGAAAGTAGCACTCTTTAGGCTACTCGGGGCTCAGGAAATTCAGGAGTAGGCACTCCACTCCTTTGTGTGCTTACAGCACACAATTCAGGGTATAGGGGAGTGGTCATCCCCCTGTACCTGGCACTGGTGTGGCCACACCTCGAATCCTGTGTTGAGTTTTGGGCCCCTCACCACAAGAAAGACATTGAGGTGCTGGAGCGTGTCCAGAGAAGAGCAAAGAAGCTGGTGAAGGGCCTGGAGCACAAGTCATATGAGGAATGGCTGAGGGAACTGGGGTTGTTCAGCCTGGAGAAGAGGAGGCTGAGGGGAGACCTTATCGCTCTCTACAACTACCTGAAAGGAGGTTGTAGCGAGGTGAGTGTCGGTCTCTTTTCCCAAGTAACAAGTGATAGGATGAGAGGAAACAGCCTCAAGTTGCACCACAGGCTGTTTGGATATTTGGGAAATAGTTCTTCCCTGAAAGGGTTGTCAAGCATTGGAACAGGCTGCCCAAGGAAGTGGTTGGTTGAGTCAGCACCCCTGGAGGTATTTAAAAGACGTGTAGATGTGGCACTTAGGGACATGGTTTAGTGGTGGACTTGCAAGTGCTAAGTTTACGGTTGGACTCAATGTTCTTAAAGGTCTTTTCCAACCTAAATGATTCTATGATTCCTACCACCTCTGTGGGGATACATAGGGGTAGAGGGTTCTAACTAGGAGATAGTTAGGATACAGTATTGTCTTAATGAGAGCTATGGTGTTGCACAGATTAGTAGCTTCCAATATTTTAGAAGCTACTCGCTGAAATCAGGTCATACAGAGGGAGAATCTAAAACTCTTTTGATGCCATAAAAGTTTTTTATTTTCCCTGCATGTTATGTTTGCTTTAGTTTTTGATTCAGTTTTGCTGTAGTACCCATTTGTACCTGCTTAAGGATTCATTGCCAGTAGTGTGCAAAGAGGAGCAAGGCCGGGTGGTTTGGTTTGGGTAGATAGCATACAGCCAGTGAGACATACATTGCTCATCTTAAAGATCAGTAAAAATAGTTTTTGACTATCTACTATTACCTGAATTTAGGCCATTTGCTTACAGGCTAGATGAACGTAATTGCAGAAGAGCAAAACCCACTGATTCTTATGGAGCTTCTGAGTCAAGCAGTGCAGTGCTTGAAGCCCCGCACAATTGGTGGAGTCTAGCAGCTGAAGACATTTTTACATGTCTTTACAGGTAATCTTCGTTATCCGGGAAAAGGAAGTATGATCACCATTGCCTGTCCCAAAGGACTGCAGAACTTCCTACAGTTTTCGAGAGGGAGACAGTTTTATTTGTCATGACCCTACCCTCTGACTGTAATTTCTTAAGGAGGACAGTTCCATCCTTCCAAATCTTCTGCTTTGTTACTGAACTTTACTTGAATCACTACGTCATAGAAATGTATAGCCACCAGTAGGATTTTTAATTCAAACCTTAGAGGTATGTACTTTGTGAAGATATTTTCAGGAGAGACAGAGGTGCCTAGGAGTGGAGAGGAGTAACGGTGAAAGTGAAGTTGGCAAAATACCTAAACCATCAGTATCTCTTATAGCCATTCAAATGATGTAAGGCTAGATAAGGAATGAGGTGTTAACCAAACATGTTAAAAAGACAAAAAAGAGGTCCTTCACATCTGTCAGCATTGCCCCTACCAAAGCCTCTATCTTGCTGCAGCCTAGTCAGGAGAGTGCAACACGTGCTCACTGGTTAGCATTTACTTGTAGAACACTCACACCATTTAAGAGGTCAGTGGTTTTTTTTCTAGAGGCAGAAGAGTGTCATTGCAGTTGGTCTGCTTTTCAGAAGTGGGCGTCCATACACATAGACCAGCTGCTGAGAAAACTGACCAGTGGTCTGTGGTCTCACTTTTGTAGCTGACAGCTCCTATTGTTTTTGAAGAATGCATTTTTCTGAAAGAGATGTGTTTGCAGAGGATGATGTGCCAGGGTAAATGACACCCCTCAACATCAGCACCCAGATCACTGGATTTGATTCAGTACTCAACAAGGCAGTAGTGTAAGTGAGCAGAACACAGGGTTGCTGTGCTTGTAGAAGCCTGCACAGAGTCTGGATAACCTCATAAACACTTGGAGCTGAGATGAAGGCACAAAACCCCTATCTGTTAGGTGGAGTTATATTGCATGTGTTTAAACATTAAATATGTTGCAGTACACTTATAAGTAGAGGGAATATTAAAGTGCAGCAAAGAGAACTCAAAACACAGTGAGTGAAGGCATCTAACTATGAAAAGAGCTTTGAAAAATTCTTTACGGTTCTAACTAAATTAAAAAAAAAATTCTGCGTCTTATTATTGTTCATCTGTAAGTATGCCACTTATTACAGATATTCTCAAAGTGTTGTTGAACTCATGAGGAATCATTAAATAGGCAAATTCTTTGTCCAGATTAGACTGTGAAAGTCTCAGTTTAGTTTCTTACTAAAGGGGATTCTTAATAGGAAAGTATAATGTCGTTGAGTTATACTTAATAGATGCTAGATTCTACCAACCCTCCACTAAAAAGCCCTTCACTCCATAATTCCTTACTAGTTTCCAAATAAATGGGGATCGTGGTATGTTCTTTATTTATGTATTTCATTTGATTGACTGTGTCTGTTATTTTTTATTTTGTGCCTTTGCGGCAAGGAAGGCGCAATAATGATATTCTGGGTACAGAATAGACGGGCACATTGCTGGCTCATGGTCAATTCGTTGTCTGTCAGGACCCTCAGCTTTCCAACTGGCTGCCCCCAGGCTGTACAGGTGCATGGGTTTATTCCTCTCCAGGTGCAGGACTTTACATTTTCCTCTTTTGAGCTTCGTGAGACTCCTACATTTTTTCCATTAAAAACAGAGTGATGCAGTGAATCCAATAACTGCCATTCACATCAGTAAAGACAGTCAGAGAATGCTGGAAATTTTTCCCAGATCAGGCTTCCAAAAAGGCAGAAGTGACTTGAATATTGTTACGGAGTATAAATACAGAGAGGGTAGCTGACATTAGAACAAAGCTTCATTGCTCTGGAATTTAGGGCTTCTGATGGCAAAGGCCTTCCCTAGCACCTCCTGAACTGTAGAAATGCTTCTGTGTATCGTAACAGTTTTTGGTGGTTGCTGCTTCCTGTTCCAAATTCCAGCTGTACTCTGCTGTTCCCGCTGTTTGTAGGTGAGCCCCAAATACTACATTAAAGGTGCCTATAAACATCTATTCTTATTAAGCTCTTATAGATATTTTGGTTTTAAGGCTATGTTTTCTTATTTGCGCTGGAATGGAGTCTGTTGTATTAATTATGGATTTTCACTGCGGTATTTTTAAGAATGTTAACAGTGACACTGAACATTTAAAACGGTTTCAAACACAGCTAACTGCACTGTGCAATGCATACACCTCTGCCTTTGACTCAAAAGGTAAATGTAGCAGATCATGTTGTACAAAGAGCCCTTGTAAGATCTTTATTGCAGAAAGGCCAGTAATATTCAGAGTTGAGGTTTCAGTAATTTTTAGTTTGTTTCTAAAGCAAGTATGAAAATAAGGTCTTTTTATATGACTCTCAAGACTGAGGAACAAGAACTGTACCTACAAAGATGTATATAGTCTTCAGAAATAGGAACCCACAGTTGTACAGGTAGACATGGAAAAGAGAGACATGGAAATCAAATTCTTCTAGCCTGGATGAAACTGGAATTTAAATGTGTCATTTACTTCCTAAATAACAGTACCCAAATTTCAGAGGGGATCAAAAATTCCTCTGCAGTCCTTTGTGAAGCAGGCCACTTTTATGTAGAAGATCCTCTTTTTAGTCCTGAATTTTTTATATTTATTGTTTGTATAATGTATACCAAATATGTTCCTTGGGGTTCTGTGGAAATAAATTTTATTCATTTCAAGGAAGGCCGCACTTGAAAGAAAGACTTTTCTGAATCACATTTTAATTTTTAAGTTTCATCAGGGTGTCTCTGAATGTCCAGGTAAGCATCTTTGGAGTGTGCCGTGGCTCTCATGTGGCCTGTGTCTTGGAACTACTTTTCCGTAGAAGCAAGAATGAGGGTGGCAGGATTAATAGTTTGTGTAATGCTGGGTCTTATCTTGTTATGGAGTTGTGCCATGATGAGTTGGACATAGCCTTTGGACTGGAAACTTAAAAGCGCCTTCAAGTCTAGTAGTATATTTGTAGTTCGGATATATACCCTGCTTTTCCTCTCTAAAATGCAGCATTTTCAGAGGGTGGGTCCATTTTCTTTCTTTCTTTGTCAAGCTGCTTGTAAGTGTTGCTACTTCACAGTACAGATGGGGCCAAAGACTTGTATTCAGAAGTTGTGACTCTGAAGGTGGTTCTAAAGGTGGCTAAAATCCACCTTTAGCCTAAATCTTACCGAACCCACTAGTGTTTGATAAGAACCAAAAATCTGTCTGTCTCTTCTAAATTCCTGTTCATTTTTGCTAAAAAGGAAAAATATTTCCTTTCATTTCCATCTATGAAACTAGGACGTTTTCTGCATTTATTTTAGGTGTATACAGGTTTCTACATTGATCCCAAAATCCGTGTTGTGTAGACTGTTATCTTTCTGACTCACAGTTAAGATTAAAATTTACCCTTTTCGGGCACTGTTGAGTTACTAGAAGCCATCGGTTACTCATTTGGGGAACTGATGTGCATTTAACTACGTGACTAGGGGCTGTCTGAAGGTACCTTGGAGAATATGACTGCTAATTTGAAAGGGATGGCGGGGGTGGGGAAGGGTTGCAAAAGATAATGCGGTTGATAGGTTAGGCAACTCTGGAGTAAGACGTAAAGAAAAGGAATATGCCACCAGTCAGCATGGTATACGGATTTAGACTTTCGCATACTATGTATTGATTCTGATGAGTGCTTTGAGAGGCCGCTGCAGAGTATAAATTATGCTGGGACTTGCGCTATAATTTTTGTGTGCTCAGATTTAGAAGATCATTTGAGGCCAGATTTCACTGTTGTGTTTTAAACCAGAGGGGATTCATATAAACAAATTAACTACATCCCTTTAATAACTGTAGTATTCTGAAATTATATGTAGATACACTTCATGTAGCTAAATGAAACTTTAGTCAAATATTATTAGTCAGATTATTAGTTCTGATTCTAATTTTCAATAATAGTTACTGATGGAAATAAACCCCTCCTTTCTTTAGATGACATGGGGTCAGGAAATAACAGTTCTCTTCAGATGACCTTATGAAAGATACATAAGAACTACTGATAATAGTCTATTTTCTTTAAAGTAGTGTACTTAAGATGTGATTCATGCAACATTCAGGTTTCTGAAAGGTGTCTCATCTGGCAAAGCCGTTTATATAATGCGGAAACACAAAAGAGTGAGAGAGCATTACAGGAAGTTTGCCTCATGACTTCCAGAAAAGCAAGTCATCTAGAGTGACTAAGGGAAAATCATGCTTTACGTCCAGTTCATGTTTTAACATCTTCTTTAGTCTTATGTGGACAGTGTCGTCTGGTTTAGTTGATAGATACATTTTTTAATAATTAAATGCCTTGGCAGCAGAAGGAACTTATCCGTGCTGCACGACCTTGTGTTGCAGTTGGCCTGAGCTTGTTTTACAAGCGTTTGAAGTTTTTCACAGGACGCAGTGGGAGTTAGGAGAGAATGGTCAGTTTGTTCCCTGTTTGCTCCCGTTCCTAACAGCTGTGCTTGAAACGGGCCAAGACTCTCTTTCCAGATCTGCACTAGGGAGAAATTGTTTAATACTAAGCAGTGTGATAAACAAAATGTATAGAAAGAGAAGTGAACAAGAAAATGAGATTCCAGAGTATGAAGCAAGCGTTAGCTGTGTTTTGGGCGAAGGGGCTGTTACTAAAAGCGGCCGGGGCTACCCAGGCGTGAGCACATCCTCGCGGTGTGGAGAGGGGCTGCGGCACGTTAATGGGGAGGACGAAACGGGGAAGCTGGGAGGAGAGGAGTGTGAGACCGAGTGCAGTGAGAGGCTCCGAGAAGCGCCGGTTTGCTGAGCAGGAAGCGGGGCCGCGGGGGGAACGGGCGATCCCCGACAGAGCCAGGCTTGGAGCAGGAGGCGCCGACAGCCGCGGGGGCGGGGGCGGGGCCGGGGCCGGCGCCGAGCGGGCCGCGGCCCGGCCCGGGCGGGTGAGCAGACGCCCGGGGGCGGGGCGCGGCGGCGCCGGCGGAGCGCTGATTGGGCGCAGGTGGTGCGCGCCGCGAGGCCCGCCTGGGGCGGGCGGGGGGCGGGGCGGCAGGGGCCGCGGTTGCCGTGGAGACGGGCCTGCCTCGCGGTTCCCGTGAGACGCGGCCCGCGGCCGTGAGCGGAAGGACGGGCAGGTTTGTGCCGGGAGGAGCCGAGCCGCGACCGGACTACTCCGCGGGCGCCGTCAGAAGGCACAGCGGCCGCACGGCATCCTGTGGTGCCGGAGCTTGTCCTTCAGAGCTCCCGACGCGGCAACCGTGCCTCTTGCGCCCTTTTTGCTCTCTGGGGATCCGCTGTCTTTCCGCAGCCTTCCCGCTACTAAGTGCCCTCTGTGTGCTGCCTCTGAGTCCCGAGTAGTATCTTGTACTACGCTGTGCTCCTCTCTACTGCCTGCCTCTAAGGGACCTGACCTCGGCGGTCTGCCTGCCGTCTGCTCTTCTGTCTCAGAGCATGTGACCCTCTGGGCCCTCCATGGGGCTTCTCACCCCCCCTCCTGGGATTTGCCTCCTGCCAGCTGGCTGTTCCACTGGCTGTGTCTTCTTTTGCTCCCACTCGGTTTTGTCTTTCTCTCCCTCTCTGCACTTAACGGCGTACAAACCTCTAGTCCTGCGGGGTACTTGATCCCTGGCTTGCCAGTAGCATTCCTTTCCTCCATCCATGTGTCTGTCCTTTCCTGTCATCCCTGAGGATATTTGCTTTAGGAACTCAGTGTCTATGTTCCACATGGTGTGTTGCCCTCTTATTTACTTTCCTGGACACTCTCTAGAATATGTACCTGTTTCTCAGTCCTGGGGCAATTTTTTCTTCCCACCATACCTTGTCTTTTACTTACACAGTCCCTTATGCCTCCTACTCTTCTGTCTGTCCTCCTTAATGGCAGAGCCTGACATCAGGTACCCTGCAGTATAGCCCACCTCATACTTAGCCTGAGGTTTGTCCCTGTTCAGTACCTGACATCCCAGGTTTCTCTTGTATGTTACTGGTCCTTATCCTGTCACCCAGCTTCTGCTCTGTGTTACCTGTTCTGATCAGATTGTGTAATGCGTGATGTATATTTGCTGTTTTATATGTCTAGCCTTACTTGTAAGGCAAATAGCAAACCAGCTTCTAGCAGTAAAGAAAGAGACAGCACACAAGTGATGATAATTTGTATTGTTGATTGTCATCCTTTTTCTTGGAACTGTGTTGACAGGATTTCCTTTTTTTTTTTTTTTTCCCCAACAGTGCTACGGCACAACTACTTAACAGTGTAGCTGTGGCCTGTGCTGATTGCTTGTCTCATGACTTGCAGCACATAGTGAAACAGCTGTGCTAATACTCAGGTGGTCTTGGTTCTGTCACTGCTTCATCAAGGAAAACAGTTGTAGCTAGAGATACTTAACTGGTACTGGCTGTGTGGTATTTTCTTTCTCATCTTCTTTTCTGTAGTTTTGAAAGGAGGAGAAGCAATCCCAGTTTATTAGCTCTGCTGGTCTGTTATGCACATCTTATTCTTGGTAAAATAAGGGTATGTTATAAGGATAGCAAGGAAGAGAGAAGCAAGTACAGCTTCTGTATACTTTGAACAAAATTTTAAAGCTTTACACCTCTTGGACAAATAGGGGTTGTATGGAAGTCTGAAGGTTCTCAAGTATTACTCTGAAATGTTCTTCAGTATACCTAGTTCTTACTTGGTTGAAAAGTGACTAGCTCAAACATGTCATCTAACTTCCTGTTGTTGAAATAGCATTTTAGTAGTAACAGTTGCGAAATCTCCATTGAATCAGAGATGCCAACCATATTTGATTTTATGTGATTTATAGCCAAGCCATCATTTTTCCTTTGGTAAAGAGGCTGATATGCATCCCATTAGGCCCTTATGTGGGGGAACAGGGGTACCTATCAATCACCTCTTTCTGGATATGCTTGAAGTGGTTGGATTGTAATGGGTACAATGGTCTTTGCCGTGTAGGTTGTATGGGTAGCCTGTGCTTGTTGTAAGATGTTGTCTCTTACTTATATGTATGCTGTTTCCTAAGTCATCTTTTAATGTCATCATATATAGGCTTACTATTCTTTTTTTGACTGTAAGACATCCAGGCAATTGGTGCAATTTATATTTTAAATTACACTGTTATTTCCATTATGGTCTTTACTGAAACTAACATGCAATTATAAATACTGCTGCTATCAAAGGCAAAATGCGCCCTTCTCTCCTATTAAATTGCATTTCTAAGAAATACAGCTCTCTGTGATGGAAAGCAATATTTTAAAATTATAGGGAGGCTCATTCATTCATATTCTTATATGAAATGAATGATTCCTATGTTACGTGTAACCCTGACTCACCTCAGGATACCACTTTCAATTTACCAGTGCCATTAATTTAAGTGAGATATATGGAGATGGGGAGGAAGGTTGTTTTTATAGGGCACTGTGTGATGCCTTTTAATTTTAAGATAATTGTAGAGAGAGATTGTAAAAGAAGTATCATTTTTCTTAACCACCTCTTTCCAGGAAAAGTTGTGACTTCGGTTTGACGATTTCAAGGAAGTAATAGGGTGGAGCTGTGGTCTTGCTTTTGATTCCTTACACAAAGGTCTTGTCTAATAATGTATTGCTAATTTTAGCTAATGAAGCATACATCAGGTTTTTAAAAGGCACTTACAAAAGTATTTTGATACCTTAATGGGTGTAGAGTAAGCATAGTTTCTTTCAGTGCCTTGAATCCAGAAAGTATCTCATAGGCATTTTTTATCTTTGATGTAGTTATGATTGAGGTGGAGGGGGGAAAGAAGTCAGATTTAGTTAATCTTTTTAACTGTGGTAGCCATCAGATGCGTTTGGAGCAACAGTAGCTGAAAGGAAGATATAGAAAGAACAAATGTTCCTTAGCATTGCATGTTATAGGCAGGGAGGCAGTACTGTTCATGAATATCCATGACAGTGACTTTTATAAAAAATACCTATTTCTGCTTACCCAAATGAAGAAGATACTACTTACACTATTTTCTACATGGTAGCACGATTTGAAGGTTGCCAACAAGAAGCAGAATATGAAAAGAAAACATAATGTTATTTTAATTGCCTTAGGGATAAATGTGAAATCTAGGCCAACAGAATTGAAGGACCACCAGATCATTGTGTCCTCTAGCAGTGGTTGTTACTCACTGTACCTAGTAAGAGCAAGCTTGAATTTTTTTATACTTGTCACGTCCAATGATCAGAGACTCGTTTTTTGATCCTGAAGAATTAGGGTTGTCTAGTTTGTTTGTGAAGAAAAATGTTGTTTAAATTGTGGCATCCTTTAGCATAGAGGTATTGCATCATGTTTGCTGATCTGGAAATCTGTCTTTCATTTAAAGAGATTAAAGAGCCACTATTTGAAAGGCATGCTTGTCTGATTTGTTCTCTGCATCCCTGTGCTTATCCAGATGGGATTATCTGTAACCACTGACACAGAATAATACTGTACAATGAGAGAAGCTGTATTGACTCCAGAGATTTGGGAAAATCTCTGGAGAAATTGCCATATTTTTTAAAGCAACCATGGTGCTTAGAAATAATGTTTTTTCTTCTACAGAGTTTATGATTAGATATGAGGCAAATATGGAGAATAAACAATAGGAAGAGACGGAATTGAAGCAGGTAAAGGGTTTTACTGGTAAAAGCATGACCTCTATGTTGTTTATTTTCTTCTTAAAGATACAGATTTTTAATATGTTACTGAAATACAATTATTTCCTCATACCTGTTGGCCTTTCTGGAAAGAAACTTCAAGGTGGATTTAACTGTGGACAGAACAGTAGCTTTGTAGTCCCATGAGTAATTGTGGGAGGAGAAGATAAATGGGATACAGCAGTTAATATTGATGTAAGAGAAGGCTGGACTGTGACTTGACTTGTCATAAACGTCTTCAAGAAAAGAGAAATATGCATGCAGTTTACAGTGACTAAATCTTCTTATGCCTCTATTTTCAATCTGTATAAAGAAAGGAGAAAATTATGTTTTCCCACCCCAAAATTTAGTGACTTTTCATAACTAATTTGGGAAGTCTTACCCCTGGACAATGCATGGCTATAAATAAAAGTAAATTCTGCTTCTACAGGTGGCAAATGCCTGATGGTCCGGGAAGCTTTACAATTTAAATTTAAAATTCACTGGTAATTAATTATCAGCTATGTAGTAGATTGGGAGTGATGAGATACTTGATTCGTATTAGTTATCAGCCTTAACTATCTTCTGTCAGCTCTTGTTTCAGATTTATACTAGTGTTATAAATGGAGAAGGAACTAAATGATCTCCTTCAGTGGAAAGAAAAAGAAGGGAAAGAGCTGCATGCTTGCCAGTTCCTATGTCAAAAGAAAATGCTGCAAGATGTCAAAAAGCAACTCCAAGTCATGCATGAAAAATTTAACAAATTGAAAGAAGATTTTGTCTATAACCTAAGAATTTTAGAAGAGAGAGATAAAGAGTTAGGACACTATGATGTCACAGTTGCTCGTCTGAAAACATCTGAAAATGCTAAACAGGCAGAGATTAGTGATCTTCGAGTACAACTGGGTAAAATGGAGCAAATGCTTGTCAAGGAAAGAAGAAGAAGATGCAAACTTCATTATTACTATCAACAACGCATTGAAGATCATAAGTTAGAGTTGGAACGGTTTTGCAGGTGAGATATGACTTCCTTAGAATACTAAGGAGAAGAGAAGTTTAGCTTCTTTAAGACACATTTGGATTGAGGTAAAGCAGTAACATCATTCATACAGTAGGGAGCACTTTGAGCATGGAGGCAAGATTGTCTATCCTGACAGAGGAACACCTAGAACATGAACAGAGTGAGGGCTAACAGAAGTGACTTGGGCTATCTTTACACCTGCTATATCTTGGTTTCCACAGTGACTTGCCTGATTTCTGGCAATATGTTAGAGAAGGGATAGCATTAAGTGAAAATGAGGATGCTCTTAAACATACAGCGTGTCCCTACATAATTTACAAGGGTGTATGTTGGGGAGATGATATGACTGGGTGGAGATGGTATGATTATAAGGGAATCATAGTGTAGGGAGCAGAAAAGGATTTGTCAGAAGGAAATGCTTTTTCCTTGGGCACTGAAACACCTCTGGGAAATGAGATGAGTCTGAAAGTGTTGTGATATGTCTCCTGTGTGTTATATCACATGCACTTGTCTTCTGTGTACGTGAGGAGACAAATGATAATGGTATCAACTGTGGTCAGTAATATTATCTGGGGTTACTGTACATTAGTTGCTATGTTTGCTGTGTATTCAACACAAACAGTTCAGCCCTTCGACTATTTTAAGCCATTGCAAGCTAATCTTATGGTGGGAGTTGGGTTTGTGCACTCTTAAACACATTTTGTCCCACCTTCTCTGATAGGCCTCTGTGAAGGAAAGAAGTCTGTTGGGGCATATCCAGTCACAGGACCAAGATTTATGACTAATGCAACGAAGTAAAAGATGAAGATAGCTAAAGCAATGCACTTATTTAGTTTGGCCACTCTCACGAATTTTTATTACTCCGTATAGACTTCTAAATCTTGCTGGAGCAGGGGATAAACGCTTATTTCTTGAGATCTGTCTGCACATCATTCTTGTTTAATTTAACTACTGTCTTCAGATATAACAGTATCTTTGGGATTAATCTCTGCTTAAAATGGTAACTGCTGTAAAGTGTGCTGGGTCAAACTGCATTTATAATGCAGAGATAGCTGGGTAAGTTTTAAATAACTTTTTTGTAGTTATTAGAAGCGATCTGGACATGGATCTGGAATTCCTCAAAGGTTGCTGACTGATTGATGTTACTGTGGTTCTGGAGCATATGCAAATTCATTTAAAGCTAGTTCAGGAATTTTATATAGAGCATATACTTTGGGAATGGAAGGAGGACTTTGAGTCTTTTACACCCAGCATTGCCTCTTTGCTAGGCTGTGTTGAATACCGATCACTGAGCAGTACAGCGATTATTCTTCTGATCTGCCTTGCCCTGGAGAGTTGTGGGATGAACAAGGGAGGTGTAAAAGTGCCTGTCTAGACTACACTGAGATGACACTTCTGTTAGGCTTTATTTATATGCATAAGTGTTGGCTATAGGATTCAGATTAATTCTGGCAAAGTGTAAATTTGAAAGCAAAATCTAGCAGAATAGGAAGGTGAATATGCATTTAGCTCTTTGTGACTGTTGAGTTCTAGTTTGCAGTTCTGTCTATATAGTTATTTTATGATCAACTTTATCTAACCAAATGCAGCGGTCATTCAGTTACGTAAAATAACTGTAATACAGAGTTGGAAGTAATCAGAAGTTGCAGAACTGCATGATATCTGTCCAGGTCTGTTTGGCCATGTAACAGGCTGCACCAAACCTGTTGAGTCTTGCAGGGATGAATCCAAAGCTTGAAAAGGTTCAGTGTATCATTAGAGAACTTACTGGTCATAGTAGCAGTATCATCTCTTTGAGTTTGTTTGAAATGCTGGCCTTAATGGTATTCTCTCACTGTATCTCGGAGAAAATTTTTTTTGTTGATAGCAAATAAAAATACTGGGGGGAGGAGAGGAAAAGATATGGAGCTGCTTCTGTTTTTAAATGTATCTAAAAGCTTGGATTTCTGCTGGGCAGCCCTTGTTTTGCAATTTCTTCTTATGTAACAGAATTTTTTGGGTGGAGGAGGAACTCTCATACTTAAGTGGAAGTCTTGCACTACTTTTCAGCAGATCCTTGGTATTTCATATGCAACTAACTTTTGAAGTATAGTTTTGAGAAATAGCATGTGCTGTTACAATTGGTTTCGACTGACTTATGAGAAAAAAATTTTATAGTGACTGTTTCTTTAAGAAATTATAGCACCTTGTATTTATACTTATGTGTTATTGTTCAAAAAATTGTAGGTATGTATGCCTCATTAGGTCACCAGAGATGGTCTTTAATGTAAATTTGTTTTATTTTTGTTTATAGCTCTAGGAACAGTCGCATAGATCATCAGCACGAGGAGTATGCGAACCTGAAACATCACATGGAGAGAAAAATCCAAGAACTGGAAGGAGAGCTTGCTTGTCAGAAACAGGTATAAGAATATGGAGAAACAATGTTGTGTTGCTGTGGCGCCATCTAGCAATCCTTTTTTTCTTTTCTTTTTTTTTTTTTATTAGGTTGTTCTGGTTTAACATTCCTGTAGTTGTATAAGCTTTTTTTTTTTCCTTAAATTAGTGAGATTTGTAATGACAGTTTAGAAAATTATGCCCTACTTGTGTAGTAGCTGTTGCTTTGCTTGTCTGACAGCTGCCCCTTGTAAGGGACTGTTAAGAACGTGTCTAGTAATCTGAGATTGTGTAAGATTATTTTATGTAGACAGCACACTACTAAATTTGTTAACCTTGAAACTGCAGGAAAGGTCAGCATCTAGAAAATAGAGGCAGCCTTAGGCAGGATGGGTAAATGTAAATTGTTTATCATACTCCTAATTACAAGGCTTTTTTTTCCCCCTTCTGCCTCTATATTGCTATAATTTCATCATAAAAGGATAATCTTACTAACAGTGAAATTTGACTTTCAACTGTGATACCTTAGGGGGGCCATTTTGTCTCTATATATTACAAACTTTAAAGAACAACAAAACCTTCCTTCTTTGTTTTTGTATAAAAAGTATTTGATAATAAAATGACTTTTAATTATTTACACATGGATGTATTTAGTCATTAGAACTAGAATGGTTAATTTTTGGCCTGTCAGCCAAACCAATATATAACATAAATGGAAGTTGTGAAAGAGATTGTTAGGCAATTACATCTTGCACCCAACACATCTTGCTGCCCTCAGTAGAGTAGTGCTGCTAAACCCATCTTCATCCAGGAGTCTTTACCCATGGGCTCCCCAAAGACAGTTTATGAACCTACCCAAAATAGGTTCACTTTTCACTTGAACAGTACTTAATAACTGACTGATTCAGAAGTTATGTTTGTGTGTTGTGTGGTTAAACTGTAATGATAGAGCTGATCAGCTGCTGTTCTGCAAGCGTAAGGGCACATCATCTAATACACACTATTTCTCTTAACTTTTTTTTTCTCCTCCAGTGTGGTATCTCCATTGTTTATGGAGATAAAGCAGCTAAACTAAAGCAGCACATCTTACATGCTTGCCATTGCGTCTCTTTGCAGTCATTCCACTAACCTAACACATGATATTGCATCAAATAGCCAAAATCCTTTGTGACCTTAGCCTCTTGTTTTCAAGTTTCAATCATGTTTTATCAATTGAATGCCTGGAAGTAGTATCTCATAAACACTTTTTTTAATACTTTATCAGTCTAGGCACCTGAATGGCCACTCACTGCAACAGTTTAATTTCTGGAAAATCCATGGCTCCCTTATGAACAGTTTTTTATACACTTAGGAAACATAGGTGTTGTAAAGAATGAGTTTCACACTTCTTCAGCGGTGTCTTCGCTGGTGTCTTTAATTTCTGTGCGTTGGATTCTGAATACCTTACAATGTTACTTTGGAGGAATTTCACACCAGAATGACTATTCTGTAGGACTGTTCTTTCTTGGGATTGAAATGTAAAGTCCTCTAGCAACAGATTTTTGTTTTCCCAAGTATGACAAAAAATATGACTGTTTTGATTGTTTTCCTTTAAATTAAAATTCAACAGCTATGCAGGGGGAAAAAAAAAAAGTCTTTCCTGTAGCTTCCTGTCTCCCAGCAGCCCTCTTGTCACTTTTATTTCCAGAGTGGAAAACACGGTAGTATTTTCTGACTTTTCAGTAAGGCTATAGTTTCTTAGCTTTTTAGTAGTTCTGCAAGTATTCACTTTAAAAGCCTCTTCAAAAACCTTAGACTAGTGATTACAAGTCTCTATGACCTACCTTTTAAATCTTTTTTCATGTGGTTTGTTAGTGATGACTTTTTATGCTTTAATACTGTTTCTATTGTCATTCTGGAAGAATAGAGGGAAACAGTTAAATGTTTATCACCATTAATTCCCTATATATGTATGTGTGTGTGTGTGCGCGTGTAAGAAGATAGTTGTCCTAACTGCTTGTAGTAGATTGTACATAATAATCAAAATCCCTTTATTCATGTGCTTATAATATAAATTTAACTTCTGTTAATATTATTTTATATTTAAAATTTTACTTTAAGTTGCGGCAAAAAAGGCTGAAATAATTCAATTTCTTTTTGTATAGCTCAGGACTGTTTGGTCCCATTTGCTAAATAAAGTGTCCAGTTTAAAAAAAAAAAAAAAAAAAAAACCAAAACAAAAAACAAAACACAACAACAAAACGAAACCAAGCCAAAAACCCCACAGCTTTTAACACTGGGAAGATACAGCACTTTTCTGCTCCTCTAAAAGTTAAAAGATCAGGTATTTCCATAATGGATAGTCTTTGACATATCACAAATGCTCAGGTGTCTATAAAGGAAATTAACTTTAATGTCTGTAAGGTGTGGTTTTTTCCTTAAAATAAGCTGCTGCTTTATTCTTCTTCCCACCCCACCCCAGTTATGGAATCTGATCTTATTTTGCAAAGGATGCCATTTGACTGATGTGTTTCTTTAAATTCCTCTTTGCTGTACAAGTCACGTTAGGGGACCTACCATAGGCCAGATGATAGGTTTCATTCAGTACATTCTGATTCTCATTACAGCAGAGAAAGATTATGCAATGATTAAACCCCTTGTACAGTGTTTATAAAAGCCTGTGACAATACAGTGTTTCCATCAGTACCATAGTACTAGTGTTACCTATCTGTTGCTCCCCTTGTAGGAACTGCTAGCTAAATTTGATGCAGAGATGAAAAAGAGAAAATGCGAGTTTCAAAAGCAGACAATTGAAATGGGTAACTTAGCTCTGTCTCATGAAGTTAAGGTAACTTACTTTTAAGCTGTTACCCTTTACTCACAGAACGAATGTGTTACAATCTCAAGTCATTCCTCTGTGAAATGCATGAAAAGATGACTCTGTTGTTGTTGCTGTCTTTTCCTCCACCTATGTATTGAACTGATTGTTTCCAGGATAGCAGGAAGCAGGGGTATTTGTGGTATGCATCTTAATTTCACTGATAGTGACTGGGTTTTTTCCTATACAACCAAAAACTATATATAGGTCTTTGAAATGCCTGACTCATCTTTCTAAGGCTAGTAATGAGGAATTCGCTCTTCCAAAATTTATATTCTCTGTGTGTGCAGTCTTCATTAATCATCATCCAACATTACTTGGGTGGTTCTCTGGTGCCTGTGTTCACTTGCTTCAGTCGTGGTTTAACTGATAGCTTAATAATGCAACCAACCAAGGTTTATAGGTAGAGGGGGAAAAAACCCTCACATTAAACCAACTGATAGCATTGGGAAAAGCAGACAAGCTTTCAGAAAGAGGGCTTGTATGCATAAAAGATTGCCAGCTTTTTCCAGCTGTGTTGATTTTACTTCTGCCTACAAACTTCACCTTGCCAAAGGCTTATTAGGGTAGTGAAATGTTGCCTGGCCATTAGTGGTATCCATGGATTCCTGCATCTTGAATGTTGACACAATTGGGGTTTAGTTTCTGGTTTTGTTTTCTTGCTTTGTCTTGGGCCTTCTTTGAAGGACGCTGCAGTAGTAGTGGACCAGAAACCATGTTGTCTTACTGTGGTCTTGACTATAAAGATTGCATGATTGCAGGGGCATGTAGTGATAGGATGAGGGGTAATGGCTTTAAACTAAAAGAGGGTAGATTTAGATGAGATGTAAAGAAGTTGTTCTTTGCTGTGTGCGTGGTAAGGCAAGGGAACAGGTTGCCCAGAGAGGTTGTGGCTGCCCTATCCCTGGAAGTGTTCAAGGCCAGGTTGGATGAGGCTTTGAGCAACCTGGTCTAGTGGAAAGTGTCCCTGCCCATGGCAGGGGGGGTTGGAACTAGGTGATCTGTAAGGTCCCTTCCAACCCAAACCATTCTATGATATGATTCTATGATATGACCAACTGCTGTTGACTCAGTATGAACAAAGGAACTGCAACTACATGTATATTTATTAAATGTAGATTTGCACATATTGCTTATTCTGTGATATACAGTATAACTCAGATAGCACTTCAGTATAAATCTTTAATCTTTGCAGTTTTCAGACTTGAGTGCTTGATTAGATACCTGTAATACTATTTCAGTTTAACACTGCTTGCAGCTGCGTCTGAATGTAAAGGCTCTCAGTAGGCCTCATATGCTAGATGCTATTATATCTTTTTCTTTCTTTTTGAAACATGTTGTCTATATTGAGTTATGTTTGGGGTTTTATATGTCTATATCTATTATTGCACCTGGGGCAATTGGTGGTGGAAGTGTTAAGCAAGGGAAGGAGAGGTCACCTGTACTCATTTCCCCCAGGTGTTACTGAGGCCAGCTGTAGGGGAAGCCAAGAAGTCACTAAAAAAAACTGTGTAAAAGGCACTTTAGGCAGAGATGGGAGAGGGTAGTATACAGGATTAATGTTACTGCAGGTAATAGGTGTAAGAAGAGGATACAAAATGGATATTTAGCAGTGGTATGGGAGTATAAATTTAAAACACCTTCCCCATAACTTATAACCTCTGCTGTTATTTTAAGAGCTTTGTTGATCTAATGCTTATACCTTGCAAAATGTTACTTACAAATTAAAAAAAAAAAAAAATCAAGCAAACAAAAGAACCACCCCTCAATAAAAAAATAAAAAAAACCCCACCTCACAACTTTCTATACTATTTTGTTTGTTTCTGGAGCTGATGCTAACACTTCAACTGTGTAAGGGCTCTGGATGTCTTAAAAAATTAGGTTATATCAGGCTCTCATTATAATTCTTAAATCTTACTCTCCTCCATTCTAAGGTGAAGCTGCTGACCAGAGAGCTGGAAGCCCTCAAAGAGATGAGAATGCAAACACCAGAATCACTGGAAACAGCAGAAATCTTTGATTTGAGACTGGAGAAAGAAAACCAGTTCAACCTAAGTTCTGCTTTTACTGTGAAAGATTCTTGGTATTGTACAACTTTGATTATGATTGAAATAAACTTGTGTTCACAGACTCTACAACTCCACAACACTTTTCAACTTACTCTTCTTCACATAGTGTTATTTTAGCAACAGCTTGGGATGGTGTACGTGAATTAATTGATCTAGTAATACATTTCATTACAACGGAAAGAGGTTTGTATGAAATATTTGCTAAGTCGCATGGATTCAGGTTAATTCTGCTACGTTCTTTCTGGATGTAACCTGTCTCACTTTAAAAAGAAAGTTTCATCTTAGAAGTTTTAATGGTTCAATGGTATCTTCTGCTTTTACTGCAAAAAGGAATACCTCTTCCAAGTGGTAAATATAATGAAAAAACTTAGCTCATCCCACTTCTAGAGTGTGTGGCTAGTTTTGGTGTCTCATATTTCACACACTTGATTTAAATCCAGTAAGTCCAGTTATGTTCAGCCACAACTTTATACTTTCTCAAGCAGCTGCAGACAGATTGTGAATATAGTGACAGAAAATAACTCATTAAACCAGAGTATTATTGGGGGTTTTATCTTTTATGTTTTACTCATCACTAGTTCAAACTTAAGAAAGAAGACTTACTCATAGTTCAGTTTCCGTTCCTTCTGTTTTGCTTTAATCCTTTATGTCCAAAATTTTTGATATATTTTGAAAAGTTATACACAGGTCAATTTCAGAGGGTAAGAACATTATACAACTATTACTTGCATGTCTCCTTTTTTATTTACTGTTAAATTTGAGTTTTCTGTCAGTACTATTTGGTGGTATTTTCTTCTAACAACTCACTTCTGTTTTAAACCTGGTCTCTATTTTTGTGTGAGCACATGCTCAGGAAATTAATCTGTGAATGAAAACTGAATACTCAAGGAAGCAGTTTTTTCTCCATGGATTCCTGCAGTCTCTTATTTGGGCCACCTGATCATAGCTGTCTTTCAATTGTTTGATTACCGTAAAGAATATTTTCAGTATGGTAAAAGAGTATGTTGAATGGAGTAGTTCACCTGTTAAAATAGCTTCTCTATGAGTCATCTTAGGAAAAAAAAAACCAACAACAATTTTTAGGATCACCCTGATCCTATATTTAGGTGAAATAGTGTTGTTCTTTGTGCTAATCACAAACTTAAAGTTCTGTGATAAATTGGAGTTAAACTCTCTGCAGTGGTATAAGAAACATTCAGTCCTGGTCCTAAGACCAACTAAATAGTGGCATTCTTAGTTCGAAAAAACAACCGCAAAAGACCTCCCTGCAACCTGTTCCACTGACAAGCATATATTGATTTCTGTTTCCACTGCTTTTGACAATGATTCTTTGAATTTGTTCAAACGAAATTGGTAAGAAAGTAAATCAACAGTACTAGAAAATAATGTGCTTGTGTTCCTTGAAACCTCACTTTATTCTGTCTCTCTACATCTTCTAGGCATGAAGAACTAGCTCATGCTGCCAAGGAAAAGGATGCAATGCCAGCTTCAGTGAAAGAGGACCAAGTCAAACAATTTAAAAAGTTGAAGCAGCAGATTAGAGAACTGCAGATGAGATATAAAAATCTGGAAATTGAGCTATGCAGAAGAGAATGGAGTCACAGTGCTTGTTTAAGAGAGAAAGATGCTCTTATTAGAAAGTGAGTGACTTGATTTATCCTGTTTCATAAGATGTGATGAAAGAAATTCAGAACATCATACTTACCTGTTTTGTGCCCAACTTATTTATGTGAAAATCTCACAGTAATTAATGGTTAAACAGATTCCACACTTGGAGTACTGTGTCCAGTTCTGGTCCCCACAATTGAAAAAAAACACGGACAGACTGGAGGGGGCCACAAAGATGATCAAAGGGCTGGAGAACCTGCCCTATGAAGAAAGACTGAAGGAGTTCTCTCCCTAGAGAAGGCTTAGGGGGACCTCATTACAGTTTTCTAATACATAAGGGGTGGCTACAAAGAGGATGGAGGCTCTCTCTTCACAAGGAGCCACATGGAGAGGACAAGGGGCCACAGGTACATGTTGCACTGGGAGAGGTTTCATCTCAATGTAAAAAATAATTTTTTTATTTTACAGTGAGAACAGTCAGTCACTGGAACAACTGCCCCACGGACATGGTAGAGTCCTCATCACTAGAGGTTTTCAAGACACAATTGGACAGGGTACTAGATAATCTCATCTAGGCTACCTTTCCCATGAAAGGTTGGACCAGATGATCTTCCAACCCAGGCTGTTCTATGTATATTATTGCAACAAAATTTATAGCAAAATTTCAATATATGCATATAAACTTCAGGTTTATGATTGACATAATCAAGAAGCATCTCCTCAAGGTTGACCAAGAAAATGAGGTCACATGGAAAAGAAAGTATCTGGGAACCTAGGGAAGGAACAGCACACCAGAAGAAAAGAACTTCTTTCATAGCCAGCCTGGAAAGAGGCAGCTGCCAGTCCAAGAAGGCCACTGGAAACTAAAGAATTGCTTGGGTGGCCTGCATTTTGTATTACTGGAAATGCATGGTTTACAATATGCATTCGGCTCATTAAAATGTCCCACTGAACTCCTAATTAAAAAAAAAAGTCATTGAACAGTTTTATATCCAAGATTGCATCACGTTTTGTTAATTGTCTTAAGCAAGTATGTATTAACATAGTAGGGGGGCATTTCTTGTATGTAGACTTCAAGAAGAAATTGTAGTGCTAAAACCAGGCCAAGATTCTCATCTGATTGAGATTTCTAAGGAGTCTGCCTCTAAAGATTCCAAATTCAATCAGTGTGTGGACAGGAAGATAAGTTGAGGGCACGCTTGGCCAAATTCCAGAAAGATGCAGAATGGTAAAGATGACTTAAGACGTTGTCTAAAGTTACATTTACAACCAATCTTAAGAGTGCCCTGAAGTCTTGACAGCTTCGTGTTTTATAAGCTGAGCCATATGACAATTGAACCTGTCTTGAAAGTCCTTAAATTCTGAATATGAGGTTTGTCTTGTTTTGTGCACCTCCTATCTCTTCTCTTTCCACAGTGCATTTTCAGTATAAGTATATGCAGCAGCCTTTGAGCTTAGGAATTTTACCCTGACAATCCAACAACTTTAATTCCTAGCTGTTTTATATCTCATTTCTGTTATAAGCAAATGGGAAATGTGCTGTGGATAGTATTGCCAACAGCAGTATCGGTGTTGAAGAGTAGTTTATGCCACTTGAGCTGACCTCCAGAGCTGATTCTAAATACCCATATAGATGGACCCTAGGAGCTCTAAGCAATTAAAATGCTTTTGTCCAGTAAAACACTTAGAGCGGAATAGAATAAAATAGGTAATTTTGAAAACAGAACAAGAAAAGAAGATGAGGACAGCATATAAGGCTGAGATTTAAAAACAAAACAAACAGAAAACAAACACAAAACATCCTCAGTATTTATCCTGCTGAAATCAACAGCTTTGCTCTGTGTATTGTAGGCTTAAACAACTGTGTCTGGCAGCTGAGAGCAAATGGATTCTGGAACAGAGTAAAATGCAAGCAGAACTGGACTGGCAGCAGCTCTGTGAGAACGCTGAAAGTAATTGGTATCAGAAATCAGAGGATCTAACACAAAGCCTGTCTTCAGCCAGAGAGCAGGTGAGAATTTCAAATTAACACTGTTTAAGAACCATCTGTTGCATAGAGAGCCATGGAGTCTTTCCATCATGTTTCTCAGGGGAGGCATGACTTTGGTCTTCTTTCAAAAATCTGTAAAACAGTAATTCTGTGTTATGCACAGGAGTTCATCAAATATATTTGATCAGAGACCAGATTAATTTTCATGGACAATCTCCAATAGCAGCCTTTTCTCCCTTGTAATGAAGTCAAGCCAGCTTGAGAGATGCCACTGCTTTTCTCTTGGCATTGTAGCAGAAGAAGAAAGATATCTTAGTTAGACCAGCCCCTGGCCAAAAAGAGTTTCAGATCACAGTGCAGCTTGAATTCTATCAAGGGAACAATATTTGTCCTGGAAAACACAGGTATTTTTGTATGGGGGGGGAAAAAAATCCTATTTTGTGAAGTGTACAAGCTTCTGTTTCTGAAAAATGAAATACATGTTTATTGTTTAGAGACTATTACACAATGGGATAACAGTAATTCTCAATGACCGGTTGCTTAATAAACTCATGGGTACAGAGGAAATACTTGTTTACAAAATTTAGAATGCAGGCATTTAGTCCAGTGTTTTATTTTACCATTGTCTTCTCAAAATGATTTGTAGGCATCAATAGGTGTAGCACAGAAACAGATCTGAGAGATAAATCAGCATTGTCTATTTCACATACAGAAAATGAGACAATGAAGTCAAATTATTTTTCTGTGAAGGCAGTTTTTGACAGAGCCAAAAGGGGTATGCTTTAAGGCCCTGTCCTGTGATTTAAAATATCTTTTTCTTTTATTTCCTTCCTTTTTTTTTTTTTTTTTTTTTTAATCTCTGCACCCTTTGTCTTTGAGATACTGACATCCTCCGCTTTCCCTCCCTCACCTCCCTCCTAGGTTAAAGCTGATCTACAGAAAACAGACTACAGCTTGCATGAAGTGAAGACTGTTCTTTCTGCTTTGACTGTTGAGGGAGAAGAGACAATGCAAGCATCGTTTAATCACAGTATTTTACCTGAAGGGGAGAAACAGGTTAGACAATGCTTAATGTCTTGACTTGGATGAATTCATTCTGAGATGAAAACTTTATGGGGCTTGTTTCCACTGGACTTCTTGTAAGCCATTCATCTGTTTCATATGTTTAACTCAAAAATAGGCATATCTAGCCTGGAATACACATAGATTAGGTGTCACAGGCTTCATTGTGGCTCTGATCCATTACTCACTGGCAAAAGGAGCAAGCTTGATGTAGACAGTTGCTCCAAAGCAGGACAATGTACTGTACCGACATGGCACATCAGAATGGGAAGAATCGATTTCTGGAATGTTCCTGAGGCTCTGTGTTAGTTGCAATTCAGGGTAGATTTTAAAGTTGCAAAGTTAAAATTTTAAGCGATGCTTCAAAACATTAATTTGCCAGCTGTTTAAAATAATGTCCTTTATTTTAGTATCACAAACTAGTTTTCCTTTCATTGCTACTTATTAAAATACATGTATTTTAAAGAGCCATTCAAAATTGCAAACGTAATGCTGTTTTCAGCCGTGCTGAAGGTTAATGGATTATGAGTAAAAGATTGTCTTTTGTAGAAGAGTGAAAATAAAGAGTGTGCTGCAGCGCGCCCTACTGGGCACCTACAGATGCTCAACAATGAGCAGTTAAGAGTGTATTACCAGCACTTGCTGATAAGAAAAAGCGGTGTTAAGCAAGACAAGTGGTTTCTGAATGCAGGAAGTGTTGTATTCACAAAGATACTTCCTGAAAACAATTTTTATAATAAATTAGACAAAAGTAGACTGCTAGCAAAAGCTTACTATGGAGCAGGTTGTTTTTCCAATTTCATTTCAAACTGGACTGATTTGCACATTCATCATTCAAATACCAAGAGAATCAGGGTTGGGGAGGGGTGGTTCTTTTACTGTTCACATTCACTGTGTCTTGCACTGTAACTGACTGTTACTGTTGTTGGTAAGACCTTGTTTTCATTGTCACACTTTTCCTTCTGTTGTTAATATGCTCTGTCTCTGTTTTGCACATTTGGCCAGTAGGATAAGCAGTACCCATCTCAGCAAAACCATTTTTGTCTCTGATTTACATGAAGGGCCATTGTTAAAAAAAAAAAAAAATAACAAAAAAAATTTATTATTCTGACCTGGCACCTTTTCTCTTAATTTTTCTGTACAAAACGAATTGTAAACAAACGGGGGGAAAGTGATTAAAAGTTCAAAATTGGTAACATTTGTGTCAATGAGTCTTCTTAAAGAAGGAATAGTATGTTGGCTAGCATCTGGCTCAGATGACTGAGGCAAGAAAGATTAAATACACCCTAGTACAGTATCTTCAGCATACAGGTCCTTTCTTCAAATTGGCCTGAGACTCCATGTGGTTGCTAGAAGTACTGCAGTAGTCATTCTTGGCCTTTAATTAAGCAACGGAGATGTGAAACACACCAGTGTGGAAAATCTTGCTTGTAACTGATATTGAGTATGACTTAGGTCATGTCTGCCTAACTGGAGCATACTAATAATACCATACAAGTGCACAGATAAGGAAAGAATTGCTTACACTACTTCTGGATAATTATGTTGTCTTCTGTCTAGACCCTTTTCCACTAGCAAAAATCTGGAACAGTTGTATTTCTGTTTCAAACTGCAATGGTTCATGTGTATGTTGCAGGCTGAGGTGAAGTTCTGCACCCTAAAATTCAGAACACAGCTGGGTAATGTATTGATACCTACTGGTGCCTTTCCCTTCATGCCTTTTCAATCGCCCTTTCCCCTCTTCTCACTTTAACAGCCTTGGAGAGATTGTAAAAGCAGAACAGAGATTATCCTCATCGTCTGCATTCCCTGTTCTGTTAGGGCAGAAAGAGCCACAAGAGAGAGGCTGTAGGGCAGCAGTTGTCTTTATGACAGTGAAATTTAATTTGAAAGCCATTAGCATTCCAATCACACTTGCAGATCACATTCACAGAAGAGACTTACGACTGGGGAAAGAAGAGGACTGAAGGAAGTGGGGAATGATGGAGGAGACAGAAAACGAGTAGCGTTTGAGGCTCTGCAAGGCATAAATGTTGAGACTGAAGTATTTTGCTGACGTGTCATATGTGCAGGGCCTCATGGATTGCCTTTCCCTCTCAAGAGGCAGAACTGCTCCTTTGCAACAATATAAGGTTAGGGTTGAATACAAACATTTTTTGGGCTCAGAAACATAAATTAACAGCACTTGATACAAATATTCCTAACACATTAAACGGTCTTTTCCTTTTCAAAAACATCTGGTATGGACGGTCTGCAAATTGTGATTAATTTAGTGACTACAGGAGTGTATATTGCACAGTTGCAGGGCTTTTTAATACTCCTGTATCAAATAGTATCTGCATTTCTTAAATGGCTGATGACAAATGTTTCCGTCAGCTAGAGAGAATTTCACAAGGGTGGAATCTAAATTCTGCATTCTCTGTTTGGATGAAACCACAGTTATAATACACTGCTACTGGTCTAATGTAACTTCTTTTAAAATGTTTGCAGTCACACTTTGAATGAAAAAACAGCAGAAGTAAGTAATGTCAGGACCCTAATATCCTGGTCCTTATATGCCATTGGTCCTACTAGAATTTTTTCCTGAAGATTGTACTGGAATTTCAAGTGACCAGGAAATGTGTTTTCCAATCAATGTCTGTGTGCTTGGGGTCTTTTTGTCACATCTGTTTTTCCTTTTTCTTCCCTCCCCCAAAGTTGCAAATTTGGAAATTGAGGAGGCACATGAGAGGAAACATTTCTGTATTTGTCCTTTTATTTAATACTTTTTCCTAAACATATGTTGCTGACTATTGTCAAGAATTGGATTCTGGAGCTAGCAACCTTTGGTGTAACAGCAAAGCAGTTCTTAAAGTTTGTGATCTATAATGTTTCGCATTCTTGTCCTGATTAGGCCATCACTCCATTCACACAGGACTAGCTTTCCAAACTGAATCTCTAAGATAATCTTTAAGGCTGTGTGCAGCCCATAAAGAAAACACTGAGCAATTCCCCTTCAAAAATTTAAGAAATAGAATGATTCTGGGATGTATTACTCTATAAGCAAGCTGCTCATAGTTTACTAATATAAATTAGTTTTTTTACGTAGTTAAAGCAGCTTTGGCAACCTGGGTTTTGTCAGCCTCTTCAGTTCTGGAAGTCTGCAAGAATGACGTTTGGTCATCACTTCATACTTCCACCAAGTATAATTCCAAAAGTCAGGCTTCAAGGCATTTGTGAAGGCAGAGCTTCAATCACTACCTGACAAATGTTCCTTCTACATTGTTCACTGTTAGGTTATCTGTAACTAATGCACAAAAAGAAGACATTACTACTTATTTTACAGTTGAAGTGCTTAGAGGTTTTCTAGATGTTGTCCATTGTCCAGGTTGTCTAGATGTAGTCCATACACTCCTTCTCCTTTTCCAGTTTAGCAAAGAATGTCCAGCCTATTTATGTTCTTGTGAATAAATGATCTCCAATGACACTTTCAAGAATTTGGCAGGTCAGAAAGGGGACTGCTGCTGAGCCAGTAAGTTCATTAAAAGAGACGGGTTACCCATGCATGAAAGAGAGAGAGAGAGAGAGCACACTTCAAAGAACAACAGTGATAAGACAGAGCCATCTCTGTGGCCATCCTCCTCCCCATCTGTGCCTCCTCTCCCATCTCAGGTTATCATCATAGCACTATTTTCCCCTGGTAAATCCCCAGAATAACCAGATCTCTTTTCTTCCTATGGTTCTTTTCTCCCAAGTCTGTTCATGGATTGAAAGTACTAGGATCTCTGTGTGTGGTGTTGTGGAGAGAATATGTATTGCTCATTAATAAAGGGTTGTTACTGTGTTGTACTTTCCTTTTACAGATATTTCAGTGTGATGATAAAAGTTCTCTGAGCAAAGATATTCCTACCTTGGAAATAAAAAAGCTGCAGGAGCAGAATGCCAACCTTCGGGCTGCTATTGCACAAATGAGGAAAGAAATGGAGAGTCTTGATGAGCAGATGTTGTCCTCTCTTCCTCTGACAGAAAACAGACAGCTTGGAGAGCAAGGTGACAACTCTTGCCCCAGAACTCTAAATTCGGTTAAGGAAGTGTAGCGGTCACGATCACAACCTATGAGGGCTGCCCAACTCACGGGTGTGTAAAGATCACGACCGTGGAGTTCTCAGGATTGCACAATACACAAGCACATAGCGGTGTGAGATTCTGAGAATTTATTTATTACAAATATTATTTATTACCTTTATTACAAATATTATTACCTTTAAAGATTACCTAATCCAACCCCCCTGCCATAGGCAGGGACATCTTTCACTAGCCCAGATTGCTCAGAGCCCTGCCCAACCTGACCTTGAACATTTCCAATGACGGGGCATCCACAACTTCCCTGGGCAACCTGTTGCAGTGTCTCACCACCCTCATTGTAAAAAATTTCTTCATAGGAGAGGTATTCTAGCCCTCTGCTCCTTTTCATGGGCCCCTGCTTTAAGAGGTCCATGTCTTTCTTACAAACCTTTACCTGTGCACGTGTCTATAAATGTATTATGTGAGGTGTTACTGGTATAACACTCGCCAAGCCACTCCCAGAAGTGGGGCTAATTGACAATGAAAAAATAAGTCTCACTTCAAAGATGATCCACATCCCTGACTGTGGAGTCAGCCAGGTGTCCCCAGTGAGGGTCTGGTCTGTCCGGGAGATCGCATGCAGGGAAGCTCTTGCAGAGGGGGTCTTGCAGAGAGGCTCCTTTTTGGGTAGGTAGTGAGTTACTTTTTATACCTTTTTAGTGTAGATATGTAAGTGGTCATAGGACATCAGTTCCAGGTATAATTGTTTCCGACTCCTGTTTTCCTTATCACGGTTCATTTGTCCTGCACCCATCAAGCTTTCTTTGTCCTGCCTACTACAGCTGAGTGTTAAGGAGATACCCTTCTTTGTTAGTATGTTTACTGGGTGGCCTTTGTGGTGGCTTTGTCAGGAAGCTAAAAATTTAAAAGCATTTCAATGTTAGAAATATGTAATACTTTCAAATGCATTCCTTTACCAGATATTGTCACACATTAGTTGGGGGATTTTTAGCATCTCTTAGAAACATTTCAGTATATCATGTCTTACAGCTTCATTTCTTTTTTTTTTTGTCATTATCCTTCATAGGAAAGTCAAAGCTGATAGCATTTAAAAAAAACTAAAACCTGCAGAAGGTATGTCCATTACAACTAGTTACATTTTGTAGTACATTTCTGAAAATTTGTTAAGTTTGCTTTTGCTTGGCTCTCATGCAGGCCTGTTTAGAAACAAAACTGGATTTTTCTTCATAAACATTCTTGTGACTTTTGAAAGTCTGCAGAAACGAGGAAGGGAAATGAACTGTAACATGGTAATGGAATAAACAGCTCTGGTCTGTTTGGGGTTTTAAAAAAAATAGGCAAGGTATAACTTTTTCAATGACATTTTTTACTTCTGTGGAATAAGTAGCCCTGTGTTTAGCACCTTTTACTCGTTATATAAGGGCGGGTAGATAGCTGCTTTATACATCTCTGTGCCTCATCTATGTAAACTTTTAATTTCTATTTCTAATTGCTTCAAACGATTGCAGAGCCAACGTGTATTGTTTTCTGTATTTCAGAAAAAATAAGATGGGTTCGATGAAAGGTATTTTATTGTACCATCTGTTTTGCTGTTGTTATGCTTAATTTTGCAGTGAGACTGGATCTCTGTGTTACCAGTTTGCAGAACTAGTTTTAAACTGTCATTTGTACAGTAGCATGAAATCACAAGCTAAT
This sequence comes from Buteo buteo, assembly GCF_964188355.1. Taxonomy (NCBI): domain Eukaryota; kingdom Metazoa; phylum Chordata; class Aves; order Accipitriformes; family Accipitridae; genus Buteo; species Buteo buteo. The sequence continues at coordinate 379,434 of NC_134183.1, forward strand.
TAAGTGTGCAGGCATTTTTAATAAATATAAGCGTATTCTAGCTTTGTTAATAATGAGACATTAATAACCAATTAAAGCAAAACCTCGGATAATTTTAAATAAAGAAACAAATTCAAGCATAGTTTTTTTGTCAGAGGCAGCTAAAGTTAGTCTACTGTTTTTTGAAGATGTTATAGTCCAATATGTAAGAGATGTACCACTGCTGGAATTTAGCGGTGTCCAAGTAAAGCAATAATCCTTGTCAGCTGATAAATGTAGGTTTTCAGAAATGTATTATATGTTTTCTTTATGGCTGAAATACTTTATTCAACTAAAATAATCTTTCTTATGTCCCTTTAAGAAATGTATGGAGATTATATTCAATCACTAAAAGAGATTATAATGTTAAATCTGAAATTGTTAAGACAATGGGTGAGTAACTTGGAGGGGCACTTCTTGTTTCCAGAAAGTCATCTGTTCTTTCCCCTGACTTGTCGTGGTTTAACCCCAGCAATCAACTAAGCACCACGCAGCTGCTCGCTCACTCCCCTCCACACCCAGTGGGATGGGAGAGAGAATCAGGGGGAAAAAAATAAAACTCATGAGTTGAGATAAAGACAGCTTAATAGGACAGAAAGGAAGATAATAATAATAATGATAAAAGAGTTGGAATATACAAAACAAGTGCTGCACAATGCTATTGCTACCACTCAGCCACTGATGCCCAGTTAGTTCCCAAGCAGCGGTCTGCCCTGGCCAACTCCCCCCAGTTTATATACTAGGCATGACGTCATATGGTGTGGAACATCCCTTTGGCCAGTTTGGGTCAACTGCCCTGGCTGTGTCGCCTCCCAGCTTCTTGTGTCTCTCCAGCTTTCTCGCTGGCTGGGCATGAGAAGCTGAAAAATCCTTGACTTGGTATAAATACTACTTAGCAACAACTGAAAACAGCAGTGTGTTATCAACATTATTGTTGTACTAAATCCAAAACATAAGACTGTACCAGCTACTAGAAAGAAAATTAACTCTATCCCAGACAAAACCAGGACAGTTGTCCATATACATCAAAATGTTCAGTCTCACGTTTTTACTGGAACTAAAAGAAAAATTTTCAGGATTAACTTTCATTTATCAGTGATTTTTTTTTCAACTGTGATTGAAAGAAGATACTGTGTCTTAATTATTCTTGTTATACTTAGTATTGCCAGTTTCCCAAGAACGATTAAATAATGCAGTATTGGAAAAAATAAAAGCTTCCCTGTGCTCCTTACCCACGAATTGACCTTTCTAATGTGTCATCTCTAGTCACTTCTGTATTTTGTAGCTGACTGATGTTTGCATATTGTGAGACTACTATTTTTTATATTTCTTCAGCTCTGTTTACAACATATCTACTGAAGTGGTATAAGTGGATATTCATGAGAGAAAGTTCTGAAACAGCTGCTGCTGTGAAAGCCTAAACTCTGTATAAATACATATACATTCATATTATACCCCTCTTCTCTTTTAGGTTCATCGTGCACAAACAAAATTTTAACTGGAACCACTTTGAGCAATATCAAACTCAGCTCAACTAACTTGGATTGTATAGTAAACCCAGACACAGAAGAGGTATGAAGAGGTTTAAACTACCTAAAATATTTGTATGCACATGTGTGTATGTAATTAAATAGATAACATATTATTTATGTTTGAATAAATAATAAAAACTGAAGCGATATACACTTATGTGGTCAGTTAGTAATGAGTGTAAGTTAGATGAGAGCCTGCAATGATTTTTTTCAGCCCAGTTTGTGCTCATTCTTTCTAGGAAATACATTTTGACTAGTCATTGCCTGGCACAAGTCACTCCAGATCTTTCAAGCCTTTCTTGATATTTTTTTTCCACTTGCAAATTCTTAAACTACATGCATCACCTCTTTGAGTTTTCCATTGTAAATCCCTATTTTAGCCTTTTTTTAAAATAACGAAAATCTTTCAAGATGCCTTGTAATAAGGTGAGTAGAGATGAAACTGTAGATAGTGTGTCACTACTGGACTCTGACAAGAAGGTACTGTGAAGCCGTGGTTGGAGGTAGATACTCAGATGGGGTTGCATGCTCCGTTAGCAGGGCAGAGCGCCTTTGCCTGGGAGAACCTCCTGGCTCCCGCCGGGCCCACGCTGCAGAGCAGGGAGGCTGTACCGGCAGGGCCAGTGGCCGCAGCCACCAGCTTGCCAGCCCCCGGACCCCAGCAGCGGGACATCCGGCTGCAGTGGGCTCCCATGCATGCCCCATGGAGTGACCGGGAGAAGTAACAGAGTGCCAGCATCAGTTGGGAGCTCGCTCCACCGTCGAAGGAAGAGCTCACCAGCTCTGGGAGCGTTCCAGAGTTTACAAATGTCATTGCCTTTGTGTTAGTTTAAAGGGTAGGAACAATATCGGCATTAAAGTGTGACAGAGGCATCTCTTGGAAAAATAGTAAAGGATTTGAAAACTGGGACAAATATCTAATATTACGTAAGGAGTAAGTCACTGTATGTTCTCCGCTTCCTGTGTCCCAGCAATTTGGTGGTGCAGTAAACAGAGTCCAAAGTAAGATTGGTTAAGATACAATTGAAAAACAAGGGTTTTCTAATTTTCAAGTAATCTGTAAAATCTACCAATATCTGTTTCATTCTTTACTCTTACTGTTAAGACTCACCAGTAACCATCTAAGTTCAAGAAAATGGAAATAATAGCTAAGTAAGAAATAAGGATGAGAGGTGCTGATTACATTAAAAGCTACGCACTTTAAGAACTGAAACAATATCAATGTTCAAATAAAACTTTGGATCCTTGGGAACCTTGTGTGAAAACATGTACAACCCACGAGGCACAGATCTTGTTTAATCTTAGTTGTATCTTTTTGCTGAATATAGAAGGAGATTTGTTTCTTCCCGCTGTCAAATTATATTTAGGAAATCATTGTGTCCCAGTATAGACAACACAGATTTATTTTTTCTCTTTGGCCACTTCCAGAATTAGGTGAAAACTGAATTTTATATCAACTATTCTTTTCTGTTGCAGAAAATGTTTTACAAACTACTGTCCAAGATGCATTCTCATTTTCTTTGCATTTCTTTAAGTGGGGATAAAGCCTTAAAAGAAAAATAGATAGTGGCTTTGCCTTGGAGACAGTAAGCTAGGAACTGAACATTCTCTGTGCCAGAGATTAATCCTTTGCTTCATGATGCTAAACTATAATTGAATGCTCAGGGCTGGATATGAGAACAAGAACATTTTTCAGGCAGTGATATGCATCTTCAGTGTGAAATGTTGAATTCCTTGTGCTTTATATGTATAGGCACGTAGTAAATAGCAGATGTGCAGGCCAAAACTTGAACAAAATGCTGGAATTGTAGTTAATGCTATCCTCACTGATGTTGAACTATCATTTCCTGTCTATTTCTTCTCTCTGCTTTATTTCTTCTTCCTTAGTGCATAACAAGCCTTCTTAGGCATAGACTGGCAACTGGAAACAGTCCTGAGAATATCTTAGAAACAATGGGCAAAACTTCATTAGAATTCCTTACTGGATTTTAGAAGTGCTTATCTTTTAACATTCTTCTACACTGTCTCTGTGCTTCTTACATTTATTAATTGTATGCTAAGGATGTACTTAATGCCATGATGAATTACAGGCAAAAATATTTCTACCTTGGGGCATTTAGCATTTGTTGAGCTATAATGGTAACTGAACATGAGGGTGCAGATGTGACGTCAATACAGAGAGCTTTCTTTTTTTCCATGTAATATAACAGAGGTTCTGGGACCATAATCTCAAAATGATAAACTCTAGAGCTAAAATGTAGCTAAAGAAAAAGAGGAAGGTTTATCGTGCAAACTAGTAAAATAGGCGTGTAGACTTTTGCGTGTACGTATATTTTTCTTCTTTTCTGTTAGTATCAGCTCTGAGGAGAGATTTTCATCCCACCTTTTTTCAGTACACATCTTTTCCATGTTTTCTCTCTTTTGTATTGTAGAGTTTTACTCTGGACATAGATCTAAAGGTAAAAAGATTTCTGAGTTCCACTCCTAACTCTACAGCTTACAATCTATCACCTGAAAAAAAATCTTCTGTGTAATGCTATTGAATGTTTTCATGAAAAATTCAGGAAAAATAGAAGTTTAAGCAGCTGGTATTCCTGTCCCAGCCATGTGATGTGCTTTTGCCTCTTGGTATAGTGAAGGTGGTACATAGTGTGACAGCCAGTGGTACCATAATTGGTCATCACCTTGACCTCTCTTTATGTTAAGCCTTGGTGTGTTAAGTTCACTGTTCATATGATGAGGGTAGAATGTAATAATTTGCGGCTGCTTATTAATTGCTTTGATATAAATTGCTCTATGTACACCAAAGCGGTGTTCCTTTTTTTCTTTCCCTTTGGTGTCTTTCTTCATGTTTTTAAATTCTAGTCCTGCACTAACTTCTCCACCTTTGTCCCCTATAGTGTTTGTGGACCTGTATGCTTTCCATGTATGTTCTCAAGGGCCTCCTCTTTTATGGTAAAACTCTACAAAGAAATAAGAGAATGGGACTTGTGTGACACACTAAGGCCATGGTGGTTGGGGTTTTTTGTTGGTATGGATAACACCTTTCAATGTGTACTTCTTGAATCACAGTGTTCAGGGTGATTTAGTTGAAAACTGATTGGGATTGCACAATTACAGTGTGGTACACTTCTGACTAGTTTATATGTAGAAGAGTAAATATGTAGATGAGCAAGAGTTTTGTAAAATCCTTTTAATGTATGTGACATATTTAGATACTTGTGGCACTGTAGTATTTAAAAAGTCTATAGGGAGATGATTAGTTCAGTGAACGATGAGTATTTAAATGGATATTGAAAAGTCTCCTTTGTAGTAAGGGGGCTGAAAGAGGACAGTATATAGCTCTTGAGACACAAGGATGTGATCTTTTGGGTAAATACTTTATCCTAATGTATATGTGAAAGTGGACTCAATTAGGTTTGCAGACACAAAACCAATTGTAGAATCTTTACTTTTCACTCTGAAACCTTTCTCTTTAAAACAATGTTTTAAGTCATATCTACCCCATATGTGTGTATGCATGCAATGATTACACAAGGAAGGGTTTGTAGTAGCTTGCTATCTACTGTAAAGCAGTTTTTTCCACATTTTATCTTAAAATTAACTGCTCTCTAGTTTACAGTTATATGGTGTTTATCCTGTGTGTATTATTTACACTTACAGTTAACAATATTTGTGGAAATGTCCCAGGCTGTTATAGTGTTTTGCTCCACAGTTTAATTGCCCTATATTGCTAACAAAGTCTTGAAAATGGACCCTCAAAAATGGGCTGTAGACTTCAACTTTACACTTTTTCTTCAACTGGCTTCTAATGCATACTTGTGCAAATCTCTAAACCCGCAGAGCACATTTTCAAAATATTAATTATAAGCACTACCTGTTTTTTTCAGGGGCCAAAAGCCAAAGTTCTTGAAGAAAAGATGGTGGATCTTGGACAAGAGTTACCTGATGTAGGTCCTGGTGTCGGTCTTCAGTATGGTGTCAGCTGCACTCTACAAGGAATGCGAAATAAACTGAAGGAAGCAGCAAGTAAAATCTCAATTCTGAGCCAAGAGAAGCAGCAGCTGATTGAAATGGGAAACAGACTCAGGGCAGAACTTGTATTAAAGGAAGGTAAATTTATTCTACGTAAGAGTGCTAGCTTAAATATTTAGAATAAAACTTGGGAATCAGTTCACCCTTTGAGCTGGAGAGAGCTAGGCTTTAATATGAAAGCAAAGTGCTGGACCTCACTGTTTCTTGATCTGCATAGTTTGTGTGAGACTGCAGTGCTAATTGTTGCAAGTAAGATTATCCTGTGATAGGAGGTGCTAACATAGAACAATGAGAGTCTGTAGGCAGTAATTTTCTGTTGATTAACATCTTAGATGAAGGACTCCCTGGTGCTTAGATGTCAGTGTGGGAACTGGAAGTTGAACTCAGACTTGTTTTAAGAGCAGAAAAGAGGTAGTTTGTCTCTTGAAATAAAAACTAATGCATTATGAAAGTGGAAGAGAAAGCAGAATAAGCTTACTCTAGAGTAAGCTTGAATCAAGAGTATATATAATGTAGGAAGATTTCACTGCAGACATTTAAGTTCCATGCAACAATTGCTCTGGCAATGAAGCAAAGGGAAAAAACATGAGGCCCGTTTCTGCATCGCACTGAATCCATCTGTAATAAGAAGGCCTGTGTTCTGTGGTTCATTTATATCCACTGTGAACACTTGCTGTTTTTTGATGACAAAATAACAAAAGAGAATGCCTTTCTCAGTATTGTCTCTCCTTTATAGGACTTTGGCATCCTGTTAGCTCTAAGGGCTGCACAGTTTGTATTGCCTCTGGTAGTCTTTTTCCAAGAGAGCTTGTCAAAAGAACACAGTGTCAGCTATCAGCTTTAAAGCATCTACAGCACAGGCTTACAACACAGGTAATGATATGCTCTCTGAAATCAAGTGATAATGAGCAGTTAAGCCAGTTCTAATTCCATGAATATAACTTTCCTTAAAATTCTGCATTTAAATGTCTTTTACTGACTTTAGCTCAAGTCTTCCTTTGGTGCCTTGGAAGATTTCATAGAATGATAGAATATCCTGAGCTGGAAGGGACCCATGAGGATCTCTGAGTCCTGACTCCACACAGGGCAACCTAGAAGTTAAACCATGTATCTAAGAGCATTGTCCAAATGCTTCTTGAACACCAACAAGCTTGGGGCCATGACCACTGCTTGGGGAGCTTGTTCCAGTGCTTGACTACCCTCTCAGGGAAGAACTTCTTCCTAATATCCAGTCTGAACTTCCCCTGATGCAGCTTTAAGTCATTCCCTTGCATCCTATCACCGCACACCAGAAAGAAGAGATCAGCACCTCCCTCTCTGCTCCCCTTGTGAGGAAGTTGTAGACAGCAATGAGGTTATTCCTCAGTCTCCTCTTTTCTAAGCTGAATAAGCCAAGTATCCTTAGCCGCTCCTCATAAGTCTTGCCCTCCAGTCCTTTCACCATCTTTGTTGCCCTCCTTTGGACACATTCAAATATTTCTATATCCTTCTCATATTGTGGAGCCCAAAACTGCCCAACATTACTCAAGGTGAGGCCACACCAGTGCTGAGTATAGTGGGACAGTCACTCCTTTCAAGTGGCTACCTATACTGTGCCTAATGCACCCCAGGGTACGGTTGGCCCTTTTGGCCACAAGGGCACACTGTTGACTCATATTGAGCTTACCATCAACCAAAACCCCCAGTTCCCTTTCTGCAGGGCTGCACTCCAGCCTCTTGCCCCCCAGTCTGTATGGACATCCAGGATTACACCATCCCAGGTGCAGAATCCAGCATTTGCTCTTGTTAAATTTCATACGGTTGGTGATTGCCAAGCGCTCCATTCTATCAAGATCTCTCTGTAAGGTCTCCCTACCCTCAAGGGAATCAATGAGTCCTCCTAATTTAGCACCATCGGGAAACTTACTTAGTGTGCACTCAACTCCTGTGTCCAAGTCATTGATAAAAACCTTGAAGAGAACTGGCCCTAAAATGGAGCCCTGGGGAACACCACTGGTGACTGGCCACCAGCCAGATGTTACCCCATTTACTTAAAGGTTTACATTTGGGACTTCAGAAATAACTTTTTTAAACGTGATTTTCATCCAAGAAATTCAGAAACACTTGTGTTAATTCAGCATAAATGCAATCCTGAATTATGAGTTTCATAAAGCTTAGTTTTAAATAAGTAAGATAGGCCATTTGAAGGATTTGCAGTGTGTTCTAAGATAAACTTGAAAATGATTAATCATTGAGCATACTACCAAATGTCCGCAGTGGTGGGATTCTAAAGCACCCTTGTCCAAATTATTGTAATAGCACATTTTTCATATATGAAAGTAGGATATATAATTAACCTGTCTCTTATCTTTTGTAATTAAAAGGCAACTTTTAATAGTTAAATTGCAGCTTTCATCAGAGAGACAATTGGATAAATCCTGGCTCCCCTAGTAGTTAGTGGCAGACCTCCCAGTGACTTCAATAGTCAGGATTTCACTATGTACTTTACTTAATTGATCAGCAGATTTGTTCCTGTGAGGATTGAGTCAGAGCAGCTGATTGTCGTTGTAGTTTTGAGGGCAGTAAACAGTGTTCTTTCAGAAAGGGTTAGGTTGTTGCTCCAAGGTATAAAACTCCAGTAGAATTATTAACCAAGTTCAGTTGGGGAAATACTTCCTCTGGGAACCTCTCTGGGCAGCTTGTTCCAGTGTTTGATCACCCTCCCAGTAAAGAAGGTCGAGGTTTGGGCGGGGGGATGTCCCCTTATGCTTAAGTGTAGTGTCCTGTACTTCACTTTCTGCCCATTGTCTCTCATTCTTCCACTGTATACCACTGAGAAGAGTGTGGCTCAGTCATCTTTACCTCCTCCCACCATCCCCATCAGGTGCTTATACATGTTGAAAAGATCACTCCTGACCTATCTCTTCTGGAGGCTAAAGAGGGCCAGCTTCCCCAACCTCTCCTCGTATGTCAGATGCTCCAATTTGTTGATCATCTTTGTGGCTGTTTTCTGGACTTGCTCCAGTATGTCCATATCTTTCTTGTACTGGGGAGCCCCAAAGTGGACACAATACTCTAAATGTGGTTGCACCAGTGGTTGGTGGAGGGAGGTATCACCTTCCTTGACCTGCTGGCAGTGCTTTCCCTGATGCAACCCAGGATGCTGTTGGCCAAAGGCCTCAAGAATGCATTGATCCCTCATGTTCAACTTGTAATCCACCAGGTTTCCTGTTTCTTTTCTGCTGTGCTGCTTTCCAAGCAGTCAGCTTCCAGCCTATTAGATTGAAACTGCAATCTCCTCTGCCTTTGGGGACAATCAACTGAATTAAAGCTAATCTCCTCTGGAGGATCCTGCCTATTTTTAATTCTCTCTTTATGCATTCTTATTTCTCTTAACTGAAATCAAGAACAGATTGAGAGCCTTTTTGTGGACTACTAAAGTTCATTCAGGAATATGTAGGAGATTGAAGTTTAATGTTTCTCTTTTTACATACTAAGATCTCTGTGATAATATGGAACTACACAGGAGAGAATCCTATCATGTTGTCAGATTGCACTAAGAAATCACAAACGTCGGTCATTTACTTGAAAATTTTACCATCTGAACACGTTCTAAAATCACCTTAAACATTTTTACATCTAGACACATTCTAAAAAGATAAGACAGTATAACCACATATTCGTTTTGAGCATTCCATCCTGTGGTTTTTTCAGCCCGAAGTTATCGCTATTTTCTTCAGATGTTTTCTGGTTGGCCTAAATGTATTACAAAGTGTATGAACCATCCAACCAGACAGTTTGGATGACAAAGGTGAGTTTCTTAAAAGAGCCAGTGGAAGTAAATTGTAATGAATATTTGATTTTTCTTACGTATAAGAATGATGTTAAAGAAAAAAACATATTAACCTCTGTAGTTGCTTAGAATAAGTGCTACAAATTAGGTAAATGAAGGTTAAGTGACTCAGCTGGCACTAATTTAACCAGTTGTATATCTGGGCATGACATGCTTTCAATTTGCAATTTAGTTCTGCCGAAAATAGATTTTTTTTTTTTCCTGTGAAGTAAAACAGCGCTGCAGGTTAGCCTTGTAGTTATACCCATGAGGGGTGTTAGCTGGACTAATTACAAAAACTTCTGGGTCAGTTGATTTAAGAAAACAATGGAAAAAGTTGTCCAGCAATTAAATTTGAGAACAAGTGTTGACAAGGTCGAGTTCAGTCTTCTGCTATCAGGTCTTTAGGCAGACAGTTATCCAGCTTCTGCAGGACATTGCTATTCTCTTGGATAAAGAATAGTAGTAAAAACAGGTAGTACTTGTTTGGAGGGGTCAAACATTTGAATGTGAAAGGAAAAGGCTCTCCAAGCATCCAAAGTATGCAGCAGTATTTCAGCTGGGAAAGGCATATATTTGGGGAAGAAAATGGGTACATATGTTTCTTGGCAGATTGAATCTATGGCAATATTTTGGAATATGTTCTAAGGGAACCCAGCAGGGAAGAACTCTGTGTTTGGATGTCCTATCACAGGTGCTTGAATTTCTCTTAGCTTCTTCCTAGCCAAAGATATCCAACAGGAGGGGCGCTCCTGTTTGATAGAGAAAGGTTGCCTGAAGTCCAAAAGGCTATGCTGTTAGAGTCAATTAGAACCAAATTTGAACAGATTGCTTGAGTGAAAATAAGCCCCTGTTCTTCTTTACTGCTCATTAGTCAATGAAGAAGTTTTAAAGGTTGTAGTGTGAGCAAACATTGTAAACCATCCATCAGACAGTGATAAACTGAGAATGCCATCTGGTGTACCTTTACAGAGCTAATGGAGACTTATTCTTCCTTAGATGTAGCAGACAGTCTGAGATAACAGAAACTGAGAACTAACGGGTCAGTCAGATAAGTGTAACGTGAGCTGGAGAATCTGGTATATTTCACAAAATTTATCTAATTGAGTTCTTTTGACATCAAAAGTATTAGTGAGGGCATCAAAAATACTAGTTAGGAGATACCATAGTGAAAGCCAACTGAGTTCTGAGACTGAGAAGGCTCAAATTATTCAAGCTCTGTGTGAACAGCTCTGGGAACGCAGCACTGTTTTGCAACTCTTCATTGACAGTTTGAGGACCTGATCAAGACCTGTCACAGCAGCACTATCACAAGAAGTATTAGCATCTTGTTGTAGCGTGAGGAAGGTTCTCAGAGAAAAGAATTGGGGAGCATCAAATAAATAGCCTTGCTGGCATGTCAGTGATACATCTTATGGGATAGTGGTATGGGGCTACTTCTGGAGCAGAAGATCTTAAATTTTTTTCAAAACTCGAAGGTGAAAAGATCAGCTCTGGTCCTAGGTGACAGTCCTGAGCATAAGATTCTGATCTTCCTCTTGCGGGGTTTCAGAAGGAGATAGGTGAGGCAGCTGTTAAAGTGTGCAGGAAGCCTGGAAAATGGTCTGCCAACAGGTGAACTTACTGTGGAATGCCTCAGCGTGCTTGTGGATATATAATTTGTTCAGGATGCTTGTGAACATCTTACTAGCTTAAAGTCACAAGCTTGCCATCCTTTGCCATCCACTTTCAGTTCAGTGAACTGTTTCTTAAGCTCTTTAACATGGGGAATAATTTTTACAAAGGAGATTAGGGTCCAGCAAAGCATTTGAGGAGACCTTTTGTAGACTGCTTGTTTCATCTGTGCACTGCTTGGATCGAGGTCTGGAAAGGATTAGCTAAATGCTTATACTAAATGTATGCAAAAGCAATTTCCAAATCTGGACAAAATTGCCACAATTCAAAACCACATTTTTTACAATTTTTTTTTTCTTCTCCACCTTTTAAATTTTTCTTTTTTTCACAGCTCATCTTAGAACTTAGCTGACTCTTCAATTGAGACCAATGAATATTCATTGCCCATCCATCCCAGTCTTCCCTTGCCTTATTTTTAATGAGCTAGGTACTGTGTTTGCTATTTTTCTGCCATCTCGTGTCTCCCATGTTCTTTTTAAAATCTTGAAAGATTATTCTTGCTTTTGTAAGAATAGATTTTAAACATACAATGTGTCTGTGGCTCTTGGAGAGGTAGCATTTGACCATGAGTTTCCAGGTGGTGTGCTAAACTCCAGCAGTAGTAGTCCAACCTCTTCAGCTCATGGGTTGCTTGGAGGTCATGGTTGAAGTGGCTATCATTGAGGATCTTTCCAGCTCTGGAACCTTTGGGATCATCTCTGTTAATACTGGAATTTGTCCAGACTAGAAAGAAGGATAGCCCTTCTTATATCCAAGCTGTTCATCTTCAGTAGTCTCATTCCAGGCAGCTCTCTACCCAGAACATACCTGCTGAGGCTTCAGCTCCTGCGTTGAAGCTGAGCTCCAGGTTGAGCTTCCGAACACTGCTATTCTAGATTGGGTGGTTTTCTTCTAGGTAATCACTCTTACTAGTCAGACTACATTTGCTCCTGCGTTCAAGATCATCATCCTTACCAAAAACTGAGAGAACATATTACTATCATACCTACAGCAATTTCAGTGTCAGTTACTTTATATGATAAGCTCATGTTTTGCTTCTTTAGTCTTAAATATACAACAAAAGACTTTGATGTTTATTTTCATCTCCTTTGACAGGGCTGAAGCAGTCCGCTTTTCATCAAATCTCACTTTAATTGCTACATGTTGAAAGTTGGGGAAACTTTGTGTGGTAATTAGGTTTTTTTCATTGCTGACAAATTACTTTTCCATAGTTGCTTTATTTTGTTCGGGTTTTTAGGACTTCTTTGGGAGTTTTTCTTCTGTAATTTTATCATGGGAAACGACAAAAGTGAAGAATGACCCTGACAATGTAAACTTGAGTAACAAGGCAGGATGATAGTAACAGCAGCAGGAAATGTAGATTTTGAACAGATTTAATGAGAGGTTTATTATGAGGGTAGTGTGGCCCTGTTGATCCAAAGGGGACATAATTTTGTTTAATATTATTTATAACTGTTTATTTTAAATCTAGTAGTGTAACAGCAGACTGAGCTATAAATGTATGCTTTTTAGAGACCATGCGTTATTTGTGTTAATGTAATATTTCATACTAGGAGCTGCAGTATACAAAGCAACACCATCCCTCAAGGATGTCTTCTCTAATTGCCTGCCCTAGCTTAAAGGAAGAAGAAGCTCCAAGCAGCTATGGGGAAGAAACAGAATTACCATCCGCTGAGGTACAGTGCAGTTTTATCATCAATGTAATTTGCCTTCAGCTGGATTTTTCAGTTGCAGTTTTTCAACAGTCATCTCCTGGAAGACTTAAAAATATAGGTATTTTTTTAAGTTATGCATTGTTCCTGTACAAAATAGTATCTGTTAACACTTAATAAACTAGGGTTTCTCAATCACTTTCATGATGTTGTAATTAATCTCCTTATACAACCTTTCAAAACTAAAAATAATAATTTTCTTTTGTTTTGCCTCTTGCTGAAACCTTCTATCTTTCCAAGACCAAGATGCCCCTGTGAGATTTAACCGATTTTCAGATGTCTTTGATGTGAAACGTACGTATCTCTGTAAGATTGTGTTCGAATTTGAGCAGGTTCAGCTAGATTTCTCTATTGAAAATCATGGGCCAGAGCAACGAAAGGCAGATACATCCTCAAAAATCGTTCAGAGTCAGCCACTTGGGCAGAGTCCTAGTCAAGCCCAGCAGGTCCAGCTTTCTTCATCTGGAGCACACAATTTCTGCCAAGGTGTTTGGCAAACTTTAGAAATGGGATCAAGCCTTTCTGTTCTCAGTCCTCAAAAGAACACTGACCAAGGTAAGCATGCTTTGTAAAGTAGTCACAGTATTTGACTCTTCTAGAAGAATGGAAGTACAGTAGTGGATTCTGCCCCCTTCCACTAAATTTTTTACATGACTGCTACTGTTATTACAGTCCTGTAATCAGAATCTGAAGATCTAATGAGTTACTTGAAGGGAATTTCACTGTTGCCAGCAGAAGTAAGAATTAAAAGAAATGCCTATATAGCTCTCTGGTTTTAATGCCATTGTTGCAAATACTTCTCCCCTTTTATTAGATACTCCTGGAAATGCAAATACCCTTCTGTTTTGACATAGTCTAAACCTTATCTGGGGCAGATATGAAAGTGTCTGTCTGAGAATTGCACACTGCGTGTGTTGCCAAATGACTGTTAGATCAAATTGTAATTTGGCAAATCCTTGCTTAATCATTTTTGTGGCAGGTTAATAGCTACAATACAGTATAGTGTGCTAAGACCTAAAGGCCAAAAGTGAGATCGTGGGCATAATGTGATATATGCTGTGGGCACACAGTGAACTAGGTGTTGTTATCCACTAGAATTTTATAATCCAGTGCAACAACTTGGAACATAAAAAAATAAAAGCAGGCACAAATTCTTATATGTGAGACAGCATTCTGACCTTACATATCAGACAGTATCAGGTTTAGGATGACAGGAGAAGGTAAAGCCTAGGTCATAGACTGAATGTTAATCAATGTTATACTTCTACAAAAAGCACCACATTCTTGGAAATTTTAGCAGGAGCGCCATTTGTAAGATATGTGCAGTGAAGTGTAGCCTCTTCACAGGCAAATTGTAAAGGAACTTTTTAATGGTAGCCATTATGTTGAGCGGCATATTGCAGATGAATGTTATGTCTCCCACGCTGTTGGCCTGTTCATGAAGTAATCCTTCATTGGCAAAACTTTGGAAAACTGTTCTAACACTTGCTGTGGATAGGACAAAAAGTAATGGCCTTAAATTATAATACTGGAAAAACTTTAGTAATGGCCTTAAATTATAATACTGGAAAAACTTTAAGGATGGCTAATAATGGAGTATGTTCCCCAGCAGGATTGTAGACTCTTCTTTATTAAGGGTCTTTATAAATAGACAGACAAACATTTCTCCAGAATGATCCAAGTAAAGGTGATTTTTATATTTTAATAAGAGGCATAGCATTCAATAAATTATTTCTTACAGTGTTGTGGGCTTGTGTGGGTTGCTTGGTTTTTTGATTTTGATATTTTTATCATCATCATTTGATGATCTGATGGCAGCTGTGGAGTAACATGGCAGCCATCTAGCCTTTTCAAATGAGCTTTATATTAATAGTGACCTGTTACCATTACATAGATGCTCATGTGCCATTAACCACATACCAGATTGCAGCAGCAAGAATGCAACCAGTGGGTTAAGGGAAGTGGTTTGTTCCCCTCTATTTGGTACTTGTGAGGCCACATCCAGAGTACAGTGTCCAGTTTTGGACCCTCTGGTACAAAGGATTGACAAACTGGGAGTCCAATGGAGAGCCACCAAGACAGCTAGGGCGCTGGAACACACGTTACAGGAGAAGAGGCTTAGAGAGCTGCGTTGTTCAGTGTGGAGAAGAAAGCCAACAGGTGGTCTGATTGCTGCTTTTTAACTACCCAGTAGGGGATTTTGGAGAAGCCAGAGCCAGACTCTTAAGAGGTGCACAGTGAAAAGAAAAGAAGCAATGGACACAAGTTGTGTCAAGATACATTCTGAGGAGGGAGTGATAAGCACTGTGACATTTCACCCAGAGGTCCTTTCCAACCTACATTATATCTATTTTTAAACCAGTGTATAGGTGCAATGAACCATCTTTAGCGGCACACAAGAAGAAAAATATTTTAAAGGGCTTTCAAAATGAAGAATGGATTACAAGTGTCTTTATTCACAACAGCAGTGCATTGCAGGGACAAAGTAATGTGCACTGACAGACCTGTAGGACTGGAATGGACATAGTGCTGACAGTCATGATTCATGTGCTTTTTTTGTGGGGCTGGAACTGAAATAGGAAGAGTATTTCAGGTCAGGCCTATATTGACAGGATAAGCAAAAGGATGTCTTTGAAACATTACTGGTAGTGCCATGCAGTTTCATGCTCCTGTATGCATGATGCAACACCACTGGCAGCCTTACAAGGACATCAGTTTCTTAATGTCTAGAAATTTCCAGCCACCATTGCAAAACTTACTGTAGATTTTTGGGGATCTAGAAAATAGCAGAAGGGAAAGATGATACTGCCAACATGAAACAAGTGAAACATCAATAAGGGGTGATGTTTTCCTGAGAACAACCTTAATTTGATCTCTGCATCCAGATTTACCCTAAGAAAACCTGAGCAGAACTTCTTACTCAAACATGCAGGCCCTGATATACTTAATTGCAAAAATAGGACTTTTAAAAACTCTTTTGTGTTGCTTAGCTTTCTCCTCCAGGAAACCATCCAGATGGTATCCTTAATTTTACTGTACTGAATTCTGCATTTCAGAAAACAAGATTGTGAAAGCAAAATCTTTCTTTTCTGGAAGAATGTCACGTCAGAGCAGAATATACAAAATTTTCAAGGAGTTCTGATTTTTAGCAGAAGCTTGCATTATTTTTCATGCCTGAGCTATGGAAAATTAACTCAATCTTTCCTGTTTAAAACCACTCACTCGAATTTAATACATTCATCAAACACATGGTTACAGTGGATAGAACAGTCATTAAGACAGAGTGACTCGGTACTGGGCTTTCAGATAAAAGTGACGCACACACAGACTTGAAAGCTCAGTAACAAAAAATGACTTGCAACAAAGCAAGCAAGTTTGCTTATTCAAACATTTCTTTTACAAGTTCAACTCAGTACAAATCTGTCACAGCAGTAGCTGTGTTTTATAGGCATTTCTGGTAAAACAGAAACAATTGTAGTGTAAGAATGATTTTCTGAACCTGTTGAACAGCTTCCTTCATTTTTTTTTCATGTACAAAACAGCCTATTGGGACTTAAAATGGTTGGCATGTCAAGTAAGCCCTGCAATTTGCTGTATTTCCAGCGTATGACACAATTCAGTGACTCAGGAGCATTTATGGCTACATGTTAACAGTGAATTACTGAAGTGGACTGTCATATACGTTGTTCATTTCACCATCAAATTCAGAACTTGTGGAAGCTTCCGTGCAAGTCAGAAGACTATGAGATATTTTAATTTTCTCTCTCCTTACTCTACCTGCTGATTCTTAGTTTGTACTGCAGGAATGAGATTAATTTAATAATTTGTATGTTAATTCTGCAGATAAGTAGAAAGAAAGGGTTTAGAAAGAACACAGGTTCCTTGTTCAGGTGTTTTTATTGTTCTGTATTATTGAAAGAAAAAGATCCTGCTACAGAGATAGACAGATACAAGCCACAATGATATTAAAAGTGTCAGTGTTACATACGTAGACTGTACTAGTAAGAAATATGCTTCTCTCTCTCTTTCCGTTTTATATGCCCTATCCCAGAGGTTGAGAGCAGGTGGAAGACTTCAGTTGGTGATCCGTATCATGCGCGTCTTGAAAGGTGATGACAGGCCATCCTCAAAGGAAAGTTGCTTGTCAGAAGAGTTGTATGCTTTCCTCTGAAAATCAAGACACATGTATACAACCATGTGATTAGCTTCTGTACATGGTGCAAGGTTTCTCTACTCACCTGTGGGCTATAGGGCCTTTTTTGATTTTAGAATACATGTTAGGCAGGAGGCAGGGAAGCCTTGTAAAACATTTAGAAAATTGGAATTTATTTTTCTTCAAGTAATTTAGCTTAATGAAGTTTTTACTTGCTATTTGAGACACTTACTAGTTTTTCTGGAAAGACAGGCAAACATCCCGTAGTAAAGATTTACTATAAGACTGCATTTAGAGTGAAGCCAATACTGTGAAGGGTGCTTTGTGATGCCATGTGGAAAGCTCCTGATCAACTTGGGTCAACAGAGGCTGAGGTCAGTGCAGAGGGAAGAAGAGCGTACGGCAAGCTGTATCTGCACTTGGAATGTCCCCACTAGTCACTCGTTTTACACATTTTTGAGGTAGATGAAACTTTGTATTTTCCATGCCAGAGGAGGGCTCCTCTTGTGGTGGATGGTCCCACTGTACCTTTTGAGAAACCCCACTCCACAGATCTCAGAACTATGCCCTGGGCATATTAATTTGAGTTTACATTGTAGCCTAACAAAGAACAAGATTGAGCTGCTTTGAAGCAAGTAACTTTTCTGGTTTACTATTTGAACTTAGATGAGTTTCTTTTACTATAATTCTCGTTGTTACTATTACTTGCAAAAGCTCTCTGGTCTGAAATTCTACACTTTATGGATCAAAAGTTATCTTAAGTGTTTCCACACTAGACAGAATTTCAACAGCTTTGACATCACTGACAGTTCTAAGAGCAATCCATGTGGGTAAAAAGCTGGCCAGAGAAAGAATCTGGTAAAATATTAACAAACAGAAAGAGTGCTCTTGCTCTGGCTTCATTCTGGCTCCAATCAGAGAAAGACTCATGATTTTTTTTCTGCGTTACATAAAACTTCATCTTTGAAGTGTTTCACAAATATTAACTAATCCCCTAGTTACATTTTCTTCACTTAAATGTTCTTCTCCTGAATAGGAACTTGTTTGAGTTGGTGTTCCTTCAGAAGCACTTTTAGCCATAAGCAAATATCTAGAGACAAGTTTCTTAAATGACATTTTCCATCTGGGGAAATTTCAGTTTGCTCCTACAACATGTCTAGCTGTATCTCTTTAGTTCTAAAAAAAATCTGTGAATATTAATTTCTGACTGTAGTTAACACACATCAAATAGATATGTTAAGCATTTCAATACACTAAACATTTAGGTCCATTTTCAAAAGCAGTTTAGGCTCTTAACTATGATCTTACTAGCTCTTGTTGCCAAGGTCACTTCTGAAAGTAAGTTACACACTTGTAAATTAGGTGTGCTTTTTCATTGTGTGTTTGTGAAAACAAAGCTACTGCATTTAAATTTTACGGCACAGTGCATATTCATGCTGATTTTGTTCCATGTCCTTCACACATGTGAACAGTCCCAAGCAGAACCAGTAACATATGAAGGTCATTATTCAGTGTTCTCATAGGATATTTCACTTTAAATAGCATTTCTAATTCTGGGTTATTTGTTCTTTGTCTTTTTTTATTTTGTAGAACAAACTTTACAATAGTCATATAGAATCCTTGTGTTCTGTGTTGTTCTTCCAAACACCTAAGTAGCCTTTACTAGTTATAACTGTAGTGTCTCTACTAATGTCAAGAGACAAGCATACAGAAGACTTGAGAGGAAGGGATGCAGTGATTCATTGGTGCTTGGTTACTTTGCCTTTGGATCTACAGGATTAGGGCCTCCCACATTATTTGTGAAAGCCATCCCCTTGGTTGAATTAAAAAAGACCCTTCAAAACTGAGGGAGTATTTAAAAAAACAGACTCTCTCTAAGTACTGCTGACTGTGTGCTATTTATGGATCTGCTCATTGCTGTTATTTAGACCACAAACAAGAGGTAATCTCATTCTGTTGCAGCTCCTGTTCAAGCAAAATAATCTTTGAAGCTGTATCCAGTACCTTTCCGACACTGCTGCCTGCACTGTTCTAAACTGTTGATGTTGTGAAATTCTGCTTTATTACCTGCCAGATGTGGTAGAGGTCTAGGGTAATCCACCGTAATGATTAAACTCCTTTTTCCAGGCAGGAAAATACATCCAAAGGTCTTCCATGGGCTCAAACATCTTTCATACCTTCTACATCTGTAGGTAACCACTAGGTGGCAAGCTGAACAACAGGATTTCGCATCAATAGCACGAGTCCACTGAGCTTTTGCCACCTGTAATAACAAATGCCACCAAGCTGACTTAGTGCAGAGATTGCACACATATGAGTGAACAGCTGGTTCAAACTAAGCCTGAACATAAAAATTATTTTGAAAAGTATTATGTTTTGACACTAGCCACAGTGTCATGCTTTGCATAGAGCTATAAACCCTCAATAGATTAATTCATTCCATAATTCAAGAATATTTTTTATTTCCTTCCATGTAGAATTTTGTTTGGACTTTCTACCATGTTCAGTTGACTATGAAAATTTACCTTATCCTACTAATAACTTATCTTTGTCAATTTGTGCACCTCTTTTTCTTGCACTTTGATTGAATAGTACCTGGGACTGAAGCCTGTCATGCTCAGAAAATTCAGCTAGTACAGAATGTTGTAGTGTGTGTTGTCGCAAGTATATTATGGCTACTTCTGCTGTCTGCTTTAGCTCTCCATAGAAAATCTAAAGTTAAAATCTCAGTGCCTTGAAAAATAAGGATTAAATGGCTGGAGCCAAGCACCTGTAAATATTACCTATAGTTTACAATGAATACTGTGATTGACCAATTCCACTTATCTTACCTAATGAAACCTGTGATAAGACTAAAGTTCAGTTAGTTGGAGATAGTGGTTTTCAGACAATTATGCGAGAAGCTGCAGAACGGACTCCGATTAGTATTAAGACCAGTCTCCCTCCTTCTCAACCAAAGATGTTAATTTTTGAGTTAGTCCTCTCTAGGACACACAGATATTTTAGACAACAAAAATTAAGATTTCCACAGTAAATGCCTTCCTCTGTGAGAGAAGATAAAAAAACCCGCAAAAGATAATGGTAGTAGTGCAGCTTTGTCAAGCCCACAGAATTGCCTTTGAGCCCTTTGGATCATGCAAATCCAATGTTTTGCTGCAGCTTTTTTGGCTGCTGGTGACTTCTTGAAACGTATCAAACTATTGCAGCCAACTACTTTATCACCATTTCCCCATATGGGAACAGGTAGATCTAGCTTTGTATCATGTTGTCCAGTATGTTGGTATTGCCTTGATTGATACAGATGCTCTCACACAATGGAGAGGAGGGTAAACTTGTAAAATATGATGTTTAAAAACAGCTGAACAGATGGTTAGTGCTTGACTTGAACAGCTACACCGACCTTCCAGCTGTCTGTCTCTCTCCTCTCTTAAGCAGTCTGATGCTAATAGAGAATGAACAGGTACAGATGAAGCGAGGATTTAGCAGGGGATGCTGATGTATTATACCATCAGCACAGCAAGCTTTAATGGACAGTTCTATGCCTCGTATGTACAGAAATGGTTCTGTTACTCAATATAAGACTTCGACAATGTGGCAGTATGGCAGCAATATACCTAGAGAAAAAGAGTAAACCAGTTCTCTTCAACTATCCAGTCTCATAATTAAATACAAACATAACTACAAAGTATTTTTCTTCCTTTTTTTGAGCAGTGGAGTTTGAAGTTACACACTCAACTGAGCAATCTGAAGAATCTCGGCAATATATCAAAACCAAGGATAAACTTGAAATGCCATCTGCAGATTTGACAGTCACAGGAACCAGGCTGGAAGTTCAGCAGAAGTTAAAATCCAGGAATTTACCTTGTGCTCATCCCATGAAACCAAAAATCTCTTCTAAAAAGGCAAAAATCCGCAACTATAATATTAAAGACTGATTTCTTTGTTGGCAGCAAGTTCCAGGTCCACACTGGCTATTAATTTACTTTGAAATCTATAAATCAGGTCTAAATATTTCATTTTTGTATGTCGAGTTGGGATGTTTGCAGTCAGAAGAGAGAACAAATACCCTGTTTCATGCTGTGAACCCTAAAGGTTAATCTGTGTACATTATGAGATTACTGTCTTCACTGTTAATACTGATTTATTTCAATTATATATGTTAAATATCGCTTGCATCGTGGATTTAGAAATGCCCAGTTAATGCATATGTAAAGCCTTGTGCCTTTAGGCAGGGCTTGCAGGTCTTCAGCAAATATTTTGTTGTGAAACTGTAGATGTGTTTTAAGCTTAGAAGTGGGATGCCTCAACCTACTTGTTTTCTTATAATTAACAATGCAACCGTTAATCCTGTGCAGCTATCTTTCTACTTGAAATACAGGGGTTTGAAAAGATTACGCCTGAATCTGCTGTAGCTCTTTCCACTCGTTCAGACAGCATGAGAAAGTATAAAATTAAACTTCTGTTGTCACACCAGTAATTACATTTTTCTTAACAAGAGGTTGCACAGAGCTTAAAGCACTGAGAAACATATTCATTAGCAACACTTAGAATCATACAGAAGCATTGTAAGAAATAAGTCTTACGACAGATGAAACTAAAAGAAAAATTGAATGAGCTGTGATGTAATGAGGGGTATCTATATAGTTATGAACACGCCAGGACATTGAAACAAGTAATCAGTGTATTTTTGTAACATTTCCAGTAATGCTGAGCTGTCTTAGGATATTACAGTGATGAACGTTACTGTAAGTAAAGGAAACACACATGAAAAATGCAAGAAAAACCTTTTTTACTGTGGGGGTGGTCAAGCACTGGAACAGATTGCCCAGAGAGTTTATGGAGTCTCCGTCTGTGGGGATAGTCAAAACCCAACTAGACGTGGTCCTGGGCAACGTGCTCCCGCTGACCCTCCTTGAGTAGAGGGATTGGACTAGGTGATCTCAAAAGGTCTCTTCCAACCTAAGCAAGTCTGTGATTCTGCGAGTGGTATCACTGAAGTGAATAATGCTTCTCAGTTGCTGCTAAAAAACATTTAAAATCTAAACAGGATTAATGAAGGAAGAGAGAGCTACTTAGCCACCAGCGCTATTCTTTTTTTGTAGGGCTTTTCTTTTTATAAATGCTTTCCTGGTAGTCTTTGCAAACAGCTGCTCTCTTTGGCATCTGACAATGTGGTGGTAATCATTCTGAGAATTTGAATAATTATTTTTCTACTCTCTACTGAAAATGTTTTGGTTCAGTGTAAAGGTGCTATGATATAATCAGATGCTAAATCTGCAGTAAATGTCATTGGGATGTTACCAACCCGACATGAGGCCTGAGAGACCTTGTGAGCTTCTTTCTAAATCATTTAATTACTTGAAAATCCTGTCATTGGATTCAACATTTAACATTGTTCGTGAGCCGGAACAACATGATGCATTCCCTTGAACCAGGCCCTGAATGAGCTCTTTCTGTAGCTCAAAGCATAGTGGTTTCTAACAAGTACAGGAATTTTGGCCCAGATCACACCAGTTACAGCTCTCACTGGTTATTTCTAGAACACAACATGTAAATTCCAGAGTTTTTAATAGCTGTAGATTATTCTGAAAAATAATTTTTTAATTTCCAATGCCATGTTTAATATTGAACTGTGGAGATGCACAGTATTTCAGTGCTGTGAGATCCTGTGCATTTACTGGTGTTAAAAGCAGTGTGCCCTTAGTAAAAGAGCACTTTGTACCATAATCTTTGTAACGCTGCATCTGAGCCTGGAATACATTACTCTTTATTCCTTACATCATGGATATATAAGCTCATGGGCTGCAGACTTCAGAAATGCCTTTATGTAGGTTTCTTTGCAGGTTTTTAGGGCTTTTGTTTGCTTGTTTGAGGGGTTTGGGGGTTTCTTTGTGGTTGTTTGCCCCCCCTTTCCCTCCCCAGTATGTTACCTGGCATGCCTGGTCATGCAGACCTCTTGCCAGAAACCCAATTTTAATTTATTCCATTTCCCAGAGAAACAGGTTTCCTTAAGGCAACTGTAGGTAAGAGAAGATGATAGCTCTTGATTGTCCCATTTTGTTTTATTTGCAATAGAAAAAAAGTAGTTCAATTGTCGTATATAAGAAC
The DNA here is from genome assembly GCF_964188355.1 of Buteo buteo. Taxonomy (NCBI): domain Eukaryota; kingdom Metazoa; phylum Chordata; class Aves; order Accipitriformes; family Accipitridae; genus Buteo; species Buteo buteo. The sequence goes on from NC_134183.1 coordinate 402,477, forward strand.
ATAGCGTATAAATACACATAATGACAATAAATAACATGAACATATTGCTTGGATCCTGTGGGGGGGGACGTTGTGCTAAGTGTGTACTAAATGCATGGGGGAAACTCTCGTGTGTTTCTCTTATGACCAAAATATTTAACAAATTGGGCATTGATTCTTAAAAACCAGATGAGAAAGAGTGGTGAGGAGGTCCTTCTGTGGGAGCTATTGAATTGTACAGAGAAAGGAGAGTTTATAAAAAAGAGAATTCCAGCCGCTCACAGTGTACCAAAAAGGTGAAAGAGAGTAACTTGTTGATTTTTGTTGTTATCGAAGAGTTAAAAAAATGTTAGAGTATTGAGGAATATATGGCTAAAGGCGAAAGTTCTGCCCCGAGAAGGTCGTCAGCGACCTGCATGGTGTAGCAGCAGTGCTTCACCGCAGTCCTGGCAGCAGTGGAAGGCGCTGATGGGAACGGGACCTCTGAGCGAGGCGTGTTCTACCCACGAGCGAGCGGAGGTGCGGGCTTTTCCTGCGTCCCGGCCTTCGGGCCCGCGCTTGCCGACCGAGAGGCAGGGGGGCTTCTTTCGCGTTGAGGTAGCAGTCGTAGGCAGCACGGAGCAAAATGCAGATTCGTTTACTGTTCTGCGTTAATTTAAGGAGTAGGAGTTACAGAGAAAGTGGAGAAAAGGTGCCTGCGCGCGGAGCCATCTCCCCCTTTCCCGTCCTTCGGGAAGGTGGGCGTACCGGGGGCACGGCGGGGAGCGAGCCTCTGGCGCCCGCGGGAGCGCGGCGGCCCGCCCCCTGCGGCGGCCCGCCCCCGGGCCCGCTCCGCTGCCGCCCGGCGCGACGGGCCCGGGCACGGGGCAGCGCATCCCCGGCCGGCGTGCCCGCTGCCCTGTGGTAACCCCGGGACCGCGCTCCGCCGGGGTGAACGACCGCCGCCGCAGGAGCGCGGCGGGTGCTGCTCGCTCTGCCGGCGGCCCCGGCCGTCCCCTCAGCCGTCACCACATCGCCTTATCGCCTAGCAACACCCCACGGGCTCCGCGATTGGCAGGGCCGCGCCCCCGCCCACACGCTCCCGCCTCCGGATTGGGTGCCGGCCCGGGATTGCGCGTCCAGCCCAGCGTCCCTTTCCTTTGTGCGCCGCGGGCGCGTGCGGACGAACCGCAGTCCGGCCTGGCCTGGCCTGGCGCCCGCCGAGCCCCCGCGCCTCTCGCCGAGCCACGGTGCCGGCGCGGCGCGGCAGTAGCGTGTCGTTGTCCGTCCCCCCCCCCCCCAGTGTGCACACCCGCGGGGAGGTGGGAGAGGGACACGAAGAGGTCCGCGCCCGCGGTTGGTCGGTGCTGCCTCACCCCCGACCGGGCCGGCCCTAAGCCAGCCCCCCCCTCCGCAGCGCCCGGCCTTCCACGTCCTCCAGTACGGGGCGGGGCGCGGGAGCTTGGCCCGGTGCCGCGGGCACGGAGGCCCGCCGGGGGCCGCCCCGGCCCGATCGGGGCCCCCTCCTCCCGCGGAGCGGCTCCGGCGGGCAGGGGTGGGCATCACCCCGGGGCCGGCTCGGGGCGGCCCTGCCCCGGCTCTCATTGGACTGCGGCGAGGAGTAAACTGTCAGCCCATGTGGCGTGGCCGCCGGAGGTGGCGACTGCTTAAATAGCGGTGGGAGCTAGAGGGAGACAGTGAGGAGAGCGCAGAGCATCGGCCGTGCTCAGCTCGGTACCGGCCGCCGCAGCGTCCGCGTCTCAGCCGCAGAGCCCGTCCCGCAGCAGTCCGGTCCGGCGCTGAGCTGACGCCAGAGTCTTCCCGGCACGAAGCCTTCCGTCCCTGTGCAGGTACCGGCGGGACGGCGGATGCGGCGCGGCCGGGAGAGCGGCAGCCTCCGTTCCCGCCTCCGCGGGCCGCTGCGCCCGGTGGGCGCGCCAGGGAGGCTCCATCTTGTCCTCTGCGCCGTGCGGGACTGCGCCCGCGCCTGGCTGGGCGGGCGACGGGGGATCCGCGGGCCCGACCTGCACGACCAGAAGGTTCCGCGCCGCGGTCGCCGCGCCCTGTTGCCGCGGGCCGCTCTGCCGTGGACCAGCGCCGCCCTTGCCGAGGAGAGTCCCCGCCAGCTCGGCGGCTGGCTACCGCGCCGCAGCCTCCCGCTCCGCCCGCCCGGCGAGGCGGCGCGGAGGGAGGCTGAGCGGCTGCATTGTGGTGCTGGCGCTCGGCCATCTTGGCGGCGGGCGGGGGCCATGCCGCCGCAGCCGCGACCCCTCGCCGCCGGGCCGGGCGCGCTCGGGGACACAGCCGAGGCACCGCTGCCCGCAGGCCTCGCCCGCGGCCGGCGGCAGGAGCCGTCCTGCCGTTCCCACGAGCTTCGGCGTGCCGCTCCCCAGCCGCGGCGGCTCGGCTCTGCGGGGGGCGAGGGGCCGCGCCCGGTGCCCGGCGAGCAGCGCCCGCCGCGGGGCTGGGCGGCCTCGGCGGGCTGTCTCGGGCGGGCGGCGGGGCTGAAGGGGCCGCTCGGTCGCGGGTACCGTACGAGCCCTGGCGCGGCAGACGGAGGGAGCTGGCGAGGGAGGGGATCCCGCCGCGTTCGCTCGCTCTTGCGAAAGGTGGCTTGTCAGGAGGTACTAGGAAACCATCTCACAGAAGGTGCCGTGTAACTTCTTTTTTTCCACTTCGATATAAACCAGCCGTCCGCACGAAATAACCGCCAGTTATCGTACACCAGTCTGGATTTGGTGATGTGATTCTGTGAGGAACGTGATGATCGTCTTCTGCTGGCTTTGCTCCTCTTCGGGTTTTATTCCACATCCCGTCCCTGGCATAGGGCCCTTTGAGATACCGAATGCGTATTTTCCTAGCGAAAACCTTTATTCGGGTGCTTAAGTTGAAACGGGCGGTGTTAAAGCTGTGTATGTTAATTTGCATGCTCCTTCAGAGAGCAGTGTTGGGGGCTTTGGAGTGTCTCTGGCCTTAAAAAAACAAAAGGGAGGAAAAGCCTCGAGCCACATGAGCAAAGGGTTCACCTTTTCCTGCAGCCTCTATGCTTCTTGAAACAAACTGAAAATAATAGCGCGTTGTGAAAGGCTGCATTTAGTGGGTGAATTCAGAGGATGAGGGCCCTATGACACAGGCAGTTATGAACAGATATTTTATGAACATGATGTAGTGATGCTGGGGACTTAATTTTTTGTACAAATCAGTTCCGACCATTTGGGAATCAACAGAGCTGTCTTGATTCCATGAGCAAAATCTAACCTACTTTTCTCAAATAACAGCTCTGAACCAGATTGTGTTTCCTGCCAAGTAGTGCATCTTAAATACGAAAATACACTACCATTTTTCATTTGTCTTGTCAATGGGAGAAATCCAGCCTTGAAGCAGAAGGAGACAGTTGAAAGGTCTTTGTTAACTCAAAGCAATAACACACAGATTGATGGTAGCCAAATGCGTTCAAAAAATTAAAAGCAGCCTGTGTTTGCCTCTATTTTATAAAGGGTTTTTTGGAGGCAGGTGTTACAGCTCTTTTTAAGTGAAGTTCCTACGTAATGACAGTTTTAATTACAAATTTTAGAAATGATAGTTGGAGATTAGGAAATGTGGATTATGATGTAGTCATACTGAAAAACTAAGAAAGCAATCCTTTTGTCAGTATCCGTGCTGAAGGAAGCTATGGAGGAGTCATGGATGTTTCGTTTTACAATAATGGGAGCTCCAAAAAAGATCAAGATTTGGACTGCCTAGAAACAGTAGCAGAGTTGGCTTTGAGGATTCTGTCCCACTGTGATAACAGCCATCAAAATAACAGTGAAATAAATACTGTGCTTCTGTCTAGGAAAGAGAACTGTGCATCAGACAAAACAATGTTTGGGTTTTATTTGTTGTTTCTCTGCAAACAGTTTTCTTCTTCCCTCCTTCTCCCCCTCCTTTCCTCACTGAACCTTAGGTGGACATAGCAGAATATGAAAAGTATTCTCTTCAGCGGTTGGCCAGTCAAATATGAGTGGGAGAAGAAATCAGATTTTACCTTCACTTTTTTATTTTTCTTGTCTTTGCTTCCCCCTACCCCCCAAAAGCATACAAGCTTTTGGACACAGAGATATTTTTGTCAGGAAACAGTAGATATAATTATTGTAAAAAGAAAAAAAAAGTTGTACAGCTGCCAGGGATGGTGGAAAACAATGATTAATACTTCTTGATTAATTTTTGGTGCTGGATTAGTGAGGTACTGAAAAGCAAAGGTTTTAAATGCAATGGAGAACAGTATTTCAACTTATGAGTAATTTTGATAATAGCATTAAGCTAACATGATACCACTAGGTATTCAATACATAGAGAACAAGGTTAAGAAGGTATAACATGATTGGAGAAAGGAACAGGCATCAATAAGCAAACCAGCCTTGTCAAATGGCTAATGTGGGAGGTGGATAACCAGAGCATAGGTATAAAGTGATGAAAGTTGTTACTAGTCAATAATACCAGAAGGGATTGCTAGTTATTACCAGTCACAAACTGAGTGAGTCAGCAATGCAATATCATTGCCAAAAGACATTGTGTAAATACAGTGAGGTAGTAGTTTATGCTTGACTGAGGTGCCTATGGACTGATATGGTGGTGGCGGAGGGTGTTTCTCCCACTTCACCTCTCAGTTAAAAATGCAAGCTGTTTGGGAAGAATTCACAGAATTCAATTCAAGCAAAACTGTGGGATAAACACAGGAAAAAGGATGTTAGAAGTCTGGTTGGATGCAGCAAAATACGGCCTTAAGAAATCAGAGTCCTGTTTGTCCCTCTTCATCTCCTTTTTTGACCTGTTGTTTTTGATCACCTTGGTCATCAGATGTAGTAGGAACAGTCTCTTCTGCATATTTGGTGTAGTCCAATCTCCTTTAAAACAGTTGTAGAAACAATTTTCTTTCTGTGCTACATCCTATACTTCAAAAATCTGTCAGTGTACTGCGTATAGTCTAAAAATGCTCTAAAAAAAAAAAGGGGGTCTCTAATATAGTAAAATAATACAATACACCATTTGGGGGTAAAGTCAATCAACTTTAAATTGTCTACCTGCTTATTATCTGTTGAGGATGACCAAAGACATTGTTGGTAGCCGTAGCATCTACTTTAATTACTGTTTAATCAGGGATGACTTAGTACTCATTGTTTTTCTTCTTCCCAGCTGTTTTCCACAGCAAATCATATCTACTGTCTGCTGCTAAATCTGTAATTTGTATGTTATCTTGGATGTAGGCATTTGGAGCTCTTTGTTTCAAGTCTAAATCTTACGAGTTCTTTGTGTATAAAAATCCTTAAGTTGTGGCTCTTCTTACCCATTCACCCAGCTAAAATTAACTTTTTGGCTCTTGTTCTTCTACATTTTGATTACTACAGCATCTTTTTCTCTACCTTTGACACAGTCTTGCTCAACTACATTCATAATGTTGGCAAAAATTGCTTTGCTGAAACTCCATTACTTCACTGTCTCAGAAGAACATTTTGTCAAGATTGGTTGTACCTGGTTGGAGTTTTTCTGGTATTCCAGGGAGAGATGTTTCAGTCCCCTGAAATACACATTATATTTCTCTCCCTAGAGATCATAGCCCAAAGAGCTGAGCCATAAAACTGAATCATAATCATGTTATCATCTTGTCTGTTGCTTGTCTTATGCTTAGATTGTAAGCTTTGTGCCTGAGATCCGTTCTTCCTCTGCCCCTAGCGCAGAAACTGCCGCATGTATAGCAGAGTTGTGGCCCTTGATTGGGTTTTCCAGGTACAGTGATGACACCAATAATAAAAGTGACTTACTAGATTTATGTGAGCAGAAAAACTGAGAGGCATCTGTTCAGAGCAGAGTAGACTGTACTTATTACTACCAACTTCAGTTTTGGGGAATAGTTTCTCAGTAAGGGCCTTCTGCATTTGGCCCTTAGTGTTTCCCTTTTGAATGAACAACCAGAATGGAGTGGAACATGTGTTGTCTGGGTGTTTAGCATAAGACTGAGAAATCCAAGATGTCCTTTTGGGAGCACTTCTGTTTCTGCTCCCAGAAGGGATGGACTGGGTGAGGCAATGATGTCTTCTGCTTCAGTGTTGCACGTTGCATAATTCCACAGTTACTCCACAGATCTGAATCAAGATAACTGCTGAAGGAAGGAAGGGTAAGAGAAATCGGGCAACCTCTGTGGCAGTATGTTCGGGCTGGGCTGTGCCTCAGCTAACCCGAGGGCTTTGCTTTCCCTCTGTGCACCCCAGCCCTGCTTTCAGCTACAGGAAGGCATTACACCTGAACAGTGTGTGGATGGAAGAGAGGCCTGTTTCTTTCTCAGAAGCATTAGGAACTCCTGAAAGAGGCTTTAAAACTGTGCCTAAACGAAATGTCTTGGGTTGAAAGAACAGCTATGAGGTGCTCATCTAAGAGTACCCATTAGTGCTGTTTTGTGGAGGAGATGATCAAGCACCAGCAGCACTTAAGCAAAGTGCCTGCATGGCACTATGGAGCATAATCTGTGATGGAAGTCAAACTTTAGGTCTTCCATAGCAAAGTCTTTCTTTCAAAGCTATTAAGGAAGTCTTTTAGCTATTTGAATACCCAGTTTTCTTTGTTGTTTTTACTTGTTAAAAATCCACACACTAACTCTGAAGAACATTTTGCTTCTACTTACCAGAAGGATTATTTGAGGAAGTACTGTGAATGCTTACTACCTCTTTTGTTCATGCAATCACACTTTTATTTATTTTTATATATATAAAAAAATAACCCATGTATATGGGTTTTTTCCCCCTCCCTTAACTTGCCTACTTAGAATCTACAAACTATAATTTGAACTTAACTGAAACATCAGGTTAACTTGCCTTCTCTCCGCTTAGTTGTTAATATATTTTTAGTGTAATAGAAAATAAATTAAATGAGTGTGACCGTAATATATGAACGATCATTTGGTGTTGTGATCTGTATAGATGGCCTGCCATGCTGCGTTATGCAGCATGATGCTCTCTTGTGGTGTTTGAGATTGGGGTCTTAGAATGCAAATTTCTTGGGATCCTCATTCCCAGTCTTCTAAACATGTGGCAGTGTAGGGTCCAGTTCAGAAACACTTTATATGTACAACTTACTACTTGTTTGGGGTATTTAAAATGATGCTAAGTTGTAATCTTTTTGCTTTTGTATGGGTTTTCTCCTGTGTGTGTTTTGGGCTTTTGTTTTGTGTGTGAGGGTTTTTTTGGTTGTTTGGTTTTCTGTTTGTTTTGTGGTTTTTTTGTTGGTTTTGTTTTTGGGGTTTTTTTTCCCCATCCAACAAACTTTCTGATTATTGATTCTTAAGTCAGCGCTTAACTTTGGAATGATCGTAGAACTTGTTTTGCTACCTGTTAGGTTTGCCTTGTAATTATGTATTTTACTATATGTATGTCATAATTTCCCCACCCACCTCTGCTTCAGCATGTTAATCTTTCTTCTCTGCTGACTTCACAGAGGCTCTGCATTTAGTAGAGCTGGACCTGTTCATTCTCTAGTTGTCACGTAGAAACTGGTGGCTCTTGGAGCCCGACACTCCTTCAGGATCAGTTTTCTCATCCTCATTGACCCCATGGATCTTATGGTCCATTTGATTAGTTGGGATGGTTTTTTTTTGTTTTTTGTTTTTTGGTTTTTTTTGTGGTTGTTGTTTTTTTTTTTTTTTTTTTTTTTTTAAGTAGAGACTCCATGGGCTGTTCCTGTGTGGGTGTTTCTCCTGCAAATATGCTTGTTTGTCACAACATGTCAGGAAGACAAGAGACTCATATACTCTCCTTCTCTGTGTGAAATCTTACTAGTCTTACTGCTTTGTGGATCTCAGCAACAGGGAGAAATTAAGAGATGGAGGACGTGGTGATTGCAGGCATAGCAGGAAAGCTGCCAGAATCGGAGAACTTGCAAGAGTTTTGGGAGAACCTGATTAATGGAGTTGATATGGTCACAGAGGATGATCGGAGGTGGAAACCAGGTGAGTACCTATTGTCTCTTCTTTTGGAGCCCTGAATTCTGAGCATTTTAGAGGAATTATCCTATAAAAGAAAAGGATTTATCAGATGTGAAACCCTGCCAGAGCTTCTGAATTCACTTCTGATACATCATCAAGAAATTCAGGAACAGAACACTTTTATGATGGTCTCACGCAATCCATTTTATAATGTCATGTCCTATGCAGTAGTAGCTTATATAATATGTAGTTTATTTCCAAATAACACTCTGACAGAGCAGCTAGGCAACATGAATCCTGTACCTGCTGTTGATAGCTGTGGCAGTAAGACTGCTCTGACACTTTTCTGGGTTTGGAAGTAGCACAGGGACTCCAGTCCTGTAACTTAAGGCTTTTTACAGTATTCTGTCTGATTGCCTTTCTGAAGTGTTTGGTATGCATCTATCCAATTCAAGCTAGTGACTTGCAGAAGTGAAAAGTAGCTTTTGTTTTTCTTAAAACTGGTGACTGACTGGAACCACTGATTTGGACTCTGTTTATGTGCTTGGTACAACTTGCCAAAGCTAGAATGCTTAAACTAGATAGATGTCTTTTGCAGCCATATCCAAGAGAGTCTTAAAAATGACAATTACTTTTGTTAATGCAGCATTCTCATTTACAAATGAGATTCGGAGAGATGGGTGGGTAGATATTCATGCAGCACTCTGGGTACTGCAACAAGGAAGTGAGGTTTCATGTGTAGTTGTGAATCAGCTGTGGTCATTGTGCGCTTTGTCTCAGCTGGTAGCTGCCTCAAAACTGATGTATTCCCTGACTCAGTGTTGAATTTTTCTTTTCAGGAATTTATGGACTGCCCAAGAGAAATGGAAAGCTCAAGGACATAAGCAAATTTGATGCATCCTTTTTTGGGGTTCACCCCAAACAAGCTCATACGATGGATCCTCAACTTCGCTTGCTGTTGGAAGTTTCTTATGAAGCTATTATGGATGGAGGTAAGCAGCTGAATGACTGAAGACAGAGAATTGTGCTGTATTGTCTCTGTGCAGCAGGTGCTGACATGTGCCTGTGTGATGAGATGTTTAACAAGAGAAGACCATCACATTAGAGAGGAGACCAAAGAACTGGTATGAGGGTTAGAACAAAGGTGTGTTCTTTGGAACTCAAACTAGGAAATCTATGCTGGCTGCCAGCAAATCTCTACCTGCATCTTATGGTACAACCAGTACAACAGTCAACAGTTCTAGAGCTTTTGTGTGTTCTGCTCTACTGTAATACTCCATAATAGCTGCTCTACTCTAATACTCCATAATAGATCCCTTTGTTAAAGTCATATTTGCATAGTGCAAAAGGAAGATGACTTGGTTAGAATTCTCATCCATGGTCTAAAAGAATGGCAGATGGCCTGATGTATTGCTGTCTATTGTCCAGGTTCATGGAAAAATTGAGGCATTTGATCTGCTTCTATAGAAGGTTTGCCCAGGAAGTGTGCTTTCAGAAATAGGAGCCTCTTTCCTCCATCACTGCCAGTGTCTTGAGCTTTTGAGTTACTTATACACAGAGCCAAAAAGTTTGTTCTTCATGTTAATCAGTTTTATGTCTGAACATAAGAAGCACATGGGAAAAAGTTGGAACCACCTCACTAGTACTGACTTATTAAAATTGACACTTGCTCGTCTGCTGCTGAGCCTCAGTCTGGATGCCTGAATATTCTGCTTGTCTCCAGGACTCCTGAAGCATAGAGAAGAAACAGTAGAGATTGCTGCAAGTTGAGCTCACTATGCAGTTTTTTAGAGCAGAGTTGTTTGTTGTTCTGGTTTTTGGCTTTTGTGCTTAAGAATTTTCCTTTCTGTCTTGTACTCCAGATCTGGGCTTTGTGTGTCACTAGAAATAGATATTCACGTGCTCACATGACATTCCAAGTGCTGTGATTTTCTGCCCTTCAGTCTTCTCCTTTTCTTTGCACTAGAGGTCAGCTGTTAGCTTATCTGATCAGCATTTAAGTCTTTCATAGTCCATACACTTTTCTACACAAGACTCTCTAGCAATGCCCAGCTAAGCTGAAAAGCTGTCTCTGGGCACAATATGTTCTGACCAAAAGCCAGTACCGAAGTTCTGTTGGAGTCTGCAGTAAGGCTTGTAAGGTCTGCAGTTGAAACAGATAAAAGGTAACTATAGGTAAGGGAACAATGCTGCAGGCCTGCCAGAAAAGGACAGTATTTTATGAACTGGTGCCAGCATACCTGATATCTCCCCAGTTTGCCCCTCTTAAGTTTGTCTGTTGTAATCTACCTTCCAATATCTCTGCAGGTATTAATCCAGCCACCCTCCGTGGCACAGACACAGGTGTATGGATTGGTGCCAGTGGGTCAGAAGCTGGTGAAGCCCTTAGCCAAGATCCAGTAGAGCTTGTGGGATACAGTATGACAGGCTGCCAGCGTGCTATGCTTGCCAACAGGATTTCCTACTTTTATGACTTAACAGGTAAGTGCCCCCAAACCTGTCAGTGCTGATCAGCAGTTGCAATTTGAGCATGATTGGACCACAGTTTCTGTAGAGGAGTGAGGGGGATGTGATGATGTAGACCCCTTCTGGGATGATAAAGTAGCATGCAACTACTGTAAGGAGGCATAAGAGAAGCAGAAAATGTATTGTAACTGTGGGGTAAGACTCATTGTAAGGCTTTGTAACTCAGTTGCTGCTGATGGGCATAGCTGGCATTCATCTGAAAGATCATGATGTCAGGAGGCCTTCATAAAAAGGCCTAGGTCCTTTCCAGCCTTTATACTGCTATTTGGTATCAAGTTACGTAGGAGTCAGCTAGCCAAGAGACAAACTGACTGGAACAGTTGGCTTTTTTTTTTTAATAAAGTGGAAGAATTGGGAAAACTGCCAAAATGATGTGATTGAAGGCATAGATATGACTTGAATCATGTGTGGCATTGAAGAGAGTGGAGGGATGGGAATTACTCTGAAGAGTAGCAGAGAGCAGAGATAATGGCAAGGGTAGGGGGAAGCACCAGGAAGGGGGAGGAATTTTTATTGGTGAGAGTGGGGAAATAGATGAGACCTGCCTGTGAAGCTACAATATCTCTTTTTGATGGAGGCAGAGATGGAATTTTTAAAAATATCCTTAAAGCTAAACTGTCTGCAAATTTTTTTCCACCTTTCTCATCCCTTGTTACCTGGTAAGCAGGCAGAGATGGTGATTCTTGTCTCCCATTGTATTAGGATTACCTGTTATGTTCTGAAGGAACTCTTATTTGATGTTTGGGGTTTTTAATATGTTTCTCTTGTGATCCCATCCTGTAGTCTTTGGAGAGCAACTCAAGGAAATAAACAGTAAAAAAACCAGCTTTTTTTGTTTTCCCTTTCCATTCCCTAAGGACCGAGCTTAACTATTGACACGGCCTGCTCCTCTAGTCTCATTGCTCTGGAAAATGCTTATAAGGCAATTCGTCATGGATCGTGCAGTGCAGCCCTAGTAGGAGGGGTCAACCTTTTGCTGAAACCCAACACTTCAGTGCAGTTCATGAAATTGGGTATGCTTAGTCCTGATGGTGCCTGCAAGGCTTTTGATGCTTCAGGTAAGGCATTAGTACAAAAGGTTGTCATGTATGAGAGGAACTTACTGTGGAGTCTGTGACCAGATACTCTTCTACCATAGCAAAGAGCTGGCCTTGTAGTTGTGCCTAGGTGTGCTGTTCGGGACATACCCTGGACTTGATCTGTGTTGCATGCTCCATTGAACCTAGAAAACTAACTGTGGGGAAGAAACTGTGTGGCTCACTCCTCAGATGTTGGGGAGAGGAAATAGCTGTCTTTTGATGGAAACTTTCTATCATCATTTGTGATGAGCAGCAAGCCTTTTTAGGGCATTAATTTTTTTTTAAAGAAATGGATATGTCATACTCTCAAAACAAGTCTATTGTAAGCAGTAGCTCAGGAATGAGATAACCTTACTGCATGGCCTTTTGCAACTTTTTTCAAAGCAGAGCAGAATTAGTGACTCATTCTTCTCTCTCTGCTCTCAGGAAATGGATATTGTCGCTCTGAAGCTGTTGTCGTTGTTCTTTTGACCAAGAGATCTATGGCTAAGCGGATCTATGCCACGATAGTCAATGCTGGAAGTAACACTGATGGCTTTAAGGAGCAAGGTAGGCCTTGAGCCTCTGAAAAGTAAGATACATATAGAACTGTTCAGTCTAGAGTCTTTGTCATAAAAAACAGGCTGTTGTGGGGTTCTTCTTTAGATGTGTGAAGGTTTTTTATTGTTTGGGTTTTTCTTTTTCTGTTTTGGTAATGCAAAGTTCAGGGCCCTATTTTGTAAAGAAGTTGGAGACAAGTGGTGGTTTCTACTGTACAAAATAACAGGAATGTCCTGTTGCTAGTTTAGCCTTCCTCAGGACATCTCTGCAGTAACTTCTGCCCTGATGGTAGAAATGTAGGTGGTGTTATAACTGTAAGGCTCTTTCCCTACTACTGTCCCATTTCTCCCACTCTCCAGTTATGGAGACATCAAGCATAACATGTGAAACTTGGTATAGACATCTCCTAGTATTCTGTGAACAAGTACATTTCCACACTAGTCTAACTCATTGGTTTAGGTCCACTTCTGGTTCCTCTGCTCTTCCAAAGAGCCTGAGAGGCTTATTGTATTTGGTGCTAAGGACGTTGGTGTAAATACTGAAAAAGTCTCTCTTTGGGTTTTTTTGGACCTGGTCGCCCCAAGCAGGGATTGGGGCTGGGTTGAAAGGGTGCTAAAATCAGAAGAGGAGGCATCTGGTAGGAGAGAGGAACTGACAGCAATTTTGGTCCTAGGTGTGACATTCCCATCTGGAGAGATGCAGCAGCAGTTGGTCAGCTCTTTATACAGAGAATGCGGTATTGAACCTGGAGAAGTGGAGTATGTTGAAGCTCATGGGACAGGCACCAAGGTCAGCATGGACCCTTTGTGTCTGGAGTGTTTTCTTCTCCCTTATTGTCTTCCCTTGCATCACTTGCCACACTTTTCCATCAAAATTTTTTTTTTTCCCAAATGAATTATATTTCTACCTTCTACCAGTTACTAGAATATGTACTGCTTCACCACTTTTGGATTTTGCCCAAACATCCTAATCTTTCAGATTTCTCTTTTGTGGTGTGTTTTGGAAGTGCTAGCTAATAGGCATTCTAATTATCTACCTACTAGGTTGGAGATCCACAAGAAATAAAGAGCATTGTAAATGTCTTCTGTCAATGTGAGAGAGAGCCACTGTTGATTGGATCAACCAAGTCAAACATGGGTCATCCAGAGTCTGCCTCTGGGCTTGCTGCATTAGCCAAGGTAACAGGTGGCTTGAGAAGGAAAATTGGGGGATGGGGGCAACACAACAGTGTGTGGGGTTTTTAATGTTTGTTTGTTTTAAGGAAAATTTTGCACTGATCCAGGATAAGATGTTCACTGGTAATGAGAACTACTCAGGTGATTCTCATTAATTATCTACTTCTTGCTTTACATGCAAATACTTTTAAAAGCTCAGGTGGCTATTCTGCAAGCTGGATATGAATGCCCAGGTGGCGCTCTGCTGTGTGCACACACAAGTATGTGCATGCATGCATGCACACACACTTTAGTTTCCCCTTCCTGCTGAATTCTACAGGAGCATAACTCTGCTCAGAATAAAGGCTTTGGGATCACTTTATTGATTATCCGTATGCCGGACCTTCCAACAAAACACTGCTGTAAGTTGTTTGGGTTTGAGGGCCGTACAAGTGGAGGGATTTGAATGTTTGGAGTAGTTGGCCATGACCAAAGATAAGAGGCAGTGTGGCTTTTCAGTGCCAAGAGAGTAGCTGATCCTTCTGGCTGTTTGTTGGACGTATCATCTCTTCCTCTTCTCTCTCATGTTGGTAAGAAGCCAGGCAAGTTCTTTGGGATGAGGCTACCAGCTTGAATAACTGGTTGTCTTAGCAACCAGCCTACAAACTACTGCTGTAGGCAGACAATCATCTATTGGCTCTGGCTGCTAAACTGCTTAGCAGAGAGCTAGCTATGTTCACACTTGGTTGTAAGCCTATTACTGACAGCCTTAGAGCCATGCAAATTGAAGTCACGTACACTGTCACTGCTAGAAATTTAGGCTCTTTAAAGTGGCTATTGTGACCTGAATACATACAACTTGCTGTGAATAGCCTCATCTGCAAAGAAATTATGGAAACAGCAGTGTCTGCCTCTCTGTAGAGGGAAGTTTACTTCTTTAGCACCTCTATCTCTGACACCTCCTTCATAGAAGGAATGATAACTGAGTCATAAAATAAACCTCTCCATCCGTACTGTGTTGTACATCATAAACAGTTTGTTTAGTGTAGTTCTGCTGTGATCTGTCAGGACAGGTTCATAACTTTGAGGTACTGTTTCCCTGTCTATGTTTCTTAGAGGATGCAGAACTGAAAAGACAAGGGCCACAGTTTCTTTTTGAGGACTTCTGACACTGTGTTTTCTCGCTCTTTTTTCATCAGTTTTCTTACTTAAACTTTGTATCAGAACTTCCAGCTGCAGACAAGAGCCCATGGAATCCATCATGTGTGCTAGAATATCTTTTTGCTATGCTTTTATTAAGTTATGTTAGGTCTCGTTTCCAGATCTGGCATCTTGAAAGCACCTGAAGCTTTGGAAGGATATTGGAAGCTCTGTCTCTGTTCTTGATTCTTTGAAAATTGGGCAGCAGTTGGTATTTTAAGATTTGGAAGTTAATCAGAATGGCAGATCAGGTGTCCTTCAGACCAAGCCAGAAACTACACCAAGCCCACTGTCCCTTAGACAGTAACTGTCTTGAAGTCTGCAGTTTCCGTAAACGTTTTCTTTTGGAATTCCATAAAATGCTCTTCCATGAGATGTCAGTTAGGAAAATAAACTGTGAAAGTATGCAGTTTCAGACTTGAAGAGAATCCATTTAATCTTGTGGATAGGTAGCAAAGAAACTAGAGCTTGCCAAGGCAACTTCAGTTAAATTCTGGTAAGGGAGGGAAAACTCACCTGCACCTTTGAACTACTTAGCCTGTCTAATTACTTGCTGCATGGCAGAGACAAAGCTTCTTGGTGTCTCTGGTGTGTTCTCACTGTACTGTACTGTCAAAGTTGTATAGAAACCATGGCAGACTTAAAAGTATAAATACGTATGCTGTGTAAAGCAACAGCAAGTTCATAGTGCGTAGTATTGTAGGTGTTAGGACAGTGTGCGTGAAAATACTTGTACTGCAACTTTAAACTTGCTGACTGGAGTTGAAATTGTGCATTTATGCTGGTTGTTCTCCCAGGTAGGCTGCCATGTCTGGTAGGCAACTTGGAAGAACAGTTTTCAAACCATTATCTGTTTCTCTGACCATTTTGGGGTGATGAAGGAACTGCCAAACATACAGAGCACAGTGTTTGCAGCTGACCTTGTAGTCTGTGATTTGCTGTACTTGTGCTACAGAGGAGTATGGTCTTGGTGTTATGGGCTGTTCATAGAGATGCTGCTGAGAGAAGGGAGCCCTTGCTTTTTTGACACAGCTGTTTCAACTCTCGTGCTGTTTCTGTACTTCTTTTTGGCTCTGCCAGTTCTGAACAGTCTGCTGTTCCTGGTTTTTTGGATCAAGAAGACAACAAATGGGTGCAAAGCAGCAAGCAAACTCCTTTACCAGTGCTTCAGCTTGGCTCTTTTGCAGCAAAGGCGGAAAGGGAAGCACTTGTTGTCATAAGGAAGAGCATGTGTGGCAGTGTGTGTGACTGGGGAGGCATGAAGCAGAGCATGGTGAAGGAGCAGGATCTGAAAGGGGAGAAAGAAGATGTGATATTCTTAGTAGCCAGGCTGCTTTTCCAGCAAGACTGCATGGCTTTCCAGTTAGAAAGGGTCTGGAAGCTAAACTTAGAACTGCCACCCTCACCTTTGCTGCTGACTTTCTGCATGGACTTAATTTGCCTAGGTGAAGTAGGTAATACCTTAGTAACATCAATAATGCTATTCTCTGAAGTGTCCCTTTATCAAAGAGAGCTGCTTCAGTGTATGCTACATGGTCACTTATAGTAAAACAATAACAACAAAAGAATGTTTGTTACAAGAAAATGTGGAGCACAGAACACTCTGTTTTTTCTTCCAGGTCATTCTCTCTCTGGAATATGGGCTGTGGGCTCCAAATCTTCATTTCAATACCCCAAATCCAGATATTCCTGCCTTACAAGATGGCTCTTTGGAGGTAGTTTGTAAACCAATTCCAGTGAAAGGTGGCTTTGTCAGTATCAACAATTTTGGCTTTGGAGGTGCTAATGCTCATATCATTCTGAGGCCAAATGAGAACAAGCAGCAGCCTCTGGAGACTTGTAACACGCCAAGACTGGTTCAAGTTTGTGGCAGAACACAGGAAGCTGTAGAAATACTAATTCAAGAGAGCAGAAAACATGGAGGATGCAGCCCATTTGCAAGCCTGCTCAGTGATATCTCTGTAGTTCCTGTATCCTCCATGCCCTACAGGGGCTACACACTAGTTGGCACTGAGACTGACATAAAAGAGGTTCAGCATGTTCAAGCATCTGGTAGACCACTCTGGTACGTCTGCTCAGGTAGGTGTGCAGCAGTGGGTCCAGGCTTCTGCATTCCTTTGTAGATCTGTGGCTTGAGCAATTGGATTCTGTGCTCTAATATTGTTTTCCACTGTAGCATGTGGAGGTATCTTGCAGCCCTGTGATATGTCTAGGAGACTCATGTTCCGTGTATTTTATTTAATCCTTCCAACTTTGCTGTCTTCTGATGATAGCAAAGTCCAGGAAAATAAAAAACTGTGTGTAATTTAGAGTATGTTAGAAATGTACAATGTTTTGCTCTTAGATAGAATTCTTTCACTGCCAGAGCAAGTGTGTGATGTCTGCTCCTTTTGTGGAGTATTACTAAAGGTCACTTTCTCCTTGCCTATCCTGCAGGCATGGGAACACAGTGGAAAGGTATGGGCCTGAGCCTTATGAAGTTGGATTTGTTTCGGAAGTCTGTATTACGCTCAGACGAGGCTTTGAAGAACACAGGCCTCAAGGTCTCAGACCTGCTTCTGCAAGCAGATGAAAACACTTTTGATGACATTGTCCAGGCATTCGTTGGACTAGCTGCTGTTCAGGTAAGACTCAAATGACTGGTGGAGGGCGTCATGGACTCAATCCACATAAGCATGCTCTGCTAGCATGTGTCTTTGGCTGGTAACACTTCATAACGCTTAGTGGAAACTTGTTTTGTGTAATAGGCGAATGACAGCCATTAGAAGTATCCCTTTGATAGTAGGGAGAGTGTTGCACCCTTGAGTTTTGGCCTCTGCCACTTGCAAGATGCTTGAACAAGTATTGAGCTAAACTGATTTACGTGTGTATCTGTGTGTGTATGTGGGGCAGTTTCTCCTTTTAAGAGACTAAGGAATGTCTTTAAGTTTTATACAAATGTTTATGTCAAGGAACAAGGTTCTATTGAATGCCTTCTAAAATTTGTTCTGCAAATGAACTAAATGATGCTAAATGAAGTCTCTTTTAATTGTGAGTGTCAATGTGGGGTTCATTGTTTTTAATAAACTAGAGGCAGAGCTTTTAAAGTGGTCTGGAAAGCTGGTCTTGCCTCTTACTTTGTACAGACATGCTCTTGGCAACCTCCTGTTGCTGGAAATACTTTCTTAGTGGAAAGCTACATAGTGGAGAAGCCCAACCATTGCGGGAGTCGTGTAATGATTCTTGGGATTGCTTTGAAATGAGACCGGAGCTGCAGTTGTGGGGCGGGGGGCAGGGGAAAGCAGCGAGGCCAAGAAGAATGTCTGTACCAAAAAGCCATTTTGTAATGTACTTGCTACTGCTATGGGCCTTTGAGGCCTGACACCTGTTTACTCTGGCATGGAGTCACTAATCCTACTTTTCCTTGCAGATTGCCCAGATTGACATGCTGAAGGCTGCAGGTCTGCAACCTGATGGGATTTTGGGCCACTCAGTGGGAGAACTAGCTTGTGGCTATGCAGATAACTCCCTAAGTCATGAAGAAGCCATTCTCGCTGCTTATTGGCGGGGAAGGTGCGTTAAAGAGGCCAAATTGCCCCCAGGAGGAATGGCTGCTGTTGGTAGGTATACCTTTATCAAAAGACTCATATAGGGAAGTAGATCCGATTTCTGTTGTTTAGCATTGGGATAAAATTGGGCTCTGAAATGTGTTGGTGGAGACAATCATGTCTGTAAAATTTTGGTTACTGTTGCTGCTTCTTTTTCATCCAATGTAGAACTTGTTATTAAATATTGAAGTTGCTATAATGGTAGTAATCTCTGACCTGGAATACAGCAGAATTTTGGTAATCCATCCAAAGCTATGTGGAAATGGAGGCCAGTGACAGAGGCCTGATAATCCAAGGCACTGGGGGTTTTGGCTCTTGAGATAGATAGGTGTGTGTGTGTGTATACATACACATATATTTAAATTAATTAAAAAGGAAAAAAAAGGTATTTCTGATTGTCTGCAAGAGTAATGAGATGTGAAACCAGTAAGCCACTATTACTTAGTGGGCAACTGGCTAGTGGAACTTAGTGCCATTAACTTACTTGGGCCGAATAGCACTTAGGAAGAAGTTTTCTTCTGAACAAGATTTGCTCAGTGTTTCTGTAAGTCATGTCGTTTTGCCCACTGTTGGGTGAAACTTTGAGCTTTGGACCCAGCAGTTTTTCTTTGTGGTATGGCTTCATAGTGACTTACATGTTTAAAACTAAAATTATTTTTGGCAGTGTTGTTGTTCTTACTGTTGGACACAGTGGTCAATTAAAAACTGAAACACTTAAGAGAAAAGCTGTTGTAGGTCTAATGAAGCATGTTTGACTAGGTCACTTGTTATAATCCTAGACTTCTTACTTTAATGCTACGTAGGACTACCTACCTAATTTAGCTTTTTTGTTTTCATATTAAATACATGACACTCTTATCACAGAACTTATCTCGGAGTGCTGCATATAATATGTTTTTCATAATCTGATGTTGAGTTCAGATTCTTCCTGTGACTTGTATCCATGTAACGTATGACCAGATGCTGCATGTGTTAAGCTAGTTTAAGCCACTAGAGTTGTTGATTTCTCTTAGATGTTTTGCAGTGCTCAGTTTCTGTGAGTCAAGCTTGTGTGTTTTCTCTCCTGTTCTAGCTCGGATTGCTAAGGGCAAGATGAGACAAAACAACTAATTCTGTAGCTTCTTTGAAAGTGTGTGGGTTCCCCCTGTCCCTTAATGGGATGGTACGAAGATTCAGTCCTCTGTTCTTGTGCTCGATATCACAGTGATAAATGTCACATTAAAGCCCTGAGATAAAAATCCTTAGCTTTTGCAGAATCCCTTTTTGGGAAAGGGGGGATGTCTGTCTTTCTCTTAAGAATCCTTCTCAGTTTTGCAAAATGCTGAATTAAGCACAGTGATTCTGCAGTTAAGATTGCCTCACCTTATGAGGCTCACTGCTAGAAACACTTGTATTGTCCTGAGGTCTTCCTTCTGCAGGTCTGACATGGGAGGAATGTAAGCAATGCTGTCCTCCAAATGTGGTACCAGCCTGTCACAACTCTGAAGATACTGTCACTGTTTCGGGGCCTCTGGTGAGCAAGGAACTGATATGGTGCATACCAGAATTGTGATTGGGACCCGTGAAGTTGTGGTTTGAAGAGAGCATGAAGCTGAGTTAAAGCTCAGCTGCTTGCAAAGGGGAGCTGGATTAAAGTGGTGGGTGGGAGGGGACATGGTACTTCGTATAAACTTAAATACTCAAATGTTCTGTGAGAGAAAGTGATGTTAGTGTCTCAGTAAGCTCGTAAAATATCTCTTGCACTGAATAGTCTTATAGCCATGGGCATAATGAGTGATAAATTACAACACTGAGAAGGGCAATAACCTCATCCTCGGTATGCCTTACCTTAAATGGCAAGTGATGAAGGGCATGGGGAGAGTACAGTGACTCGTACAGATCCCAAATACATCGTGAGCTCTTATTTTTAGTTCACTTATATTCCTCTTCTTAGGACTCTGTGAATGAGTTTGTAGCCAAACTGAAAAAGGATGGTGTGTTTGCAAAGGAGGTGCGCAGTGCTGGAGTTGCATTTCATTCCTACTACATGGCATCTATTGCACCAGTGCTGCTCAGCGCCCTGAAAAAGGTAATATTGCCAAACTATGGCTTGCATGGCTTAAGCTCGGGCACCTGGATTTGAATGTAAGTGATGTTGAGTGTAAGGGGGTTCCTTTCTTTAGGAGGAGAAGGAAATCTCTTGAAGAGCATGTAGACCTCTGAGACCTAAGGTTTGAAGTCCTACGGCCTCAAGCAGAAGGATGTCCTGAACAATCAAGCTGTGAAAAAGAGGGGCAGCTTGCTTTTGCCTGTCTTATTGTTATCTGTGACATGTAACTCTTCCTCCTGTTCCTCTTCCGTGTCTGTCTGTAGGTCATTCCAGACCCTAAACCTCGTTCAGCACGATGGATCAGTACATCTATCCCTGAATCTCAGTGGCAGAGTGATCTGGCTAGGACTTCCTCTGCAGAGTATCATGTGAACAACCTAGTGAGTCCAGTGCTGTTTCATGAAGGTCTGAAGCATATTCCAGAGAATGCTGTTGTAGTAGAGATTGCTCCACATGCTCTTTTACAGGTATTGTATTTGATTGTGTTGCTATGATACTATATTGATATGCTGCTGCATGAAGGAGATTGAGGGTCTGAGGACTAGGGAATACTGCTTCCCCCCCCCCCCCCCCCCCCCAGTTCTGAGAACACTTTCTCTCTCCAGTACTTTTGAGTCTCTCCCACTTTTAACATTTTATTTTCTTGATATTTTTTTTTTTGTGGGGGTTTTGGGGTGATTTTTTTTGGGGGGGTGGGGGTGGTGTATGTTAATATTTAGGGGAAAAAAACCCAGACAAAAAGCCCAACACACTACCACTTCCCTATCCAGACATTCACATCGTTGCCTTTATTCATTGCCATGCATTTCAGATAGCTGATAGTCAGCTCTCTGAACTGTGCAATGAGTAAGAAAAGCATTTCATTCCTTGGATCTGTTGGAGAGTGTGTGTGAAAATTGGGAGGGGGGGAGAAATTCAAGACTAACAGGCCTTCTCTATGAAAAATCTGTTGTCACCATCTGTACACTGAATTTGGTTTGAGGTTCTTGTCTTAGAAAGTGGTGGCTAGTAGTGGTGTTTTCCCCTCTTCTAAATGAAGTAGTCTGTGACCACAGGAGCTTGCTTTCTTCATAAACTCCTTTGCCCTAATGATCAGATCATTACTTCTTTCTCCCCACCCTGTAAGAATTGATCTTTGTGGAATTAGCTCCATAGTAGAGGATGCAGAATATGAGGTACATTAGGATGCACTTGCTCCACAAGATGGGTGCTGTAGTCTTGTGCCTGTCCCTTAATTCTCAAGGACTAGTATTCTTTTATTTGGTCTGTGGCATGCAAGAGGAAAAAAGATTCTTAAGAGGAATCATCATTACTTGTGAATCAAGTTTAATAGTTACACAGTGCTTCTGAGTTCCAATCCAGTATATATGTATTATGTCATGTTAGTCTTATTTATGCTTTGGAAGTGACTTGAAGGGAGAATCAGAGCAGAGCTTTTAAATCAGGCAGATATTTTTTTCTATAAAAAGATTATACTCTCCATGTTAAAAACATTGTACAATTCTGAACTCTGATGCAAGTGACTAAAGACTTGAACAGCTGGGTTTGAGAGTGTTCTGGTTTTCTCTTCCCTGCCTTCCTTCTCCCAGTTAAAGACTGTGGAATCGAACTGAGGAGAAGATACAAGTTGGGTCAGATGTTCAAGGCTGCGTTTTTTGATTTATTAGCTGTTGCTTGGAAAATGCTCTAGAATGCTTCAGACTAAAAGAGGCTGCTCCTGGGAGTAAGGGCCTAAGCTGTGTGTGGTGCGGGGGTGTGTGCACGAGCAGGAGGCTTGAGAGTGATCTTGCAGTTCTTGAAATGCAGCTTTTGATTCCACTTGACGATCTGCTTGGGAAAGGGAGATTTGTGTTTTGGCAGAATTTCATTAATATTACATAGGTTCTGCTTTACCAGATGTGCAACTTCTTGGGTTGCTGGAAGGGTATCATCCTGCTCTTCTTACCTGTTAAAATGGTGTACGTTCTAGCACCTAGCACAGAACTCTTGGCACAGAAACAGAAGTTGTTTGAGATCTATAGAGAAAAATGCAGAGACAAAGTAGTAAGTAATGCCTTCCACCAGTGATTTATGGGCTCTACTTGACCAGGCTATCTTGAAGAGAGCTTTGAAACCAACTTGTACCATTCTACCTTTGATGAAGAAGGAGCACAAAAATAATTTGGAGTTCTTCCTAACACAGACTGGAAAGATTCATTTAACTGGGTAAGGAGACTAAGGGAGGAGGGTGAGTGGGGTATCAATTAGGAGAGAATTCAAGTCTCTTCTCCAGCATGCATGCCTTCACAAGGATTGAAATACTTCTCCAACAAACCTGGAAAAAAATGGGGTTAACATCTGTGCTTCACATATTTAACATGCTCGCTTATGAAGTGTTGCCTTGGGTTAGAGACTGCTTGGGCTGGGAAGGTGCCTTTTAAAGAGCAGTCACATCTTAGAGGCCTAATAACCTGGAACTAGCTCTTGGAAATAAGCTTTGCATCTTGCAGACTGTTACAGTTACAAATTTGGCTGCAGTAAGTGTTCATGGTACTGCTGGAGAAATCTCAGACACAGAGCCCAAGACCAGTTACTGTTTGACCTCTAAGTATTAAGGTCAATTCCACACACACACACACGCGCGCGCGCACACATTGTCTTGATCCTTTTTGTCTTCCTAGGATAAATGTTCTTGGAAATAACTTGTTCCCACTTGTGGAATACCCTGTCCCGGTGGGAACACCCCTTATTTCTCCATACATCAAATGGGACCACAGCCAGGACTGGGATGTTCCAAAAGCTGAAGACTTTCCAGCAGGTTCCAAAGGCTCTGCATCTGCTTCAGTCTACAATATTGGTGTGTTTACCTGTTTGGGGTTTTTTGTTTGTCTCTTTCCTGCTTTACCTCTGCATTTCTTTTGTAAAACTGTGAAAAGGATGCTCAAAGCAGCATCCTTGAAGCCATCTTCTGAAGCTTAATGTTTGGTTTGCATTGAAAAAGACTGGATCTGCTTCTGAAATGGTCGGAAAGAATATAAACAGAGCAGGAAACTGCCTTGATTTCAGACTCATGGTAGTTTCGAGAGCTGCATGTTGCCAGGCAGGATAGCTGGGGAAACCACTAGACTTGGTTTCTATGGACACCTCTTACAGACATGGAGGGGAAAAGACTCCTTTATTTAGGGTGTTTATATTATTTTTATTCTTCTCTTTATTCTTTGACAGATGCAAGTCCTGATTCTGCTGACCACTACTTGGTTGGTCACTGCATTGATGGCAGAGTCCTGTACCCAGCAACTGGCTACCTAGTACTGGCTTGGCGAACTCTGGCACAGTCTCTTGGCATGGCTATGGAGCAAATGGCTGTTATGTTTGAAGAAGTCACAATTCATCAGGCAACTATTCTTCCCAAAAAGGGTGAGTGAGGAGTGCTGGTATAACTGCAAAACTGCGTGATGAAGGGAGTGGGAGGAAAGAAATGCAAGGGGAAAGTGAGGAGGAACACAGGAGAAAGAATATAAAGAGTGCAACATGACTGAACAAACTGAATTCATACAGTCAAGTAGCACATGTTAGTCATTTCTGTTACACGTTGTGTGCAATGAGTCTGGAGATGGTGAAAGAGAAAGCTCTGCTTGAGGGTGGTAGCAATGAATGACCTCACGGTCCTGTCTTTCTCAATGCTTCTTGCAGGATCAGTACAGCTGGAAGTAAGACTTATGCCTGCTTCCCACTGCTTTGAGGTGTCAGGGAATGGGAATCTGGCTGTGAGTGGTAAGTGAAGAAAGTGTAAGTGTATGCGCTATCCTACTAAAATCCCTTATTTATGGACACTGATGATTCTTATTCTTGCTACTGTGCCCATTAGGGAAGATATCCCTCCTAGAAAACACTGCTCTGAAGAACTTCCATAACCAGCTAGGTGACTTTCACAGTCAAGTAGACATGAGCTCAAAGTCTGGCCTCTTGAAAGAAGATGTTTACCAAGAGCTGCATCTGCGTGGATATAATTATGGACCAACTTTCCAGGGCGTTCTGGAATGCAACAGTGAAGGTGAAGTTACTTTCTATAGACGAATGATGAGCACGGTTATTGCAATGATGAATATTTGCTCTTTTAATTTCTTTTTTATTAACAGTCCACCTGACTCTGCTTTGTGTGCTAATTATACTTTGTGTGATAATGGAGAACAACTAACAGTTCTGACAGAGCATTGGGAAAGCTGTTATCTCCAATGTAGAACTGACTAGTGGAGTTTACAGGGGAAGCTGGGTACATACAGCAGACTTTGCATTTGATAAGCAGTGACTTCTGGCATTTACTGAATGACAAAATCACATTGAGGCTTCCCCTTCCTCCTCTTCTGCAGCAAGCGCAGGGAAAGTTCTGTGGAATGGGAACTGGGTGACCTTCCTTGACACCCTGCTACACGTCACAATCTTAGCTGAGTCTGGGCGCAGTCTACGCTTACCCACCAGGATTCGCTCAGTGTATATTGACCCAGTGCTGCATCAAAAGCAGGTGTGCCAATACCAGGACAACGTAGAAGGTAATGTCTCTCATGCCTGGGCTTTTGCTAGTTGCTTTGACTTCTGTGTGGATGAATGTATGACTTCCTAAGAAGCAGCATGGACTTTGGGGGGCCCTCTTTGTTGCCATGCTGTTCTGCAGCTTCTGTAACAGTCTGACATAGCACTGTTCATTTGATCACCTTGAATAAAATACTTGTAGTGTTTGATGCAAACTTGCAATTCTTTCCTGTCTTTCAGCTGTTGATGTTGTTGTGGACCACTGTCTTGATAGCCTTAAAGCAGGAGGTGTTCAGATCAATGGTCTTCATGCTTCTGTGGCACCACGACGACAACAGGAACGAATCCCTCCCACCTTGGAAAAATTCTGCTTTGTGCCCTATACTGAGAGTAACTGTTTGTCTTCCAGTGTCCATCTTAGCGCATACCTGGAGCACTGCAAAGGTAGAGTGGGATTGGTTTCTTGTCACACTAGGGGAATCTTCCAGCCTGACAGAAATGTCTCAGAGAACTGTTCATGCTACTTCAGAACATCCAAGAAATAAAGTGTTGGTCTCTGTAGAAGACTTGAGCAGGAGTCCTATGTTTGCTTGCTAGAAGCTATAAAAGCTACTTCTGCCTGAGGTATCACTAGAATGTAAGTAGGAGTAAAGCTGTGGGGGGGGGCATCTACCCTTCTGTAACAGCCAATGTGGTATCAGATAGCACAACCCTCTCTGCCAGCAGAGAGGCACAAATCATCTTCTTTAGGGAGAAATCCAGCCTAGCTGCTTCAAACACTGACAGGAGAGCCTAATTCCTCAGGTCTTCAGCTTTCTTGTTTGTTTTTCCCGGTGAACTGCCAAGATGGGTAAGCTGACATGTCTGTTCCCGTTTGGTTGTGGGCACAAGAGCATATCCAAGGAGGGAAAGTGGTTTAGTGAGGCATGCCAAAAAAAAGTTTGTGTTTGCTGCAAGAATAGAGTAGGAGCATCTTAGTCTGCTCTGAAACTGGTAGCCTAGTACAGTGCTCTTTGGATAGAGAGGCATCCACTCAGCTCATCACTCTTAAGTGCCTTTTCATGAAAGGGAAAAAAATTACTATTTTTTGAAGTTTTTACTCTAGTCATGAATTTTGCTGTATCTTGAGACAGCAGTTTTGCTGTTCTATATTGGTAGTGTCTTCATGCTTATCCTTCAATTTGGCAATAGATTTTAAAGATTGCTCTTTTTTCCGCAGTGTCCAAATACTGTTCCTGAAGTTTTTTACATATGCTGTAGAGGGATTTTTATTTTATTTTTTGTAATGCTGTTTCTGATCTCAGTCAGGATTAGCTGTTTTCCTTCTGGTTATGAAGCAAAAGAGCACTTCAGTATTTTTGTATCTGCAGAAATCTATAGTTTCCCTCCACAACTCCTTAAATCAATCAGAAGTTTTCTGTTAGTTACCCTCTTTCAGTCAGAGTCTTTCCACAGGTAATTTTGGTGTTTTGGACTGTCTTGCTACAAAGCCTACTTGTTTGGGGGCTGCAACTACTCCACAATACATAAACATGTGAGTGTACAGGAGCATACACTATGTCTTTGTGGCTAGGCTGATAATACGAGATGCTGTAACTTGTGGTGCTGATCAGCTCACATAACAAATGAAGGCAAAGAGGAAAAGAAAAATCTTTGGAAAATCTGACTCTTCCTTTCATTTCCCCTTCTATTCCATAGATCTGATCCAGAATTTACAGGCTAAGGTGGCAGTGCATGGGGTCAAATTAGTCATCCCTGGACTAAAAGATGCAGTGGCTGCTGCAGAGTCCTCACCCATACAGAAGGGCCTTCAGCATATCCTTGCTGAAATCTGCCGTCTGGAACTGAATGGAAACCTCCATTCTGAGCTGGAACAGATAGTGTCTCAAGAGAAAATGCACTTCCAGGATGACCCTCTTCTCAATGGATTGCTAGATTCTTCAGAGTTGAAGACTTGCCTGGATGTGGCAGTGGAGAACATGACCAGCCACAGGATGAAGATAGTAGAGGTTAGCTGGAAGCCTGGGATGGGACCATAGCCAGTGTTTCGAGGCCTTCCAGTAACCTGATCACATACTTCTATTGTTCCAGTTAGAATTCTGAATATCATTCATGTTTCAACTTGGTTTCCTCTTTTCCTTCCCCTTCTTTTCTCACAGGCTCTTGCAGGAAGTGGACATCTGTTCTCTCGTGTCAAAAGTATTCTGAATGCTCAGCCCCTGTTGCAGGTGGACTACATTGCCACTGACCGCATCCTGGAAACTCTTTCAGCTAATGAAACAGAGCTACAAGATGCTGGAGTTTCCTTTAGCCAGTGGGATCCATCTAGCCTTCCCTCTGGAAATCTGACCAATGCTGACCTGGTGGTATACAACTGTTCAACAAGTGTTCTAGGGAACACTACTGAAGTTCTCTCTAATTTGGCAGCTGCAGTGAAAGAAGGGGGATTTGTTTTGCTACACACCCTTCTTAAAGGAGAAACTCTTGGAGAAATTGTCAGTTTCCTTACAAGTCCCGATCTACAGCAGAAACGCAGCTTCCTGAGTGAGGTAAGCTCCTGGAAGGACAGATACTTTCTCAGTGGATACTGTGGACTCTGCTGCTTGCAGAAACTCTTGTGATGAATGTTGAGTAGCTATCACTAACATTGGTTTCCATTGAGGCCCTCTGCAGGAACATGTAATATACACTTCTTCAGAAGAGAAGAGTTGTGAATTTCCATATATTAGGTTGGGAGAGTAAACTCTGAGTTCTGTCAGGAAAGCCTTTCTTAATGCATTGAGAATTATTCGTTGTCATTTGTATATCTCTATAATCCATATGAGAACACTGGCCAGGGCAATTCCTTTATAGCTAAAATAATGTGCTACATTGTTGGGTGGGGTACAGCTTTATCACTGTAGGATCCTAAAATGCTTCAGTATCAGAATATCTCTCTTCTTTTTGATATCACTGCTGGGCATGAGACTTTACAAACTAATTAAATTCTTCTAATACTGAAGTCGTCCCAGAAAGGAAGGCTTTTTCTGTTGTACTTTTCTTTTTTATTTCCTCCTTCCTTCCCTTCCTCCCCACTTTATCTGATCCCATAATGAGATACAGCAAAATAAGCCCTTGGAAGTGGCAGGGAGCGGGCAGGGTGTCTACTTTATATCTGCAAGCCAGTATGTCATGCAGATGAACTAATGTCAATGCTGGCACAGGAGGAGGAGAATGAGTGGCTAGGGTAAGAGTGGGAACTGGGACGTGACCTTTTCTTGGCAGCTGTTAGACTAAGCAGTAATGGGAAACTGCCCCTCTACAGAACATATGCATTCTTCCTGATTTGAGGGGCTGTAGCCTCTCAGCTCTTCTTTTTAGAATGAGAGTAGCACTTCTAAACTTCTAATAGTTTAACTTTTTTGTTTGTAATTCTGGAGTGTGGTAGTTGGATTTTGAATTTTGCAATGATATGGATTCTAGCCCTTTGGTTACTGCAGTGATTTTTCAAGGAGACTTAAGAAGAAAGGGTGAGTTCTTTGGCTTTGCATCTTACCCAGTAAAGAGGGGGGATAAAAAGTAGACTGTGAGATGCTACTGAAGCTGATAACTTAAAACCTAGATCTGTCACAAGTGTCAGTAGCCTGGTATTAGCAAATCCCTTGGATAAGATACATGCAAGTTGAATGCACCTTCTCTAAAGAAAATGATATGATGCAGGTGAGAGTGGGCAGGACTTAATATTAGTTCTTAAAGTTTGCTGGATAGGGACACAGTCCCTAGTCCTCAATATAAGGGGTCACACTGTAAAAACCTTCTGCAGTTTTGTGCCTGGTACATGAAAAGCAAATGGGTGCTTTTCTAAGAGCCTGCAGTCATCTTTATTTCATTGATAGTGGAGTCTAGTGTTTCTGGATAGGCCATACATGCATTTTCATTCTCTTGTTTTTCTGAAATGCTATTTCAATGTAACTTAAGTGTATAGGAGGTGCTTCCCTGTTAGTGGTTGGTTGCTTCTCCCCACCCCACTGCAGCTGAAGGATTTGGGTGACTTGGTATTTCATGTTTCCTCTGTCCTGCTTTACTTTTTCTATTGCAGACAGGGTTTATGTGACATAGACTGGTAACATCTAAACTCAGTGTTTTCACTTCTGTTATTTTCTGTGTTGGAATCTGTACATTGTGTTTGCCTGTGGATGTGTTCCTTACTGCTGGAATTAAATTCTAGACATGTTCAAATACCCTATGGGATTTGACAGCATGGTCACTGCTCTGGTTTTTTGCACACCTGGTAGTGTGGTAAGCCTAGTTCCCTAACCAGGGCTTTGAGATATTTGTACTACTGCTTTCTGAGGATCTTTCAGGGAAGAAGGAATAGCCTAGACATGGATAAAGTACTGTTATGTTAATCAAATATATATTTGTACTGAGACAATGCAGAACAGATGCCAAGATTTTGAGCAAAAGCAAGAAAGAGGTGCACAGTGCCTGTTGTTCCTGGTGAAGCTGTCTTTGAGGACATGCAACATGAAGTATAGATGTGACTTGTATTTTTAATTGACTTTCAACTTTCCTGTTAATTGTTGTTTTACCTGATTTGACAGGCACAGTGGGAGGGCTTATTTAGCAAAGCCTCACTGAATCTGGTTGCCGTGAAGAAATCGTTCTTTGGCTCAGTTATTTTCCTCTGTCGCCGGCAAGCCCCTGCCAAAACACCCATTTTTCTGCCAATAGATGAGACCCATTATAAGTGGGTTGAATCCTTGAAGGTGAGAATTCTTGTGTCCTGGATATCCGAATTTCCAAATAGTTATGCTTTCTACATGAGATATTTAGCAGTATTAAAAGGTGTCGGTGTGTTACTTTTCTTAAAATAGAAGTTATTCATCTCTGCCTTAAGGATATGAGGACTATTTCCTTTCTGTGGTTCCTAGTAAAACATTTTGAGGTTTGTCCTGTAGGAGGTCTTGGCTGACCCATCAGAGCAGCCTGTGTGGTTGACTGCCACCAGTTGTGGGAACTCAGGAATTTTGGGAATGGTGAACTGCCTCCGCCTTGAAGCAGAAGGCCACAGAATCAGGTATATAAGCATGTCCTTGAGTCACAGTTGGAGATGAGATTTTTGTGTTAGCTTCTTTTCAGGCCTGTAGCAAAACAAACAAAATGACAACTCTTGGCTTCTAGGTGTGTGTTCGTTTCCAACTTGAACCCTTCATCAGCTGTCCCACCCACGAGTCTTTCTTCCCTGGAGATGCAGAAGATTGTTCAGAGCGACCTGGTGATGAATGTGTATCGTGATGGAAAGTGGGGCTCCTTCAGGCATCTCCCATTGCAGCAAGGTAACTCCTTTAAGTCTGAGGATCACTTGCAGGGCCTTGAGTTTGAGTGGACTGTGAGTAGAAAATGAGTAGCTATTGTTCCTACAATTATTTTTTTATTATTATTATTTTTAATGGATAATTTTGAATTCTTCTGCTCCATCTCAGAGTGAACAGTAGTGTGCTTTGGTGCCAGGAGGAGTGATGAGCTGTTTAGGGTATGGGTAGTATTGCAGGGTAAGAAAGGGCTTTCTGGAGAGCAAATAGAGGAGGAGGTAGCAGTTACCCAAGGAATTTACTCATTCTGGAAAGTGTGTGCCTGTGTTAATGTGGGTAAAGTTCTTACTGTTCCTTCTTCTGCAGCACAATCTCAGGAGCTGACAGAATATGCCTATGTAAATGTGTTGACTCGTGGAGACCTCTCATCTCTTCGTTGGATTGCCTCCCCACTTCGACACTTCCACACAACTAACCCCAATATTCAACTCTGCAAAGTCTATTATGCATCTCTTAACTTCCGGGACATTATGCTGGCCACAGGAAAGCTTTCTCCAGACGCTATCCCTGGTGAGTTAAAATTACACTAGAAGAAAATGTATTACTGTTCTAGAGTTTATTCACATAATCTCCTGAATGTTAGTTATGCACTGGCTAAAGTGCATATCAGTTTTTGCTTAGCAAGAAAGCATACTTCTGAAAAAAAAAGTATAGCTCTGCTGCAGGACTGTACACCAAAAACTCCCAAGTTCTGCTTCCAGTTGCAGTCCCATTTTTCATACAGCAAAATTAATAAACCTTGCTGCGAGGAAACATTACTAGGCCCATTGCATAGATACTAAGCGTGAGGTGAAACAACTTGATGGAGGGTCCAGAGATGGGTAGGGTACATACCAAGGTGAGAATGTTGAAGTTTCATGCTGCCATGCTACTGGACAGGCTTTGCTTTTAGGGGAGAAAAATGCAAGGTGAAGTCATCTCCTGTCTACAAAATGGAGGTGATGACATCTTGTCTCATAGTGAGTTAAAAATTAACATAATGTCTATTAAATGGTTTCAGAGCTCTATTTAAAGGAGAGGGGGCAGAACATGTATAAAGTGCATTTGGAGATTCTTATGGGTGACTTGACTAGGGCTGGGTTTCCCTTCATGACTGAGATTAGTCTCTGCCTAAAATGGGTGTTTGCAAAAATAAGTTTTGCAGTATATTTTTGTTGTGATCATCCTTTCTAGTTTATGTATCATTCTTTTTCAAAGAGGAACAAAATTGCCTCTGAAACAAGATGTTTCCATGAAATTTCCCAGATGAAAAATGGAAACTAAAGCAATATCACCAAGGATACAAAGTAAGATTTAATGAGACTAAGTCCTTTTCTGCCACTCTTGTAGTGAGAAATTAACTATGGTGACTTAAGAGCTGTCTACACAGTAGGTAAATCCCAGCACTTTTTTCTGTCTCTGGGGTTCTAACTTTCAGGGATTACTGTTGTAGTAAATTCTCGACCAGGGGATTTTAGAAGAGAAATTTCCGTTGTAAAAAATGCTAACATTCTTTCAGGTAACTGGGCTTTGCAGCAGTGCATGCTGGGCATGGAGTTCTCTGGACGGGACCTGGCTGGAAGAAGGGTGATGGGATTGCTGCCAGCAAAGGGGCTGGCTACAGTGGTAGACTGTGACAAGAGGTTTCTATGGGAGGTGCCTAAAAACTGGTAGGTCAACTTCTGTCTTCTGGTTTGTGTATGTGGTTAAGATTTCCCTTCCTGCCTGAGGCCCTGATCAGACCAGAGTACTGTACAATGGGTAGATTCCCCTCTGGGAAATAACAGAGCTATAGTGTCCTGAGCAGCTATAGGATTTGGCTTAGAATCGCTGCAGGAGTTGAGCGTAATTTTTTTGTACAGTGGCTTGCACAAGGTTATCTCTTTCTTGGGCTTTTAGCTCCATGTGTTTCAAGTATACACTGGGATTTCGGTGTTGATTATGGTACTGGTTAGTTACTGAAATATTTTTGCAGAAGGATGAAGCTCCTGGCTGTGCTTGGTAGCTGTGGTAGTCTGCTGTATGATTGAGAGTCATCTATACTCTTTGGTCTGTCTTGGCAGTTTAACCTTTCCATTGCAAAAAAGCAAACTTCATCAGGAGAACCTATTAGCCTATTCCAAGGCTAAAGATATCTTCTCTCTTTCATTTTGCTTCTTAGGACTCTGGAAGAAGCAGCTTCAGTGCCTGTGGTTTATGCCACTGCTTATTATGCTTTAGTGGTTCGAGGTGGTATGAAGAAGGGTGAGAGTATCCTTATTCACTCTGGATCAGGAGGTGTGGGCCAAGCAGCCATTGCCATTGCCCTGAGCATGGGCTGTCGTGTCTTTGCTACTGTAGGTGAGTACTGAGGGCCCAATGTTGGGGGGGGGGGGGGGCGGGGAATTGTATTATATATATAAAATATAATATTTATATTATATATATGTATAAAAAGAGAAGAAGTGTGTGTGTGTGCGTGTGCATGTGTTTATATATAAAAATACATATTTATGTCTATATTTTCCCCCCAATATGATCTCCTGTAACTTCGATCTAGTTTCTAGACTGAGAACAGGATACATGGTAAATACAGCTACTGGCTATGCACTTTAAACTTCCACAGCACAGACAAATTTATCTACCTCTGTTCACGATGTAATCAGAAGTATGAAAGAAGAGCAAGGCTGCTTCATTTTAAATTCAGTAATGTGATCAAAGAATGTCTATCCATTGTAAAGCTTGGTCTGTTTCTGGTCCTTGCTCTAGCTCATAAATGAGCACTAACAACTAGACCACCTTTGTCCTAAGGTCTGACACCTTGAGAGCTTTGAAGCAAGTCCTTGATGGCTGCTCAGACTTACAGTCCTTGGGAAAAGATATGCAGATGAAAATGGGCTGTTTCACCATAAAAAACTTAGTGTAAAAGTACTGGCATCATGTAGCCTGTCTTCTATTTCCAGGCTCCACTGAGAAACGCGAGTATCTCCAAGCAAGGTTCCCACAGCTGGATGCTAATAGCTTTGCCAGCTCCCGAAATACTACCTTTGAGCAACATATACTGCGAGTTACCAATGGAAAAGGTAAGTTCAAGGAATGTTTTTCCTTCTTTTGTCAGCTATGCCACATTATGCAGTTGCACTTTGTCCTGGCTTTGTCTGGGATAGAGTTAATTGTCTTCCTAGTAGCTGGTATAGTGTTATGTTTTGAGTTTAAAGTCAAGGATTTTTTTTTAGTTTCTCATGCCCAGCCAGCAAGAAGGCTAGAGGGGCACAAGAAGCTGGGAGGGGACACAGCCAGGGCAGCAGACCTAAACTGGCCAAAGGGATAGTCTATACCATGTGACGTGATACTGTCCTGGTTTCAGCTGGGATAGAGTTAACTCTCTTCCTAGTAGCTGGTGCAGTGCTATGTTTTGAGATCAGTATGCGAAGAATGTTGATAACACACTGATGTTTTCAGTTGTTGCTAAGCAGTGTTTAGACTAAAGTCAAGGATTTTTCAGCTTCTCATGCCCAGCCAGCGAGAAAGCTGGAGGGGCACAAGAAGTTGGCACAAGGACACAGCCAGGGCATCTGACCCAAACCGGCCAACGGTGTATTCCATACCAGGTGACGTCCCATCCAGTATAGGAACTGGGAAGTGGGGGCAGGGAATCGCCGCTCGGAGTGAGTGAGCGGCTGCGTGGTGCTTAGTTGCTGGCTGGGGTTAAACCATGACACATGTCTAGTATATAAACTGAGGGGAATTGCCACTCAGGGGACTAACTGGGCATTAGTCAGCAGGTGGTGAGTAATTGCATTGTGCATCACTTGTACATTCCAATCCTTTCATTATTATTATTATTATTATTATTGTCATTTTATTAGTGTTATTATCATTATTAGTCATCTGTTCTATTAAACTATTCTTATCTCAACCCATGAGTTTTACTTTTTTTTTCTTTTTTTTTTTGTCTTTTTTCGATTCTCTCCCCCATCCCACTGGGTGGGGGGGAGTGAGTGAGCAGCTGAGTGGTGCTTAGTTGCTGGCTGGGGTTAAACCACAACATGCTTTCTAAAGACAAAACGAGTCTGAAAAATAGGGTTAGGCTCTCAGAGTTGAGTTTATTAAATAGTTGCCTCTCCTTTCATTGCAGGTGTCAACCTAGTGTTAAATTCCTTGGCAGAAGAGAAGCTCCAAGCCAGTTTGCGTTGTCTTGCTCGACATGGGCGCTTTTTGGAAATAGGCAAATTTGATCTGTCTAACAACAGTCAGCTTGGTAAGATGGGGCATCAGAAATACATCTAATTATGTTTAAGCAAGCGAGACAGCACAACCTATAAACTATCTTAACACAGACTAATCTTCAAATTTAGAAAAGCTTTTAGCTGCAGTACTTGTTTCGCTTTTATCACTAACAATTTATGTGGTCTTTTAAACAAATACCTTCCTGGAGAAGCATGACACTTGGCATTTTTCTGGAAGCCTGCATAAAACATGCAAGATAACTTCATTATCTTTCTCAAAGTCTTTCTTTAAAATCAGTATAGGACATGTTGCCCACAAAGTGTTTGGATAGGAAGGTAGTAAGAAGCAGCTTTTATTTCACATGGCAGTGTTTACCAGTGTCTGTTAGCTTGTAAATTTCATAGATCCTTTGGACTTGACTTAAACTTTTTGCGATGTAACATCTATTTGTAATAAATAAGTGCACTGTAAAACTTAGCAAATGAAGTTCATGCATATACAAGCTGCAGTTTTGCCCTCTGTTCTGGGTAAACTTGATAATTTGTAAAGTGAAAGTAGTTGGAATTTTTCAGATAACTACAGAGAACCTGACCTTGGGATAACCTTAATTTGTTATTTCACTAAATATCTGTGCCACTTTGAATAGAGTATGATAGTTCCAGTTGGAAGGGACCTGCAATGATCATCTAGTCCAACTGCCTGACCCCTTCAGGACCAACCAAAAATTAAAGCATATTATTTAAGAGCATTTTCCAGATGCCTCTTAAACACAGGCATGGTGCATCAACCACCTCTCTAGGAAATCTGTGCCAGTGTTTGACCACCCTTTTGGTAAAGAAATGTTTCCTAATACCTAGTCTGAACTGCCCATAACACAGCTTTGAGCCATTTCCACGTGTCCTATCACTGGATACAGGGAGAAGAAATCAGCACCTCCCTCTCCACTTCCCCTCCTCGGGAAGCTGCAAAGAGCAATGAGGTCACCCCTCAGCCTCCTTTTCCCCAAACTAGGCAAACCCAAAGTCTTTAGCTGCTCCTCATAGGACATCCCTTCCAGCCC
The DNA here is from genome assembly GCF_964188355.1 of Buteo buteo. Lineage (NCBI taxonomy): Eukaryota > Metazoa > Chordata > Aves > Accipitriformes > Accipitridae > Buteo > Buteo buteo. Next base: position 437,675 of record NC_134183.1, read on the forward strand.
CTTCACCAGCTTTGTTGTCCTCCTATGGACCCATTCAAGTACCTTCGCATCCTTTTTAAATTGAGGGGCCCAGAACTGCACACAGTACTCAAGGTGAGGCCACACCAATGCTGAATACAGTGAGATAATCACCTCTCTTGACCAGCTGGTTATGCTGTATTTGATGCATCCCAGGATGCAGTTTGCCCTCTTGGCTGCCAGGGCACACTGCTGGCTCTGAGCCTGCTGTCAACCAGCACCCTCAGACCCCATTCTGCACAGCTGCTCTCCAGCCACTCCTCTCCCAATTTATATTTGTCTGCTGTTACTCGGTCTCAGGTGCAGAATCTGGCATTTGTTCCTGTTAAACTTCACATGTCATTGATGATTGCCCAGTGTTCCAGTATATCCAGACCCCTCTGCAAGGCCTCTTGTCCCTTGAGAGAATCAATAGCACCTCCCAGTTTTTGATGGCACAGGGTCAAGATTAACCTGATTTCTCTTGGATGGGAAAACAAATTTGAATGTTATAATGCGATATGTTAGTGAAAAATTACAAGAATGTTCTCCTGGTGTAGAACAATTGCATATAGCAAGGGTTGACGGTCTCCTTTCTTATACTAATTTGAAAAGATCCTAGCATCATGGAAAATTCCTATGAGCAACAGTTTCCTGTGGAGATGGACAGGATGTACGTGGGATTCTAGCTCCTCTGTGACTAACTCAGCTCTCACTAGACATTAAAAAATGTCCTTTTTAATATCAGACTGACCATGTCATAGCTTGTCATCTTGACACACAATTTTTGTGAGTGGAGTTTCTGTTAAACTGGCTTGCTTGTAAGAGAACAACTTAATTAGTATAGCATTTAGAGAGTATATGCAAGAATTAGTTTGGAAAATGTAGAATTCTAGCAACTAATGACTGCTTTACTACTCAATCTTACACTACTGACCAACGCAGAAGATAGTCTCTGTTTTGAAACGTCAGCAGCATCAGGTCATAACCAAATTGCTTTTTCTAGGAATGGCTCTCTTCCTCAAGAATGTGGCATTTCATGGCATCCTACTAGATGCAATCTTTGAGGCTGGAAACCAAGAGTGGGAAGCAGTATCAGAGTTGTTGAAAAAAGGCATAAAAGATGGTGTAGTAAAGCCCCTGAGGAGTACAGTCTTCAACAAAGAAGAGGTAGAAGCTGCCTTCAGATTCATGGCGCAAGGAAAACATATTGGCAAAGTTATGATCAAGGTAATGAGATAATGACTTTGATTCTCTGATGTATCTGTCATCCTCTGTAGGTGGCTATATTGGATATTTTGGTCCAGTTCAAGTTGAAATTGTATAACTAGGACAGCACAGTGTTATTGTTTTTACTGTTGACATTGTAACGAATGTAACTGTCGAGTCTGTCACTGATTCTAAAAGGTTCATTCCCATTGACTGGAGGAACATATTATGGAAAGATAAGAAATGCATTGTGTATCTGATCTTAACTACTTTTTTCTTTCTTTTTGTTTTTTCTTTTGCGGGGGGAAAGGTCCAAGAAGAGGAAAAGGAATATCCTTTAAGAAGGTCTGAACCAGTTAAAATCTCTGCCATCTCCCGAACCTCCTGTCCATCTACCAAGTCTTACATCATCACGGGGGGCCTAGGAGGATTTGGGCTTGAGTTGGCACAGTGGCTGGTTGAGAGAGGAGCACAGAAGCTTATACTGACATCTCGTTCTGGCATACGAACTGGTAAGCAAAAATCATAAAGGAGCAGGGAACATGACTGTCTTTCAACAGACCTCAGTTTGTAGCATCTCTCCATTTTTAAGTGTCCTATCAGCAAATAATAATGTTCTTGATCTCTTTCCTCTCATGTGTGTATTCTCTCGCTTCAAACAAGCTGTTGTCCCCTTTATTCTAAAGGAGGAAGTATCTTTTAACATGACTTCTTTTCCAACTGCTTCTTTCCTCTCTCTTTATGCTTCCTAATTCTATCAACCCATTTTCTCCCTTACCCAGTATTTTTTTCTGCAGCCTTACTTTTACCTTTACCCCCTCTACAAAGTCTGTATCCAGCTACCTCATTATTTGTCCAGTGGCTGTAGCATGGTGGATCACATGCCACAAGGAAAGGCCTGTAGAATCCTTGGTAAAGATACTCTGTCTTTCAAGTTATGTGTGTGGATGCTTGCTTGCTTTTGCTCCTTCAGATAGCTTATCTGTAAAGATGTGCCCTATCTGATAACATCAGTACTTTTACTTAGTTTGATTACAGTTGCAGCATTGAGATTTCTTACCTATGATAGTCTTCAGTGTTTCCTCATACAAATTCAGTCATAACAAAACTTCTGACTGTCTCTACAGACTTCTCCTTTCTATTGGTAAGTTCACAATTGCACCACTTGCACAAACACATACATCAAATATTTCCACTTCTCAAGTTCTGGTTGTGCTGCTATCTGTTGCCATGCTCTAATCTAGCCATTCTTTCCTGTCTTGGTACCCAAATTCTTGTTAATTTCCCTCCATTGTTGTACTTATTCTTCCTTCCCCTGCCTTACATTCTCCCAACTCTGTTCTCCGCTTTGATCTATTCAGAATATTTCTGAAACTCAAGTGATTTCTATCTGCTATTCAAGTTTTGTCCGATTTTCCTCTTGTAGATGAATCGGGAATTATTTAGCTGTTCAGTCCCTATCTAGTCAGAAAAGCATAAGGAGCAGGTTAACCAAAGCCTTCTGGTTTGAATGCTTCATCTCAGACACTGTTCACCTTTATTTTTTGTAGGCTACCAGGCTAAATGTGTTAGAGAGTGGAAGGCACTGGGAATCCAAGTGTTGGTATCTACCAGTGATATTGGAACACTAGAAGGAACACAGCTATTGATAGAAGAAGCTTTGCAGCTTGGCCCGGTTGGAGGTATCTTTAATTTGGCTGTGGTAAGTGACAAAAATGCTTAGGACTTGTAAGAAACGGCAGCCATTCAAGTGGCTTTTTTTACTGAGGGCAGTCAGGCTTCATATGGTTTTAGATTGCCTCTCTGTGTTTCAAAGGACACTTTGCTTTGACCTTACCTGGTGATTAAAGGCTTATGGATCTGGCCCCTGGACCTCGGAAGCAACAGTATTTGGCCAGCGAGCTCAGTTCTGGGATAAGACAAATGTTGCCCAAGATTCCTGGGGACAAGAAAAGTCCCATACAGAACTTGCCAGTTGAAGGCTGCAGTGGCAGTACTGAAAAAAGCAGACTTAGCAAAAGCCATGTTGTCCTTGTATTTCAGGACATTTGGGATATGTCTGTACTGTAAAGTTAGAAAAACACATTGCATAGTGATACCCTCTCATATCTCAAACCATGTGGCAAATTTAAACGGAGAAACGGGAGATATTGAAACTGCACCTTTTTTCTTTTCTCTCCCCCTGCCCCCTCCCCAATAGGTCCTTAAAGATGCCATGATTGAAAATCAGACCCCAGAACTCTTCTGGGAGGTCAACAAGCCCAAGTATTCAGGCACCCTTCATTTGGATCGGTAAGTGTCTGTAGAAGGGACATATATGAACTGCTTTTATGGTTACAGAGCTGATCAAACTTAGTTGTTTTAGTCTTGCACCAGCCTTCTACAGTAACACATAGTTAGCAGGTTTTCCTGATGGGGTTTGTCTCTCCTGCTCTGCTCCAAGGGTGACTCGTAAGAAGTGTCCAGACCTGGACTATTTTGTTGTGTTCTCCTCTGTGAGCTGTGGAAGAGGAAATGCTGGGCAAAGTAATTATGGCTTTGCCAATTCTACCATGGAGCGTATCTGTGAGCAGCGACATCACGATGGACTCCCAGGTATGATGACTTTACACATTGCACAGAATAATCTATCTCGCCAAACATCCAGAGGACAACCAGCTCACCAGAAACTCATGTCCTTGTCTGGAATGATAATGAATGTTGAAGGCTCTTTCCTCTCCTAGCTGTTAACCTGAGTCATACATGTGTGAATGAATACTGGCCATTTAACAGTACAAAGGAAATACAGGCATTCGCTTAGCTGGTTTTTTTAACTCCCTTTTGTTGCTGCCATGTGCTTTAGTTAGTTGCCTAGTGCGTTCTTTCTTCCAATTTCTTCTCCAGGCCTGGCAATCCAATGGGGAGCCATTGGTGATGTGGGTATCCTTCTGAAGACAATGGGAAACAGAGAGATTGTGGTTGGGGGAACCATTCCCCAACAGATCAGCTCGTGCCTGGAGGTGCTCGATATCTTCCTGAATCAACCTCATCCTGTCATGTCCAGTTTTGTCCTAGCAGAGAAGGTCTCTGTGAAAACTGAAGGAGGCAGTCAACGGGATCTTGTAGAAGCAGTTGCGCACATCCTGGGTAAGTGCTTTCAGACAAGTACTGCTGGGCAGTGTCTACCATCTCAATGCTTTCGGAAAGCAGTGGTGCTGCTGTAGGTGCTCTGTTCAGCATCTCCTCCTGATTTCCTGTGGTGTGGGTGTGTTGTTGTGGGACTGTTTATTTTTTTTCCCTTTATACTGCTGCTTCTCTCCAATAATCAGTTTGTTTCTTCAGTGTGGGCTTTTCTCCCTTACTGTGTTTACATACACAGGCACACATGCTTCAGTGTTTTGTTTAGACTGGACTGGTGCCTTTCTCCAAACAGAGAATCAACAAGAAGAGCCCCCAAGAGCAAAATTCTAGGACAGCACATAATACAGCAAATACATGACTAACTTTCTGACTACTATTCCAGCTTTCAAAGGTTCACCTTGGGGTGTGCCCACGCTGCAAAAAGTAGCTTTTATGTACTTAGTAACTAACTGGTAGCATGTTCTCTTACCAGCTCTGTCATCCCATGTGAACATCTAGTAGCCATAGCTTAACTGTGTGTTACAAGAAGTGCCATGTCGTCCTATGTGTTTTGAACCTGCTTCCTTTTACCATTGTGTCCCCTGTTGTTGTGTTGAAAGCGAATAATCTGTCAACTCTACGTCCCACTTCAGTTGTCTCTTTTGCAGATGGAAGTGTGTACTGATCCTTTTTTTTCTAACAAAAGAGGTGCTGATAAATTGACAGCCTCCTGAGTATTACTTAAGGAATTGTGTGCAGCAACTGGCAGCAAGTCTGACCTTGGATAACAGACATGGCTTTTAGAAGTCATTTGAAAGTGTCTGGGAAATTGTACCAGCTGTAGGGTTAGTTTGGAAGGAGAGAGTGTGTGAAGACAAGAAAGGGAGAAGCTAATAAGAAACCTAATGGTGGGAAGGGTGGCAACGTGGGGCAGCACAAAGTGGAGGAGGGGAGGAAGAGCTGTAGATGCAAGTGTTGTTATGAGAAGTATTTTACAAGTAAGGAAAGGGTGAGAGATTTGAACAGTGTGAAGGTTGAAAGAGAAGAGGTGATGAAGACTGGAGGAACCACATCCTCCTCCAGTGTAGTAGACATCAAGTGTTGCAATCGACCATCATTGACACTGATAACTGTTTCATCTCACATTGTAGCTGAGGATTAGTTGCGTTAGGTCTAGGACTGCAGTTTCAGTTAGAGCCTCCAGTATGAAATTGCTCTAGCTGACTGTTATGAACTTGGTCTAGAGCTGAAATGACAATGTTCACAGCTATTTAGCTGGGACTGATGCATCCCCTATCATAAAGCTATGCACATTTAACATGTACTCTAAAGACTAGATCCCATAGGACCAGTTGTGGATTGTAGAAGAGGTGGCTTGTGAAAGCGTTAGGTGATCCTGAAAGGTAATTCTCTGTAGCTGTAGCTTATTCGGGTTTTAGGAGAAAGAAGGAAGCTGAGAAGACTGCTACAGAGGCCTAGAGCCAAAAAGAAATCGGCCTTTTGTTGGTGTGCTGTTTTTTCTCAGGTGTCCGTGATGTGAGTAGTCTGAATGCTGAGAGCTCCTTGGCAGACTTGGGCTTGGATTCCTTGATGGGTGTGGAGGTGCGCCAGACACTGGAGAGAGACTATGACATTGTTATGACCATGAGAGAAATTCGACTCCTTACAATCAACAAACTGCGTGAACTTTCTTCCAAGTCCAGGACAGCAGAGGGTATAGTGTCTGGATTAGGGTTGCTACCAGTCACCTGAGTCCAAACAATTAAGCTCCCAATCCATTGCTTTTGTCTCTAGTGACATAAACCTCTATCAAATCATGAAATAAGGTTATAGTTGAAAGGCTTTTAAGTGACAGACATGCCACTGAAGTGCATTGACCATTGGGTCAGGCTTACCAGTTCTGGGGGCAGGGTATAAGTAAGAGCATGAAAGGTGCTTTCTTGCCTGGCTAGTATCTGCCTGCATGAGTACTCATACGCTGCTGTGTGCAGGATGTAATTTGAGACCTTTTACCTGCCTGAGGAATGAGTAAACAATGTAATGTCATGCTTACTGTAAGCTAAAAGCATATGAAGTTGCTGCAGAGCAGCTGACAATAGGAAGATGCCTATGTCTCTGCCCTGATGATGTAGTCAGCTCTGGACTAATCCAGAGCAGCCCTGAGATTCTCCTTTAGGACTACGGCTACGTAACCAAGACTGATCTTGAATCTAATTGTCTGGTGTTCTTCCCTTCAAAGAGCTGAAGCCATCCCAAGTGATGAAGACAGGCCCTGGCAAACCTCCAAAACTAGATTTGAACAACTTGTTGGTGAACCCAGAAGGGCCAACGATCACCCGTCTCAATGATGTTCAGAGCACAGAGCGCCCTCTTTTCCTTGTTCACCCCATTGAAGGATCCATTGCGGTTTTCTACACTCTTGCCTCCAGACTTCATATGCCCTGCTATGGGTTCCAATGCACAAAAGGTATCTCAGTTCTTCAGCAACTGGAATTTGTAAACATAATATTCTGAATTTTAGTTGCCTTCTAGAGAGCTTTGTTACTAGACTTTTAAACTCGGAGGATCAAGCATCAGTACCTATAGTCTGCATAGGGTCATGTCAAACATCCCCAGGTAACAAGAGAAGTACTAGCTTAGACTGAAGAGCTTATGTATGGGGAAGTGCAACAAGTGGATGTTGTGTTGACTCCCTGCCAGCAGATAGCATGCAGGAGAAAAACAAGGCATGCTGTTCTACCTGTCTTTGGAAGGCGGGAACATTACTATTTCTTGTCCAAAATGTAAGTTGCTAACCGCAGTTTAGCAACTTACCTTCAAAATAACCTGGATGTTTCCAGCAGGGTTGTTTCTGAGGTCATGAAAACGTAATTGTCTCTGCTAGTGCCTTTTCACCAGAGTCTGTTTCTAACTCACTTCCATGTTCTAGCTGCTCCCTTGGACAGCATACAGAGCCTGGCAGCCTATTACATTGACTGTATGAAGCAGATACAGCCTGAAGGACCTTACCGCATTGCTGGATATTCTTTCGGTGCCTGTGTAGCCTTTGAAATGTGCTCTCAACTGCAAGCACAACAAAATGCTTCCCATGCACTCAACAGTCTATTCCTCTTTGATGGGTCCCATTCCTTTGTGGCAGCATACACCCAGGTAAGAGATACAAAGCAAATCCTGTCTGGGGACCATCCTGTGTCATCAGGGCTCATGTTCTCGGAGCTTACTATTCTAGATATGAGCCATCTGAAAAGCTGACAGACTTTTCTTGACAGAGGAGTTGGGAGACAGCTGTAGATAGTGAATGCTTAGGGATGACTGAAGAGTGGAAGCATATGGGGGGCGGTCTTCATTAACTGGCAAGGGCTAGGAGAAAAATGTTGCTCTTGCTATGATAAATCATATTAGTATGTCTTCTGGAAGGTCCTGGAGCCTGCAAGACAAGATCCTTGTGTAGGGGTGCTAGGAAACCTTGCTTAAGCCTTCCTTTCCATTTTCATTGTACTTTCTAGAGGAATCTAGGCTCTTGGTAATTGCCACCTGCGGATTTGCTTTCTAATCTGTCCTCAAGGGGTCTTCTTCCCCCACCTCAAGCTTCAGTCTATCTTTTTTTTTTTTTCTTTCTTCCCTGCCCCCCTCCCCCCTTTCCCCATTCAAAGCCCTTTGTTCTGTAATTGTTTTTATCTAACATTCAAGATCAGGCATATTGCTCTCATGTTTGCATTTTATTCTTCTCTTTTCCAGAGCTACAGAGCTAAGCTGACTGAAGGAAATGAGGCTGCATTGGAGACTGAAGCATTGTGTGCCTTTGTTCAGCAGTTTACAGGCATTGAGTACAATAAGGTAATGTTTTGTTTTGTTTTTTTTAATATCTCTTTGCATTGCAGAAGAGGGGTCTGGTTTTTTAATGGAGACAGATTCTCAGATATTGAGACTAATGGAAAAAAAACATGTTAATATTTCCAGCTGCTGGAGGTTCTTCTGCCCCTGAAAGATCTGGAGGCTCGTGTGAATGCTGCCGCAGACCTGATAACTGAGATTTATACAAACATCAATCGTGAAGCACTCAGTTTTGCTGCTGCTTCCTTTTACCATAAACTGAAGGCTGCTGACAAGTATATACCGGAGTCCAAGTATCATGGAAATGTGATGCTGATGCGGGCAAAATCTCACAATGAATATGAAGAAGGTCTGGGTGGAGACTACAGACTCTCAGAGGTCAGTCTGAGGCCTACTGGTGACTGTTGAGGTTCTCCTTTATCTCCCACTGATAAAGAGGAGCATAGAAAATCATCCTTACTGAGGGAGAAGGGATGAAACCAACCTGAAAGAAATGATCATTCTGCAGCTGTCGTGTTCTAACAAGAATTAGAAATCCCCAAAAGTAAATGAGTTGATTGGTTCCAGACACTTTCTCAGGGTAGTGAGGGCCAGGAAAAGGTCTAGCCGCTGTATTAGATAAGTGTTTTCTATAGCTGATTCTTGCAGCTCTCTAGATAGGCTTTTGGTAATAAACACGTTAAGAGAGTGTAACTTGACAGAAGTAACTTTTAGGGGCCTACAGTGAAAGGAGGAGACTAGATTTTGTCCACTGCCTGAGGGCAGACTTTTGAAGGCAAGTGTCAGCCTTCTGACAATAGAGGCAGCTTTTTTTAGTTACCTTTTGTGAACCACTTAAGTTAGTATGTGGGTTTATTGTGGGCCTAAAAAAACTTAAGTTTTTGGCCTGTAGTCCAGGTAAGGTCACTGTTCTTTAGCCCCTGTTCACATAAAATAGTCAAGTGTCTTACATTATGCTATGGATACTAGGGAAAAGGAAGCGATTTTCAGAATTGTCCTCCTGCTTCTGGCATCTCCTACCCCTTCAGGCTTCTAACTTAAATTCATTATTGATTCCAGGCTAACTTGTATGTTATTAAAGTTACATAATGACCTTAAAGGAAGATTCATGGTGGTGGGAGAATGATTATGTGGAGGGGAGAGTTATTTAGTTTTCTTAAGGGCTTGGAAGTAGCTACTTTATCATTTATTGTTTGATACTGTAGGTAAATTATTTTGTTAGTATCAGGTTGGTTTGCTTCCTGCCCAGCTTACATTTGAGTGGATTACCTGCCAGGCTGTCAAACTATTGTGCTTTAAAACACTGTTCAAAACCATGCCCTGCAGCTGATCTATGAAAATATGTCAGAGTAAAACAGGTGCTGTTTTCAACTGAGTTTGATACAGTGGTGTAAACTGTAAGTAACTTAGAGGACTGATAAACCTAAAATAGCTAGATAATCAGCTGGTTATATATTGTGAATGTAAAGGTTGGGGTTTTTTTTATATCTATGCAGGTATGCGATGGGAAAGTATCTGTCCATATTATTGAAGGGGATCACCGTACCTTATTGGAGGGAGATGGCGTTGAATCAATTATTGGGATCATCCACAGCTCACTGGCAGAGCCACGTGTCAGTGTCAGAGAGGGTTAACTTCTGCTTACTTACTGTCAATGGTGAAGAAAATGCCAACAACATTCCTTGTTATGACAGACCCCAAGGAACTCTTCCTGTTGTTCAACATCTCATCTGCTCTGCTGCCAGAACTGGGAAGTCCAGCTGAACTTGATTGGTCTTTTTCTGTCCCTTTCTTGCTCGTCTTTTCCTTTCCCAACTTTTATGGGTTCTCTTTCCTCCTTCCCTTCCTATGCTTTGTTTTCCCCTACTATCCCTGTCTGTGTTACTCTAGTGCTGTGACTCTGTCACTCTGCACTGCTATGAGGGTTCCCCACTGATGGTTGCTTCCTACACCCTTGGCAGTATGAAAAACAAATTTAGGAGTAGATTTCTTGTGCTCTATATTGTTTTGTCTTAACAGTATTCCAAAGGGTATGTGATAGCACTTGTTGACCAAGCCCAGTGAGCAGGGAGAGGAGCTGCAGCTGATTTCGGAGATACCTTTTGTCTGTGAAGAATCTGTCTGTAGTAAGGTCAGAAAGAGAATTCCATTGAGGCTTTTGTAACTATATTTTTTTAATTTGATATATTCTAAGTATTTATTGTGTCAAACCAGAGACTTCTTACTTGGTTTTAATTTATCGTGGGTTATAGGAGAAAAGAAACATCCCTTTTTGGAGGGGAAGGTTTAATCTACAAGGCAAAGTTGCACATTTGTTAAACGAAAAGTGCATCTTTGGAACAGTCTGATTTCTTTCGTTTGGGTTGTTAGGGGTTTTTTTCTTTTTTTTTTTCCCACTGCCCTGCCCTGTTCAGAAAGGAAAAGGTAGAAAAGAGGGTTCTTGCCATCCTCCACTCCTGGGGGGGGGGGGGGGGGGGAGTGGCTGACAGATGCCACTGTATTGAACAGCCTTAACTTGGATTTGACAAAAACAGGCAAACCTATCCCTAGGCAGGTACTTTGTTTATATTTGTGCAAGGTTCTGTGCTCTGCTGTATCAGAACCTTAGTAAAGTATTAAGACTATTGCTTTACCTATTCCCTCCCACCTCCAGTCTTACCACCCAACCAGACATTTGGAACGGGGTGGGAAATGGAATTCTTCAATGGTAACTGAACAAATCCTTCTAGCCCTGCTCTCCCATAACCAAAGCTCAGGCAAACATACAAGCATCTACCCAAAGCCCCTGTATGTTTTATTTAGCGCAGGGCTTGCTTAAGCCTTGTGTATTCATTTTCCTCTCAGTAATGAGAATGGAGACCCCACATAAGTTAGCTAAGTAATCAGTTTGATGGTATGATTTTAAGATACAGTACCTTTTTAAAGGAAACTTGCATAAAATTCCATTACAAAATTTCTTGCCTTTGCTATGCTGGATCTGTCCTTTCCGAAATCAGTAAATCCTTGCTACACTTATGATACAGAGGAAACCTGGGTAGCAACAAAGCACCAACTAGGATGAGCTATTGTGCTTTTCAGAACTGCTTTAAAACACTAGTTCTCTCCATCCCCCAGTGAAGTATCATGGTAGTACAGGAGCATTCCAGTGACAGGAATGGGTGGCTCTTTGCTGCAGGTTCTGACCTAGTGTCTTTTGCTTATACCACCCTCTGTTGATAGTGGCTGGGTTAACTGGTTTTAGTTTTAAAAAGTATTTCTTTTGTGAAATTTGAAATAAAACCAACATAATATCAGCTTAAAGCATTTCCAAAATAAGTCTTGTTCTTTTTTCTTTTATGTGGGGTTTTTTTTTTATTATTTTTTTGTGTTGGTTTTTTTTTTTCTCCTTTGGTCTAAAGAGTGTCTTTTTCTCTTTGGCTTTCCTAGTATTAAACAGAATTGATCACTGGTTGGCTTTTTGTCTTATTCTCTACCACCATTTCTTAATCCTGTGTTTCATCTGGAATCTCTCATTTCTTGGTATAAAGCAAAAACTGCTGCTGGCATATCTTGATTTGGAGTCTGTAGAAATAATAACAATAATAAAGAAGATGTATTGTTCTCAAGCATGGCTTCTTGTTGCCATGATTTTGGTACCTTAGATACAACCAAAACACACACCCACAAGATGAAGTGGAAACTCTTAAATTCTAATTCTGGCTCCATTGTTGCAGTTATGGACAAGCCATTAACGCTACTGCCTCAGTTTCCCCATCTGTAAAGTGGGACTAATAGCATCTACCTCAAGGTCGTTGAGAGTGTTAGATAGGCAATGAGTATAAATGCTATTAAGTTGCTGGGCATGATAACTAGGTGTTAGGTGGTAATGGAAGGAGGGAAATGGGTAATGTGTGAGGATGAGGTGCCTTACAGCTGCAAAGATTCTAATACTGAAGGGTGGCTATGTGAACTGGACATACGTGCATACTATACATGCACGTCCTAGCACAGGATGCTACATAAAGCAAATGTAGACTGGTTGGTTGGTTTGTTTTAAATGTAACTACTAGCAGTTGCAGTAAGCCTGAAAAAGTTGAAAAAAATCCTACTTGCCTTGGTTGTCTTGAAAACCTAGAAGGAAAAAGAAAGGAGTGATTAAACTTTAAGCAAACAAGTACAATAGTTCTGTGCTAAAGTGTTTAACAAGTCTAAATGGGCTATGTGGAGGGAGCAAGGACTAATGCTGTTCCAGCTGTCGAAGCAGGAGTTGGACAAGTTCTTTATATAAATATGAATGTGCATGGTCTCATCTAAGCAAAGCTTGAAGATACTGGTTTAGTAATAGAAGTTCTTCAAGAATTACTTATAGCCTCTATGCTCTCAATGTTCTTGTGGTTGTTATTTGAAAAGCAGAAAATTGTTTTGGTTTGGGGTTCCCCCCCCCCCTTAATTGTCTAATTACAATCTGCTGCCCTGTAACCCATTATGTAACTGGCTGCTGAATACAGTGTGCCAAAAATAAAGACCTTATTAGTGCTGGTACTGCTTGTTGTTTCTCAGTAGTCCGTCAGATAGACATAGCTAAAATAATAGTATCATAATGCAAAATCACATACTGCAGTTGCTTGTTTTGAGAAGACAAGGGCAGAAGCAAAGTCCTTCACATCTACCCTCCTGGGTGAAATTGAAGTGGGAGTCTCTTGTCAACTGATGGTTGCTTTCCATCCTCCTTTTCAGCTAGGTTCTCACAGGCTTCTCTACACCATGCTGGTCTTAACCTTGACACTGAAAAACACGGTCCCCTGCTGGCCCTATAAATTTACTTAGGCTCACAAACCCACACTGGTATGCTGACATGGTGGGCAGTAGACTTTAAATCTGCAATATGGCCTTAATAGGAAGAATAAGAATGTATGGCACATAGCACATGCATTCATCAGCATTAAAACTATTCTTTTCCTTTTCTATTCTACCACCTTCCTGAGGCGAAAGAAATGCCTCTCTCTCTCGCCAACAACAATAGCGAAAAAAAAAATGCAAGAAGGCTCACAGTTTAACAGAACTGGTGCCTTTAAACAGCACTATCAGACAGCAGAAGCAGAGAAGCTTTCTGGTGCTGAGATGGAGGTCAAGTAAAACCCAGAAGATTTAGGGTGGAGTAGTGATAAAGGAAGCAGCTGTTTATTTCTTCTGCAGTTAGTTAAGTTACCATAACTGAAGATTGGACACATTGCCAGCAACTCAGGCTCAAAAGAAAGAAAAGAAAAAAAAACAACCTGGAGCAGCTGCGTAAGACAAAATGAGAGTGTTGAAGGAGGGTTGGAGAGGCTGTGTATTTAGAAGAGGAGAACTGGTCGTTTAGGCTTCTGGAAGGTAGTGGAAGATGGTGGAAAAGAATCAGAAACGTGTGAAGCTTAGCTATTTCTTGCAGCAGGGTTCCTCACAGCCACAAGTGCTAGGAGGTTGGAGAGGGGGAAAGAAATGTAGGCTTTGACAGTGACCTTGAACTGTGAAGGCTGTCAATGGACAGGCTCCAACAGACTTACTGAACAACTGGACTATGCGTGGAACCCTGCTTAGGCTCAGGTGCTTTGTTGTTGCATATAACAATTTGGTGGTTTTCCCTTGTGAAGAAAAAACATCTAAAGCCCCGTGACTAAAGTTACGCTCATGTTTTGACTGGAGATGCAGCATTTTGGATGTTCTGGAAGGTACTGGCAGCTGAGAAGAGGAAATCCTCCACTGTGCTCATCCCAGTGGTGGTCAGCAGCTTTATAAAATGCTGCAGAACTAATGGTTTTGTCGTGGGTGTTGCTGTTTTCGGTTCAGTCACGTGGATCGCTTCCACCTCTCTGCCCTGATCATCCGACACCAAGGACTGGCAAGGCCCCCGCGCGTAGTCCGAGTTCTTGTGACGTTCAACGACGGCCTCTCCTCGGCCTCTGACGGGGACCGAGGCCAAAGCGCAAAACCAGAAATGCTGCTCAGGCCTCACGCGCTCAAGTGGGGGAGGGAGGGTGGGCCGCGCGCCACAGCGGGATTGAGGGTGGGCTCGGGGACAGGGGAAGGCCGGCTACTGCCCCACGGGCCGCGCTACGCGGGCCACGCACCGGCCGACGGCCACGGCCGGGTCTTCCCGTGACGGCTCACGGCCCGCGGGGCAGCTCCACGCGCCGCGGTACCGCGCCCGTCCGCCGGCGGGGAGGCCGCCCATCTCCGTCGTCACGGCAGCCGCCCCTCAGGCGGGCGCGGCCGCGGACCGAGGCTGGTGCGGAGGGAGGGGGGAGGGCCGAGCACCGGCAGGCGCCGCGGAAGGGGACCGTAGCGTCCCAGCCGGTGCCCGCCGCCGCCGCGACGGGAAACCGGAGGAGCGCGCCCTCCGCCCCTCGCGCGCCGGCCCTGCCGTTGCCCGGACTCTTCCGCGCGCGGCCTCTGCTGGCGGCGCCGCGGTTTCCGGAGGGGACGGCGCGCGGCTGCACCGCTGAGCCGGCCGGAGCGAGATGGCGGTGGCACCGTCCGGCCGCCTCGGCGCCCCGCCAGGGCCCAGCGATCGCGCCCGCCTCCGGGCCTCAGGCGGCGGCTGCGAGCCCCGGGGCGGCGGCGGCGGCAGCGGCCGCAGCGCTGCGCGGGCGGGAGATGCCGAAGCTGCGCGGGGAGGCCTTCTGGAGGGAGACGCTGCGGAGCGCCCACTACGTGGTGGCGCCCATGGTGGACCAGAGCGAGCTGGCCTGGAGGCTGCTGAGCCGCCGCCACGGCGCTCAGCTCTGCTACACGCCGATGCTGCACGCCCAGGTCTTCCTCAGGGACGCCAACTACCGCCGCGAGAACCTCTACGGCGAGGCCTGTCCCGAGGACCGCCCGCTCATCGTGCAGGTGAGCGTCGCGACCGCCGGCGGGCCGCCGGGAAACGCCACCGGCGCCCGACTCGGCCCGCCCGCTGCGCCCCGGGGCGGCGGCACCTGCCCGGTCAGCCCGAGCAGCGGGCGCGGCGGCGGGCACTGCCGGGCAGAGCTTCCCCGGCGTTCACCTGGCGGTGCGCTCCTGGGTAGCGCCGCAAAAGCAAGTCAGCGCTGCCAGATGCGCCCTCGCCCTCGTCGTCCACCCCCTTCGTGTTAACAAATCCAGACGTTCTCCAGATCCGCGTGAGTCCTCAAGCTAGCTGGTCTCACCCAGATTTTAAAGAGGTTGACAGAAATAGGATGACAGAAATCTCATTTTCTTCACCTAAATGCTGCTAGCAGTACTCGGCTCGTGAAGATAAGCGTGTTTTTCTGTTCGTCCCTTGTCTAGCAAAGAGGATTTGGTGTCTTCACCACAGGGGCCTGGAGCGTTAGACTTCTCAGAGGGTTCCAATCCTCTACACCTCATCTTTAGAGAGAGACTGCAGCTGGTCTTCTAGAGTCAAGGATTGCTCCAGATCTGGGGCAATACCACTCAGGGGGATCACAATTTTTTTCAGTAGTTCTCTGAAACCATGAGCTCAGTGCTTAGCTATAGAAGAAGGATGCAAGGAAGATAGGACACACTTTTAAGTTTGTGTTGCTCCTGCTTCTTGAGTACTGTGTGAGGTTCAGGTACTTCTCTCCCAGAGAGAGAGAGAGAGAGGGGCCTGTGGAGCTGGAGAATAATGCAGGGAAAGACGGTTGGCATGAACAGAGGAATGGCATGATTTCCACATGTGGAGCAGTTAAGTGGAGGAGGACTCTTCACCCTGGAAGAGAAGTGTCTCCCCTGCCTAAGGGGAGAGAAGGCTGTGAAAGTATGACTGGCTTGAAGATGACAAATGGGAAACGAGTATTAAGTAAGGGTAGCGATAGTTACACACTGTAAAATTCATTACCATGGGATGTACTGGATGCTGAAAGGTTACATGAGTTTAGAAAGCAAATGAAGGAAAACTCCTTTTGAGGGTCATTAGGTGCAGGAAACACCACTTCTGCTTCTGAAGTCCTTGAAGATGCTTTCCAGCTTCTGCTGTTCCCTAGACATCATTGTTGACCATTAATCAGAGCAGGATGAGGTGGACCTTTGGTCTGTCTCAGTACAGCTTTGTATATTCTCCTTTTTCCGTGGGAGGTGGTTTATTTCGCCACAGAAAAATACAGGTGGCAGAAATTTAAATAATCTTGGAAAGCTATAAGTCTTTTGAACACAGATCTTCAGCTCAGTAAGCTGTGTGTTCTGGGCAAGCCTACCTGAAGAGTGTCAGTTACTGTGAGCTTGCTGTGTTATGCTTCTTCCCACTGGCCGCTATTGGACATAAGGCACAGAACTAACTAGATTAATCTTTGGATTGACCCAGTACAGCAATCCTTACTAAGTTCTGCAGTATTTCTGGGCAGGCTTGGTTTTTGGTCACAGGTCCTTGGAAACAGATTAGGCAGAGGTACATCTGAGCCCAGCCTGCTCTGTGGGCTTTGTTTACTGTGTAAAATCCTCACTGATGTGGCTTGGTTGGAGGCTTTCCAGTGTTCAGTAATCTCGGAGAAAGCAAATGCCTTTTCTGGTTTTAGTTGGTGTCAGGCATAATTTATGTAGTGCTGTAGGGTTTAAGTAACACCTTCTGCTCACATGTGTTTGAGTTTAAATCCATATTATTTAAAGATGTGATGACATTGTTTTTTTGTTAATAATGACTTTTAGAAAACCTGTTTAAAAGCATAAATGAGAAGAATAGTCTGGCTCTGTCCTCTTCAACAAAGCAGCTTCAAATTAACCTAATTTTTCTTAATAAATTGATTTGTGCACTGTGCTTTAAATGTAATATTAATTATATTTAAGTCTGAGCATTGGACTAACAGCCCAATGTGTCTATTTCACACTCCACATTAATGTGAATTAATTTTAGAGGCAGTGGTGCTTATCGGTATCTACAAAGTTTGAATTGTCTCAAGACACAGAGACACAACAGGTAGCTCTTCTGCACCACCTTTATGTATTAAAATGCTACAGCTGTTTGTTCTACAGGGGATTTTAAGAGTTGTTCCCTCTTATTCTTGGGTACTACATGTAAAATATACTACAAATATTTCTTTGCCTCTTGAATGCTCATCTTTCTCATTTTGTTATTTGAAGGTTGAGGATCTTTAGCTGGTAAGTGTTAGAGTTTTTGTTGGGTTTTTTTTGCAAAATGGTGTTTGCTGTTATTAACTGTGCATATTATGCCTGTTTTCTGTAGCAAGTAGTTGTTTCATGACTATGTCATAACGTGTTGTCAGTACTTGAGAAAGCAATTGCCTGATTATTCCACTTCTCTTTGTCTTTCTCAGTTCTGTGCCAATGACCCTGAAGTGTTTGTCCAAGCAGCACTGTTGGCTCAGGATTATTGCGATGCCATAGACCTAAATTTGGGTTGCCCCCAAATGATTGCAAAGAGAGGTACGTGCAAATCTGAACCCTGGATAAACAGAGAAGTGGCATGTTTCAAATGTGAATGTTGGCAGTAAAACATCAAGAGGACCAAATTAAGCCTGGGCTGGGGCGGGTGGCTGAAGTCAGACTTAGTTACACCCACTTTAACAGGTAATGCTTTGTAGTGCCTAAAGCAAAAATTAGATATACTAATAATTAATTCCAACTTCTCTTGAGTGATAGCTCTTATGTCTAGACTATCCTTCAGAAAAAGTATTTTTAGTAAGAGCTTGATTTTCTTTCTGATTTCAGTTGCTCAAACAGCCTAATTTTGCAAAGCTGCATTTAAAATTATATCATGCAGGCACTTAGCATCTCCTTTTTCCTTGATACTTGCAGAATTTATTCACATTAGTATATAAGAGGATAACACCTGCTGAATCCCTTAAAGATATTGCAAAGACAGTTATGTTCGAAAACCAGAACTAGTGTTTGAAAATTTTGTATCGGTTAGGATGTTGAGGAAAGATTTGTTCAGTAACTGCCCATTCCTCTTTCAAAGACTAATAGGAAATATCAGTGGTGTATAGGGCTGACACGCTTTAACCCCAGCCAGCACCTGAGCACCATGCAGCCAGTCACTCACTCACTTCCCCCCCACTCAGTGGGATGAGGGAGAGAATCGGAAAAAAAAAAGTAAAACTTGTGGGTTGAGATAAGAACAGTTTAGTAGAACAGAAAAGAAGAAAATGATAATGATAACATTAATAAAATGACAATACTAATAATAAAAGGATTGGAATATACAAGTGGTGCATAATGCAATTGCTCACCACCTGCTGACCTAATGCCCAGTTAGTCCCTGAGCGGCAGTTCCCCCCAGCCCCACTCCCCCCAGTTCATATACTAAACATGATGTCACATGGTCTGGAATATTACCCCTTTGGCCAGTTTGGGTCAGCTGCCCTGGTTGTGTCCCCTCCCAGCTTCTTGTGCCCCTTCTTGCTGGCTTCTTGCTGGCTGGGCATGAGAAGCTGAAAAATCCTTGACTTTAGACTAAACATTACTTAGCAACAACTGAAAACATCAGTGTGTTATCAAGTTCTTCTCATACCGAACTCAAAACACAGCACTGTACCAGCTACTAGGAAGACAATTAACTCTATCCCAGCTGAAACCAGGACAAGGGCAAATGGATGTTTCAATCTGATCAGGTTTTATCTTGAAGGGAATTTTTAAGCACCTGGTATAAACCCCTAAAAGTTGGACTTTGAGCTGCCAGTGTCAACACACCAGCCTTAGGGAGTAGTAGTGAAAGTAGGGTGTGGGGATTCATTGTTTATCCTGTAAATCTAGGGTGGCATGGAGAACAGAATGATCCAACTCTTCCAGCTTGGACAGGGCAGAGCAATTCTGTTTCTGCCAGTGAGGCATATGAGTGTCTCGATCTTTGCATGTGAACATTTATGAAAGTTGTATACTTCAGAATCTTACTCTTCTGTACAAGTCTGTCATATGCTATTTTATTATAGGTCACTACGGAGCATTTCTGCAAGAGGAGTGGGACCTTCTTCAGAGAATGAGTAAGTCTTTAGAGAGGTGTCACTTTAGAGAGGCTTCACTTTGAGAGGGAATGGGATGAACTCATCATTGAGAGGAGGTTTAGGGATTTGGGGGGTAAGGAGATACAGCATGTTTCTTTGAGAAGGGTTGTGTTGGGTTTGTTTTTTTCTTTTTTCTTTCTTACTGTATTCCAGTGGCACACTCAAGATACTTGGTGGTACCCCACTACAAACTCATACTAGATCTGCTAAAAGACTTCAGTACTTGAAACTGACTTTAGGTGAAAGTGAGTCAGTTAAGTCCCAGTCTAATGATGGCTTAGTGGCTCTCCAACTCTAGAAACAGCAGAATTCCCAGTGCCTTACTTTTTCACTTTGAAGTTCTCAGGTGCCAGGAGTTGTGTTTCTGCTTGAAGCCACAGTTGCCCTTTTCTGATCAATTCAGCATACTCTTTCTGTCCACACCATAGCAAGTTATGCCTCTCCTCCTAATTCGTGTAGGATGTTTTCAGGCTATCGGTAGCATAGTGAACAGTATCACTTTTTTTTAAAGAAATATATTAGGAACTGATTTAAAAAGCAAGGTTTTGGTCATTGTGTAGAGCTGAGAATGTGCCTTCGCTCCACTTCAAAGCAAGTGTCTGAACTGTGAAGTTAGAGTCTTCTGTTTGCATTCCCCGTGGTCCAGGGAATCTTGAATGATGTTTGGCACAAAGACACTGCTGAGAACCTGGAAAGATAAGACAGTGCTTCCCTGCCCAGCATGTAATGTGGTTGTTAGGGCACTTTTCTTAGGAGTGAAAGATGCAAATCAGAACAGCTTCAAGGTGAGAAGAGAACCTAGGTCATCTAGTTGGGCAAGAACCCAGGCTGTCTAGTAAGAGGATTAGGCTATTGTATAAAAGGTGGGCAAAGCTTCCTCTTCATCCTTCTCCCCCAACCTTCTTTAAAATGATGGAGTACTCTTTTCTCCTTGCACCTGTATACACCTTGCTTACTTCTTTGAAAGGGTGATAGGAAGTAGCTATCATTAGAGCTCCTAGGATTTGGATTAGAAGACAGCAGGTGACTTCCTACATTAGACATCCAAGCTCTGGAAGAAAAGAGAATTTCAGGCATGCCACTGCTCAGTGTTTTCCTGTTGGTTGTCTTTGTTAGCTCTCTTTTTAGTAGTTTTCTGATTCCGTGCACTGTGTAAAGATTATGGGAGTTTAACATGGTGTTCTAGATTTCACCCTGACTGTGTAACCTACATTTACTGCTTAATTGGGTCCACAGCCTCCCTCAGTTGATAAGCTTCTGCTTGCCATGGACAAGACTCTGCTTGTCATGATTATTTGAGTGATCGTTTGGAAAGAAGCAAAGCATCTCTCGTAGGAAAGGTGGACAAGCGAGTGTTAATGTTGTTGGCAGAGTAGGAGGAGTACAATAGTCTGTGATGATAGTAAACCTGTATCAATGATCAAGATTTGAGGGGGGTGGTTCCTTGAAAGTGAAGGTTTGATGCAGTGGAGAAGTTAGGGCTATTAAATGCTGACTATTTTGTGCCTTCTTGTTAGAATACAGATTTTGTGCTTAATGTTTAACTATTACTTGATTAACCTATGCAGTAAGGATTGCAGAGGACGTTGCTGATTGTTTTAAGCTGTGAGAACTGCATAGCATTAACTTTTCAGTCTTTTTCCATACCACACCCAGTATCAGATCTTGAGGACAGTAGGCACTTTTCATAGCATTGTGCAGCCCACTTACCTGTCTTTTCAATCTTTCCCAGTTTTACTGGCTAACGAGAAGCTCTCTGTTCCCATCACATGCAAAATCCGCGTTTTCCCAGAAATTGACAAGACAGTGAAGTATGCACAGATGCTGGAGAAAGCTGGCTGCCAGGTAAGGAGGCAGCTGCTCCCTGTACTGTTGCATTGGACACGGGTCTCTATGTAAAGCACCTGATGACCAGATCTTGGTGTACTGTGGAGATGAATAGGCTACATTGTTTTACACACAGAGAAGATGGGATGCAGAGAAATTGTATGTATTTGCAGTCATAGGCAGCAGGTCAATAGTATGATATGGAAGGCATCATGATTTCAGAGTCTCTCTTGTAATCACTGCATAGTGTGGTATCCTTCACTGTGGTTGAGCATCTCAGTCTAACATAGTGCTGCAGGAGGCAGTGTGAATGCATGAAATCTACAGGGCTGTAGAAAAAAACAGTATCAAAGATGACTACCACTAGTGAAGAAATAGGCAGCCTTCTAGGATTTAACTCCAGTTAAATTGGAAGAGACGGTCTGTAGTTAGAGCCAGTACTGAAAGTATTCGGGCCTTCTGCTGAGGAGTAAGCCAGATCAATATATCACAAATTCCAAAGTGAATCACAAATGGGAGCCAATGCAATAGGATATCTTTAGGTTCTCCCAAAATACGATCTTGTCATGCTGTGGAATAGCAGGCTGAAAGAAGCCCAAGACCATGCCATGGTAGATGAGCTGCTGATACCTTTCTGTGATACCAAAGTCCCTGCACTGTTGAAATAGCAGTGGGAATTCAGCGGCACCCATGAAGCGTATGAGGTGAAGGGAAATTTTTGTCATTGCATTTGTTCCAGTGGTTCATACACATGAAGAGTAAATGTCACTTTGTGTTCTAGCTGCTGACTGTGCACGGCCGTACTAAAGAACAGAAAGGACCGCTTGCTGGTGTGGCATCTTGGGAGCACATTCAAGCTGTCAGGTTAGTGAGCAGTACCAATCTTAGTGGATTTCCGCTAACATGCTATGAAGGTAGATTTTAAGCGGAGTGTGCTGTGGCATTGAAGAGCAAATGAATTTATGTGACAGGAGTAGAATTTCTGGGTTGACTCTAATTTTCAATTTTATGCATCTGTTTTATTCACTGGTGTAGAAAAGCTGTAAGCATTCCTGTATTTGCAAATGGAAACATCCAATGTCTCAGTGATGTGGAAGAATGTATCCGTAAGACAGGAGTGCATGGTGTCATGAGTGCAGGTAAAGAAAATGAACTTTTTACTCATAATAGACAAGAATACGAACTGTTTCTTACTCTCTTAGCAGCCCTATATACATTTATTCAAAGCTCACATCAGACTGACTTGGTGAACAGCTTTGATTGAAAGCTGAGTGGCCATTCTCTCTCCTCTTATACTGGCCATCTCTGACCAGGACCAGGAATCACTTAAGATTTGTGAGAATTGTTATGTTGGACTTGTAGTACCATTGAGTGGACAGCTCAAATCTCATTACTTGACAAAGGCATATTGGACTCCTGTTGTCCTGGAATATTTTCATGACATCAGTTAATCAATGGAATGGTTTTTGAGTGGATGTGGATGCAGTAAGTGCGTCTGCTGATTCATATTCCTGCAGATGGTTCATGTTGGGTTGGGACAAGAAAGAACTGGCATAACTTCCTCCAGGGAGAGCTAGGATAGACATCAGAAAAAGCTTCCCATCACTCGTGCAGTTAAAGCAATAAAACATATTTTCAGGGGGGTTGTAGAATCTTATTTTTAGAAAATACTAGTTAACAAAAGGCTTGTGAAGCTAGTAGAGAAAAGCATAGTGAGAAGCAATATCTGTAAACTTAGGCCAGACAAATGTGAATACAGACATAAGGTGAGACACCCGTTATCCAGGTATTTAACCATTGGGCAACAAAAGCAGTGACTTCTGTATTTATTAGTTTTTTTACTGTCTTTGTGTCAAGATTGGATGCCTTTCTGGAAAATGTACTTTAATTAAATATGAGCTGTTTGGCTTAATTAAGAATTGTATAGTGAAATACAGTATCCTGAGGTCAGGCTAGAGTTTTATGGACCCTCTGTTCCTCTTTGTGAGTACATGGGTGATGTGTTTGTGACTGGCTAGTAGAATCACAACAGAGCTGATCAAGTTCCAGAGTCTAGGTTTTGTTTTCTGTTTCAATCCTAAAATGAAAGTTTGAGTATTTCTTTTCATTCCCTAGAAGGTAATCTTCATAACCCAGCCTTGTTTGAGGGCCGAAACCCATTGGTGTGGGAGATGGCTGAGGAGTATCTGGAGATAGTGCAGAAGTACCCTTGTCCATTGTCTTATGTTAGGGCTCATCTCTTCAAGCTCTGGCATCACACGTGAGTATCTCCAGAGAACTCTTAATGTTTTCAGGGCTCATCCTGCTTAGCAAGTGTCTGGCTTTTCTGGACAAGGATTTGTTTGGCCAGAATTAGTATGCTGCAAAGTTTTCTTTCCTGGACTTGGCTGGAGAGGATGCTGGCTGAGGCCTTTACCCTTCACTGCATATCCGGGAAACAGGGCATGGGGAACAAACAAGTTACCACAAGATAAGCTAGGGCGTGAGCTCACAGCACATCAGCTACCATATGGTAATTGCCCATGTGCACACATGCACTTTATGGCAAACATGAGTTAACTAAGTCCTTGTTCACTGTGAGGCAAGCTGTCTTGTGTTTATTGTGGAGTAAGAGCATGGCCATGGGCAGTTACTGAGGAGCAGCTGATGCACTGTACATTCATGTTAGCTTATCTCAAAGAAGTACCTGGGTTGTGTGCCAAGTATTTGGAAAAGAGGAGCAGATATGTGTGCTTTTCTCTGGACTTACAAGAAAGAAGATAAGCTTCTACCAAAGGCAAGTGCAGCAAGAAAAAGCTATAAAAAGCTTTTATAAAGACATTTTTAGTTGATCTCCTCAGTCTAGCAATAATGAATAAATATGACTTGATGTTTGGGATTTGCCTCAGGCTTCAAGTTTACCAGCAGCTGCGTGAAGAATTAGCAAAAGTGAAGACTCTAGAGGGCATTGTAGATGTCAACAGGGAGCTGAAACTACGATGCCAGGTACCAAGATGGGCCCTAATCTCCCAGGACAACACTGTCCACACTTGGTGGGAATTTACCATGTATGTCATGCAGTTGATGTCTGTTAGTCACTTCGTTGGAACTTTGTGGCTTACCAACCTCAATATTGGTAGTTTACTACAGTAGCAGCCCCTTAAGCCTGAACAGCTTTACATGAGATAAAGTTGATTTAGGAATTACAAATCTGCTTCAATTCATCTGTCTTAGTAGAGTTTTTTGGCCTATATTTAACTGTCAGTAACTGTTAGTTTAAATTCCAATTTGTGGTTTCCTGGAGTTTGAAGTATTATTTAGAGTATTTCCTGAGAACTCAAGGTAAACTGACTGTAATTCCATGCTGCAGGAAGAAATAGCTAATCAGAAAGAAGGAGAAAAGCCAAAAGAAGGGTTGCCTTTTTTCCACTGGATCTGTCAGCCATACATCAGGCCAGGGTGAGTTATCTATTCTAACATGGACTGGTACCCATAGGCCTTTCCCACCCATACTATCAGTGCAGAGCCATCCAGTTCTGTTCTAGGAGCTTACATTCATTTGAAAATAAGTGAATACTTTGGATTATTTTTATTCTGGTTTGGTTTTTTCCTGGTTATTGCTTTGTTCGGGGGATGTTGCTCATTATATGCATCTTCTCCTTTAGATCCTCCCAGATTTCTCTCTCTGGAAAGTAAAAACCAAGAATTCCACTGCAGCTCAGAAAGAGAAGCTGATGAGCAACAAATATGCTACCTGACAGTACTTTATTGTTACATGTAACACGTATGTTGCTGGTAACTGCCAGGGTAGCAAAGATGGGAACTAACCTGTATTCGATAAAGGATGCTTATGTTGTATGGACAAGCTTTTCAGATACCTTATTCCCTTTCTGTTGTGAAAATTGGGCTGAAGAAAATGAGCATGTCAAGATTAATACTTAAGTAAATACTGAAGTAAAACCTGGGAATAACAGGTTAACAGGTGCCTCATTAATTTAACTGGCCAACTTTCATTGATTTTTCCAACTGATATATCTGACAGTGTGTCTGTTATTAACAGCCAATGTTAACAAAAAAGTTAGATTTTTCTATTCCACGTCTAAAGTCAGTGATGCTTCCTTGTAATTTAGCCATGATAGAAAGGTTTACAGTTTACCCAGATTGCTGTAAACCAGAATAGTGGCCAGGGAACACCTACTTCTTCCCTTCAGCCAACTTACAATGATATTCACTCTTTCAGGCCAAAGGAGAGATGCAAGGAGAATGGAGCCAGTGGGACTGAAAAAGGGGTGCGAGGGAAACGTGCTCTGGAAGAGGAGGAAGATGGAAATTCTGAGCTTCTGTCAAAGAATAAACAAAAAAAGAAGTTAAGAAATCCAAATAAAAGCTTTGATCCATCTTTAAAACGTAAGTTCCATTTATTGGCATAAATGCATGGAAACTTGCTGATATCACATTTGACATAAATTGCCACTATTTATTTTCCTTGTTTATGTAGTTGTATAAACTTCTTTAAGAAGAGGGAGGGATTATCGGGAAATTTTGGTAGTAGGCAATGTGATTCAAATTATGTTCATTAGTAAAGAAAACAAGGATCAAAGAAGTAGGTCACTGATCCACTATAAGCTTCTTTTTAAGATCAAAATGCTTTACAAACTAAATTGTGGCAGTCACTAGTATTTGAAATTGAAATTTCGCATGCATTTCAAGCAGATGTCCTCCTCTTTTACATTTAACTTGAGGATTAAAATTTTCTGTTTGGATTTAGCTTAGGGGCACTTAAGTCAAAAGTGTCTTTACCTTTGCACTGTTCTTTGAGATACTCTATTTTTTATTTCAAAAAGAGTCTTTCTGGCTAGAAAAGTGCCAAGCTTTGATCCTGTTTTTTTTTTAATTTATTTCTTCCACATAAAAATACCATTGCTGAAATCAGGACACACTCTCTCTCTCTTTCCAGCCAAATATGCGAAATGTGATCAATGTGGAAACCCTAAGGTAAGTCAGTGCCAGTGTCCATTAAAGCATTTCCATTAAATGGAAATTAAATGACCATGTAGTGGTCAAGGGCTCAATGTCTGGATGGAGATCGGTGGAGTGGTGTCCCTGAGGGGTCCGTATTGGGACTAGGACTGTTTAATATCTTCACCAATGACATAGACAGTGGGATCGAGTGCACCCTAAGCGAGTTTGCAGACAACACCAAGCTGAGTGGTGCGGTTGACACACCTGAGGGATGGGATGCCATCCAGAGGGACCTGGACAAGCTTGAGAAGCGGGCCAGTGTGAACCTCATGAGGTTCAACAAGGTCATGTGCACAAGGTCCTACACCTGGGTCAGGGCACCCCCTGGTATCAATACAGGCTGGGGGATGAAGGGATTGAGACCAGCCCTGCAGAGAAGGACTTGGAGGTACTGATGGATGAAAAGCTGGACATAAGCTGTCAATATGTGCTCACAGTCCAGAAAGCCAACCATATCCTGGGCTGCATCAGAAGAAGAGTGGCCAGCAGGTCAAAGGAGGTGATTCTGCCCCTCTGCTCTGGTAAGACCCCATGTGCAGTTCTGTGTCCAGCTCTGGGGTCCTCAGCACAGGAAAGACATGGACCTGCTGGAGAGGGTCCAGAGGAGGGCCACCAAAATGATCAGAGGGCTGGAACACCTCTGCTATGAGGAAAGGCTGAGAGAGTTGGGATTCTTCAGCCAGGAGGAGACTCTGGGGAGACCTTATTGTGGCCTTTCAATACTTAAAGGGGGCTTATAAGAAAGATGGGGACAGGCTTTTTAGTAGGGCCTGTTGCAACAGGACAAGGGATAATGGCTTTGAACTAAAAGAGGGCAGATTCAGACAGGGTGGTGAAACACTGGAACAGGTTGCCCAGAGAGGTGGTAGATGCCCCATCCTTGGAAACATTCAAGGTCAGGTTGGATGGGGCTCTGAGTAACCTGAACTAGTTGGAGATGTCCCTGGCCATGGCAGGGGCATTGGACTAAATGGTCTTGAAAGGTCCCTTCCAATCCAAACCATTCTATGATTCTAAATCCTGAGGTGGGTCCATGCCAGGGTCCAGTAATGCATGCATACCAAGTCCTGATGATATGGGGGCAGGGCAGGTAAGTCTATACTTAGGCAAAGGCCTCTTAACTGTAACTAATCTCTCAGGTGAAGGTGCTGCATAAAAATCGCTAACATAGGTAGGTTTTTTGAGATCATTTGCCTTCCTTTCCAAAAAAAGTACAGTCTTACTGCTGCTGAGGTTATTTATTGCTAAGACAGTTGAGTGAGTTAGTTAGATGAACTTCCCAAGATCTCTTGACAACAAATCTCAAAATGTCCAGTAATTACCTATGTACATTCTACTGTGAAATTGAAAACCAAACCCCTTTTACTAGGGTTAGTGGTGGTGAGGTCTTTTACTGCAAGGATTGAGAATTTGAATAATTGGCATGGTTATTGGTGTACTAATACAAATACTTCAAACATCATCACAGTATAGTCTGTAGTGAGTGTCAGGCAGGAATCTGCAGCTCTGTTTTTTTTTGTTGATTTTGGATATATGCCCTTCATCAGAAAAGAATGAGCACCTAGTCATACTCAGCTCTGTTTTTGCTAGCAGATTAACATCAACTTTCACCATTAGCAATGTTAAACAAGCCAGCTGTTCTCCAGGTTGTGTATAGCATATATATTTGAAACTTTATATATGCAACTTCAAATATTTGATATTTGAAGAGTTAATTTTTTTGTTTGTTTGGGGTTTTTTTGTTCGTTTTCTCTTGGGAAACATAGCTGTTTCCTTGACAGGGAGATGTTGCTGAGCTGAATGAGCAGAGTAGATTTATTGCTGCTAATATATCTGTGCATGCAGACATACAAGCAGGTGTAAGATGCAAGGAATAATTTTGTGTTCTAGCTGAAAAAGTACCATTACATCTGTGGGGGTGGGGAGACAGGGGCACATGCATGTAGTGTTGCTCTCTTTTGTAATGCTGTTATAGCACCTTAGACATACCAGCCAGCTGGGCCTCAGTTTGGAGCTGCAGCTACAGAAGAAAGTGTTTTTCTTGCAGTGCTCATTATTGGGAAAACACTAAGCATTCATCTGGCCTGCTTTCAAATCCATCCTGTTTCATTGTTAATCCAGGTGACACAGCTTGGTGCATCAACCATGACTGTCTGAAGCTGGGCTTAGTCTCATTTTTGTTTTGTTCTTATATCATTGTAATGTTGCAGGCAGCCCTTGAAATCTTGGGACTGGGCCTGTAGTTTTGGTTGGTTTATTGTCGTGTGTCCGTCCCCCCCCCCCCCCCCGATTATATGTTTCTAAGCTATGTCATGGAACGGAGGGAGAACAAAACAAAACAATAACAACAAAATTCAACCAAGGACTCCCTAAACATGAAGGAATTTTTAATTGGAGTGGAGGGAGACACACCAAACAACAAAACCCCACTTTGCTAAATGATCACTAAGCCCCTGTGAGCCAAAGCACTATGTACACCTGGTCTCATATAGCCAAGTTGTCAATTATCCAACTCAACTGCTGCTGTTCCCTAAGGGTCATACATTATATTTTAATATATACTCAGGTATATTTTAAGCTGCAAGTAGGGAAGTAACTGCTGTGGTAACATTTATTTTAGGCATAGCTACAGATGGTAGCAAGCATGTCGGGCACCATGTTTCACATGCTGCTTTTGCTTTTGCAGAGACCTACAGCTACAGCAAGCTCACCTGCAACAAATGTCATGATGCTTGTTCCAAAGTGCTTATGGCACTTGCCTGCTTGTATTCTGTAACTCAGGCTGCCCAACAGATTACTGATGTTGCACATGTTGAATGTGGAAATTGTTTTGGTTTTCGTTCTCTATGTACAAACAGGTGATAGCTGGGGCTCCCCGCACCCATCCCCCCATATAAAATCAGCTTGCTCATCTTCATTGGACTGTGTGACTGCCTAATTTACAAGTTCATGGTTTTGGTTTTTTTTCTAACGTCTGAATGTGCAGAGCTGTATTGTTGTTGCTTATTATAGTTAACAATAATTTTATTTTCACTGATACAAGCTTCTTTACAACTCCATCCCAATCCAGGGCAATAAATGTGTGTTTAACATGTGCCGAGGATGCTGCAAGAAAAGAGCATTCAAAGAGACAGCAGACTGTCCAGGTAAGTAAGTGGCACTGTCCTTACAAGTCATTGAGCAGATGTCTCATCTTCCATCTATATTCATTACTTTAATCTTTGGTTTATGGAGGGGGGTGCGTGTGTGTTAAAAGCTACGTACATAGCTGTCTAAAATTTTATAGTACAATTTTAAAAGCCTGCTCTTCCTTCTGTGTACGATATTGCTTCTTTTTCCAAAGCCTTGGGATGCATATTTTCCAGACTATGAGGACCCATTCTTTATAACTATAACGAATGAGCTGTTCTGTTTACCAGTGCAGTCATCTCATTTCAGTTTTTTTTGTTTTGTTCTGTTTTGTTTGTTTTGGTTTTTTTTCCACATCCTTGCTTCTTCAGGTCATGGATTACTTTTTAAGACCAAATATGAAAAATCCCTTTCATGGCAGAGTAGTCAAAGAGTAATTCAAAACCCAGAGATCAGTCGGAGAGGAGATGTAGATGTGGGGGAGACTGCTGTACTGAAGGAGGCTGGTGACAGTGCAGTGTGAAGCTTTGGAAATGAATAGTTAAAGACTCCTGCCAGGCCTCTGCTTCCCTGGGCCAAAGAACATGCCGTCTCCAGCTCACCGTCAGCTGTGTGAACTTGTTCCACAGGTTTATTTTTAAGTTCTGGAAAAGTTTTATTTAAGTAAAAAGCTGCTTACTCAGGGAATTATCCTGCATTTGAAATAAAAAGGATGCAATTAAATTTCTCATTCTGTGTTTTAAGGACTGAAAATGCTGCATTTTGGGGTGGGGGCAACCTATGTAAGTTGCCATCATAATCTGCCTCTTGTATGTTCATTAGCCCTTCATGTCCTGTTTTTAATATTGGGGAATAAATGTCTTGTATTAGAACAGCCTTCTGGCACACTAAAAATAGCAATGTCAATGAGTTCTTCACTAATAGAAAATGTGTCACATTTGTCTGAGTTTCAGCAGGCCATGTTTTCAATGCAGAAAGGAATCTAGCACTACTTTGAAAACGTGAATGTAAAACTATAAGATGTTGCTGTAACCACATTGTTGTATTCATAATTATTAGTTTTATACGGTGTGATAAAGCTTAATGGTCTCCCATGAGCCAAAGGTTAGGGTAAAATGAAGTCTCTATTTTAATAGAGAGGGTTGTCTGAAATTATGCACTAAGTCAGAACCAAGTCCATGAACCTTTCCCTGCTCAAAGTCTCATACTTAATTATATGATCATTCTTTCTCCTTCCCACCTGATAAATTCTGAGAAGTGTGTCAAAACCAGCTGCAGGTCTATACATGCAAGACCCCTATCAGGCGGGGGGGGTTTACCCTTTTTCCCTGTGGGCTTTGTGTGTCTCCTAGGCACTCAGTCAGTGTAGCCTTCCAGTGTTCAGTATGCTGTGAAGAATGTCAGCAGCCAAAAAAAAAAAAATTTTTTTTAAATCAGCAATGGTATGCAGCTGTTTAAGAGACTGAAGAACTAGGAGTCAAGCCATACTGTCTTAAGCTAGAATAAATAAATAAAGCTTAGCTCAGCTTTGAGAATTTATCTCCCTGTGGTCTGTTTTCTGAATGCAGTTTACTTCACTGCATGCTTAGTGACCCTGCTCCATAGTATGCTGCCATTTCCTGCAGCTGCAGGCTGAGAATCTTTGCTGCAGAGTTGCTACCACCTTCTTAGCACATTAAAAGCGGCAGGCCTGTTAATGCTTTCCTTCTTGTCACATGTAGCCTACTGAAGGGAACAAAGCGACGATGCGCTGTGGAGCCTGTAAAACGTGAAGTCTAGCTATGCTTGGTCTGGCAAAGCTGGCATGTTATGAATAAGCACTAGAGCTTTTAACTGTAAAATTAGCCAGTCTTAAACTACTGTTCTTCCAAGGGAAGTGGAGAAAAGGGGGGAGGGGGGGAGGGCATTAAGGAGGAAAAGAAGAAAAAAAAAAAAAAAAGCCCAGGGATTGTGGGGGACTGGGTAGGAGAAAGAAGGAAATGGGGTGGGAGGCAGGGGGGAGGATGACACAGGGTTACATGCCTCACCTGGGTCCTGAGCAACCATTCCTGCCCATCTAAAATGGTTTGCCTGCAACTGAGAGCGTGTCAGGCTCTGATGGGTATCGGTCCCAACCACTGCACTATCCAAGAACCTGGTTCCAGCAAGTCAAACCTCTGCTTCACATGGTCAGACCATCAAGAGATTTGGCATATGTTTACGAGCATGCCCTGCTTGCTAAAGTATGCTTGTTTTAAGCCAGTAAGTTTGCCTCCATGGAGGCAGGCTTTATTCATAACTGGTCTTTTTTGTTTTATTTTAATTTATTCTAGGCTGGTGTATAACCTAACATTTCTCTAACAGCCTACTGCAGCACTGTACTGGCCAGTAACAAGCAATTATGTTGTGGTCAAGCTGTCAGTTCTGTAAGCAAATAAAGCAAGCAAATTGCCAACACAATGTCTAGCAAGTGGACCATCTTACAGTATGTAGTAAGGTACTCTGAGTGGATACTCATATTACCACTTTCTGGTCTATAGTTCTGAACAGTTGATGGTTTGGCTGGATGGGCGGCCACTTCATTTCACAAACAAAACAGCTCATCCTGTTTTAGCTGGTGCTATGCATTCGTATGTTCAGCCTGTGCAACAGAACCTCCACAGACTGGAGCCGACTTAGGCACGTACCTTACACAAATTTAAAATAAAACAGGTCATTTAGCACCAAGGCTGGACATGGTATAGCTGTTTTGAACACAACTGGGAGGACAGAAGTCAGGAGGGAGGCTTCTGTGGGTTTTTTCCTTGATGCTTCACCTGGCTGACATTTATTTTTCTAGAATCACAATTGCAGAGATTCTTCCTCTGCTTGTCAGAATCTGTCAGATACTCCCTTTTGGAAGTTACACTGGGTCTGAAAGGAAATGAACAGGAAACCCAGCACCCAGAATACTAGGTCTGCATAAAGCACTGGCAAAGTGTCCTCTCAGCGCCTAAGAGCCCTTGCCTTGGAAAAGAAAGATTACTGAACAGTAACAAACAAAAAATCAGAAGTGCCTCCAGGGTCAGAAAACAAATGCAGCATCATGCATTTCTGAAAAGAGGGAAGACCCTTCCCTGCCCCACCCCCAAGCAAAAGAGGGGCTCAAGACTTTTTTTTTTTAATGACAGAAACACAGCACTTTCAGGAATCAGGAGATAACAGCATGCCCTGATTATTTTATAAACCATTTTTAACACTTTTTTTGACTTCTCAACAACTACTCCCTGCTTATGCGTGTGTGTGTTCATGCATGCACGTGTACACACGTCCCCTTGAGCCCTAGCAAGATCAGTTTATATTTCTTAACCTGCATTACAAACTATGTTATAGTTTACAGTCATGAGTTCATACATGGACTGGAACAGAATGCTGAAAAAACACCCTAAACTACTAGTAGCTGTAGACGTATTCAATCCATGGAGAAACGTTCTCATTCAAAGCGTTAATAACAAGAGAGCCCGCAAGCAAGATTAACAGATCACTAAGCAGAGTACCATATGTGAAGCAGAGGCCTTGGCCTACCCTTATGTCAGCTGCTCTTTTGCTCACTTTCTTCTATTCTGTGTTCAAATTTTCCATGCTGTTTCTTCAAGCACCTTCCCTATCACATGATCATGTGCATCTTAATACCTTTGGACATTTGTCTACATCTAGCTAGCTTTTATCTAGCTGTTGCCATTCATTCACACTAAATTCTCTAGAGGGACCACAAGAGGTAAGAACTTCATATCCATTTGGAGGCTGGACTTAAATGCTGCCTAACATTTAGTTGTGGCTTTCTACAGATTATGACAATAAAAGTAGTTCAAACTCTCCTATTGAGTCTTCCCATTTCATTTGCTCGTTACTTGAACAAAATATTTTCCACGATGTTCTGGGAATAGCATCTTCCAACCTTAATCAGCTTGCTAACCAAGACTTCCAGCAGCTTTCACAATTTCTGACGACCCTTGTATTCAAATCAAGTTTAGACACTAAGCTGGTAGGTGTTACTCTAACTTGCCTTGTGAATTGGAACTAGCACAGAAACCGAGGGGGAGGGAAAAGGGTGTGGCATCTACCAAATAGCCCAGTGATTAGCGTGGGAGAACCAAGTTTAAAAATGCTTCTTTGCCTTATCTAAAGAAGGGAGCTTGAAACCATGTCTCCCACCTCCTGTGGAAACAGTCCACTTCGTTCCTCATACAGGCATAGACTTTAAGGCTGTCGAGTATTCGGAGTTCCCTGGTCTGTTCAAAAAGCCCCTCTTCTAATAAAAAGCTAAATGTTCATTATCATGGAATTTCAAATTGCTTACCGTTTACACAGTTTCCCAAAAACATCAGAAAGCTCAGTCATTCTCCTGCTCACTGTGCCAGAGAAAATTCACAAAGTCAGAAAAGGCATTTGCATGAGAAACATCCACTGTTACAACATAGTAGCGGACTGGTGCTATGTGAGAGATTTGGGTCATATTAACAACACAGTGGGATTTTAGAACACATCTCTCACAAGTACAGTCTCATCACAGAATCACTTACCAGTGTGAAGAAAGGATCAAGCTGGCTTTAGGCCCCTAAATTCAGGAAGGGCCTTATACTTGAGAATCCTAATTGGACACATTTCTATACAGAATTAGTATTTAAGGCATACTCATCCCCACCCCGTCTTCCAAGGCATTTCTTAATAGGCAAGGCAGATAGATGCACACTTATCTTGTTAGGTCCTGTCCCGTGACATGGCAGAAGACTGCAGTGCTCCTAACACAGGACTGCAATACTGTTCAGTTAGGCACTGCAACACAAAACTCCCTTTGTGCATCTAACTACACATCACCACACTAATGGAAAGAAAAGTTGCAATCTGACCTTTCAACAGACAATCTAGAAGATGATAACCTTGCAATTTATAAGGTAAAGATGACCAGTGTATCAATTTCTTAATAAACAATGCTTGTGGATTAGGAGGCACTATTACAACATGAGACGAGCCATTTACCATTTCTGCTGGGCACACCTGCACTTACACTAACTAGGGATTACTTCCAGGCTAGGCAATATACTAACTATCCTGTTTAATCAAAAAATTGCAGCCAGCCAACTCAGCAAGGTAATGTCCTATTTTGTTTCTGTTTCACAGTCCCTCAAGAAGATATACACTATTTAATTTTAATGGAAGTAGAGGGAGGAAAAAGCAGTGGCCTGCATGTAGAATGATGGTGAAAATGATCCTCAGTCTTTGGGTTTAAGGGAGATTGGATTCTTGCATCTAAATCCATTTTCAGAGGCACACAAGAAGAAGTAGTAGTAGTTCACCTGACAAAGAAAGCCAACTGCCTTTATTCGGCAAACAGCTTACGAGATGAGATATCAGAGAACTAAAAAAAAAAAAAAAAAAAAAAAAAAAAAAAAAAAAAAAAAAGTAGTACATCAAAACAAAGATTGAAAACCCTGGATCTCAGTGTGTATTTACAGGGTACAAACTTTAGGTACACATAGACTTCACAGTCACATAAACTACAGGCACATGGAGGATAATAGTTAAAGCTATAGCTGCAGAAGTATTATAGAACTGAAACAGTGGTAATCTGTGGGATCAAGGACAGCAAGATTACCTAGCCTGATCTACCACATAAGACAGATTTTCAGGTCTTGCCACTTGAATTATTGTTTGAATTAGACCATCTCTTGCTTCTACAGCTACCCTTCAGTCTGTAACTTTTAGTAAGTCTACTGAAGCCTAAGCTTGCATTATTTCTTTGATGCTAAGAAACGGTCTTACTTGCATTATGAATTTACCAAACTTCTAACTACTGAATCTCATACATTTCTGTTAGAAGTTGACATACCCTATTAAGCCAGTTTCTGTTCCCTATCTAATTTAGCCTGATCAAGTTATCCTATGAGATAATCTAAAGCCACGTTGTTCTATCAGACACTATGAAACGTTGAATGGAATTCACAGATCCATAGGAATGCAGAAGCCAAAATATCAGTTGAAGTACAAAGCTCATTTGCAAAGCAGAGAGTAATTCATCCCCTATTTCCTAACAGCATCAGAGATAAGTGATGTCAGTTCCATACCAGTTTGGTGGTTTTCACCCTACTGCAAATTCACAGTTGATGGACTACTGAAAAAATGAAATGCTGCCTTGTGTAAGTCTCAGCTCTCACAAGTGGGTGGCACTAAGAGCACTGTCCTGTGGAGGACACTGCTCCCCCATTGTCATCTGCTTCACAAAAAAAGTAATGAAGGAGATGGCATAAGAACCTTGAATACACAAATTAAGTTAGCTTTACTATTAAAAACAAGAAAAAAAACACAAAAAAAACCCAAACAAACAAAAAATCAATGCTTGACCAGCACTTTGTACCCATGCATGATGGGTCTTTGTCAGAAGCATTGTTGCTATTATTAAAGTTTCCTCATTTGTTTTTCTGCAAGTTTATACTACATTGCATGTATCAGAAATAATACATTATTCAGGGGCAGTTTTGGGAGTCGTCCAGAGGATGGAACAATGCTGAAATTTTAACTAAGTTAGGAAATGGCAGTGTCCATAAGACCATTATGGCAGTGTGCCAGAAACCAATGTACAGATCATACATGCATAGCACAGGGCAAAGACAGAACTCTATTACTTCCTCCTTCATCCACTGGAGTCTCTCAGATGACAGTAGCTTACAGGTGATGCTGTACCCAGCCACAGTCCAAGCAGTAATACAATCTCCCTCTCTTACAGGCCTCCCTCTACAAATCTTAGCAACACAGACTACTACACTGGACAAGTTCTGGCCAGATAATTACCAAACATCCCCAACGACTCCCAACACAAATCTCATAATGGCAGTTTTTACATTACCACTAAAATTAGCTGTGCTAATTAAAACTGCCTTTGCCAAAAGAACCAGGTTCTTTCCAACTGGTTTTCTTTTATCCCTAGCTAGGCCAGGTAAAGAAAGCAGGATTTACACTGCATGAGGACACCATCAATTATGGCCTACCACTGGCATCCCCCTCCTCATCAACAAAAAGGTGCTGCACAGGTTCATGAAATCCACTTAAATAAGTTCCTCTGAATATATCCTAGACATATCAACATGCTGCAGATCCCACAAAACTTCATCCACTGAATTACCTTGGTGGTCACAAGGAATCACTGGAAATTCATTCTGTGTGAGTCACTATTTTCCCATTTATCACTTGGGAAATTACTTAGAAATTTAAGGTAAGAATGGAAATTACTTAAGGTAAGAATCATCTTTCACTGGGGGAGACTGCTTATGAATGCACGTTATACAGAACTATATCCATGCTCTGTTGTTATTTCCTGATTTTTGGACTGGTGGGTAGTTAGGACTGAAGCAGGCATTGAACAGTATCTAGAATAAATATGCCTGGACAGCCCCGACTCACATCTACAAGATCCTAAAGCAACAGCAGCTTCTTTCACAGGCTAAAGAGAAGAGTTACGTGCCAATAAATCTATACAAAAACATACGCTATTGAACAGCGCCAATGAACTAAGCAATAAAAAAGAAATGCTCTGTCTGTGACAAAAGAGGTTGTAAGCAATTTTGTCTGGAGACAAGAAACTGATCACCTCTGCACCAGCTACGGAACTGCCTCAGGCCACAGCAAGAGCTGGAAACTGCTGTTGCCACCTCGTGGGCTCCATGCTGACTGCTAAAGGACATGCGCTTCCAGCTGCCACTTCCCGAGAGTGGACAAGCGCTAGTGTCTGGAAGACCAGAGACTCTCAAGTCAGTGTGCTGAAGACGTCCATTTACAATGGAGGATTCCTCCAGCAGAAAGCCTCCAGGAAGGAACAAAAGTAATCTAATAAAATCAAGAGAGTGGAAGCTGTATGTGAGCAAAGATAGCCAGATGACACGATGCACTTAATTTGGTTGCAAAACTATCTTTTCAAGAGCAAAGCATAAGATCTTTTCCTTAGAAACAGGACCAGTGGCCCATTTTAGGAAGAAACCCAGAATGTTTAAATAGTATTATAGGACTGAATGGCTTTCCTTCAACATGAGCAGAAGGCATTAAAATTACTTTCCCAGCACTTCTACAAGGATGTACAGCAATTTATCTGAGGACTCAACTTGCCTTTCTCACTAAACCGGCCAGCAGTGATGCCTGACTCAAAGTTCTTAATTAACTAGCTCTCTCCTTCCTCTCCTCAAAAACTGGAGAACTTTTCCACGCCAAATGGAAAACATTTAACCAAAGACCTCACAGGAACTATTGCTTCCATTTTAAGCACCTACGTCATAAAAAGCACTGAAAGCCAGAAGGAGAGCGCACTGGTGCAGTTCAGCAGCTGTGCAAATGCAGTCCAGGAATTTTGCTGTTAGAACATTCCCTCAAATTGCACTTTCTTCACAGTTCATCCAAGCTACATCTCCAACCAGATCAGAAAGCAAAATACAATGGCCTACAAAACATCATCAAGCTTAGCAAAAAATCTATGGCTTGAGATCAAAATACCTAAAACTCAACTTTAACACAAAACTCCAAATACTCAGAAACTTTTTAATCCTACTGTTTAATGCACTAGATATAACAACTTATTAAAAAAAAAAAAAAAAAAAAAGCATTAACACATTAACAGTAACATCTGTAGTCAGTTGCCAGACCAGTCAGGGCTGGATCAAAATTCTTAGCTTGCCTTATGGATTAGATGGAATGCAAGGCTGCAGTGACTTCAGAAAATTCAGTGCATATCTCCTTTCATTAACACAGAACACGCACACACCTGGGCTGCCACCTTTAATCCCTTTATAAAAGGAAAAGCAGAATAAATGCACCTGGAGAGCAGGCACCTAGATTGGCTGCTTTCAGCTCTTCCACAGGACTTGAGTGGTATTTTATGGCATTTATCCATGCTACCAGAAGCAACTGTTGCACATGTTGGGAAACCATCACACACTATGGCAGTAAGACTGGACAAGCAGCAATATTTGCATGAAGTAGAGATTTACTGCTATGATAACACTGGACCCCAAAGCCAGGTCATGCACAAGTGGGAAACACATCAGGAAACAGGTCTTTAAAAACAGAGACCGGAGACAAAGAACCTGGATCCAGGTAAACATAACACCCTAAAATAAAGGCCTGTGACCAAATGCATGGAAGCAGTGCCATGTTTTCTGGTGTAGGTCAAAAATCATTACGAGTTTCTCAAAGGAAATCTCCTCTCCCATCAGAACTCTAGCTCCATAATTGAGAGCAATGCGCTTGCAAGTTTATCTGGAATAAACAGAAAGCTCAGCATTGCTCAGAATCAAGGCAGTACTTTCAGGCCAGCGAAATTCATCTTAGATCACACCTGTCCATTCAACTTCACACTAACTATTTTTGCAGCTTTGAAACAAGAAAACTAATAGCAGCTGAAAAACTCTCAAATCAGCATCTGTATGAATAACCTGACAGCTCTTTATGGAGCAGTGGAAGAAGGAGAATGAAGGAAGATGTTCTACCAAAACTGAAATGATGACCCATTGCAGGGATGCTGTTTTTAGAAAGAATTTCTTTTCAAGAACTGAAGTTATTGGAATATTCATATTATCCACCATCAGCCCTGACCCTCTCAATCCAAGCAAGAAGTGAGGGAGACAGGGACAGTTTGTGAAGCTCAGCAGTTAGTGGGTGAGAGACTGGGTACAGTCCTGGAGGGACCATTTCTTTTGGTAGTGCACGAAGTTTTTCACATGTTGGTGCTCATCCTGGACTGGCTGTTAGCTGGAGTAAGCTCCCCTTGGCTACCTTCTCTCGGAGGAGACTGCAACAAGACCAAAACACATCCTAGTTAGTGATGTGTAAATATCCTACAGAGTGCTTCCTGAGAGACCAAAGGAAGCACAGGTGAAGCACAGCAGGATACCAGTAGGGGGAGAGCATACCCCCAACTCATATATAATGATGGCTTTGCAAAAGCTTTGTGTTTACAACTACTACAGTTACAGTTCACAAGAACTGTTCCTAAAAACGTCAAACCAGAACTTTTAAGCCACTCTTATTTGCTATGCACAAGGTGCTGTTGGTCCCAGAAGTTGAATCCTATCTGGCATTTAGTTATCACAGAGATTAATATACTATAGAATTTAATACATTCTGTGGCAGATGGCCTATCCTCCCTAAGGGCATTCTTTTAGAACTGCATCCTGGAAGGAATACTCCAAGCAATTCATGCATTTTTTACTTCCTCTACTAAAAAAAAAAAAACCCAAACAAAACTTACTTCAATCAATCTTTGTTTTGATAAGATAAAAGATATGTGTATGAAGAATTAGTCGGAATGAATTAGTTAGAATCAACCCAAGCATATAAACTTCGAAGGACATTCTGCGTTGTACAAGCAGGTCAATGTATTGGCTAAAAACACTTGTTCCTTATATATTTAGTATTTACTATTGTAAGAATTTGTCCAGTCATGAACACAATAAATCCATTCCCCTCCAGAACCTTCAATTCACCAACTTTTATATTTTGTTAAAAAAAAAAAAAAATTTAAAAATCTTAATACTGTGTCAAAGTCCATACTTAACATGCCCATACCTTGACATGTATCTGGTTGCGCAGGACTGCAGCTCGCAGGATCATAGCTTTGGCACGTCGCTGAAACTCTTTACCCATTAGTAAAGACTTTTCAAAAGTTGTGCTGCGCTGATCTACATCTCGAGCATAAAGAATCTGTAACCAATACAGAGAACTGTACACAGGAGCTATAACAGGTTTCCACAGCAGGAAGCCCTTTCTGCACAAGAGAGCAAAGCTAAGGTATCACGGAGTCAAGAGTTTACACACAGATCAGCCCTCCTGAAAATACCAGTCACAATAGATGAATGCAACTTCGAAGTGTCCAAAGAATGGAGAGTTTCTACTCTTACTACATCTGTTCAGTCTATAATCTGTGGCTCAGATGCACTCACCTTACTGTGCGAGTCTATTCTGGCATTGATCAGTCCCTCCAGGATCAGCTGAGTAAGTTCATCTTCCAGAGCAGCCACTGTGGTATTAAAAGCAGTGGCCATCTTGCGCATGTCTGCCGACACATAGGGGCTGAAGTACTAGAAGAAGAAAATATTCAGTTGCCAAGCGTACTCCCCAGCCTCTGAAAAGCCATGGGAAAAGGAACTACAAAGACATGGCCTATCTCACTGTTCATCCACCTCTCAGGATTACAGGAACAATTACCTGGATAAGGGCACGATTTCGAATCTGGGTATAAAGTGTCCTGACATGAGGTGCAAGGTACATATCCAGCAGCAGGTTGTCCTGTGCAAAAAAAACACATCAGAAGCTGAGAAGCAGCCAGGAAAAATGTATTATTCCTATGTTCTGAAACATATGTGTATATACTTAAACCTTAAGGATACTACACTACAGCAAGACAATACCATAAAACAAGAATGAATACAAGAACTAGCAATATATTTCAAAAATTCATCATTTCTCCTCACCCTCTACTGCTAAACTACTCCCATTCTGTCTCCACATCAGGAGACAGAAGACCTGAACACTCTTAGTAGCTACTTTTAACTGCCACTGCTTCTCACAAAAGGCTAGGCAAAGGGAACTTTTAGGGTCTGTTGTGCACTGCTCCCCTGCAACTCACCTTCATCTCATCCAGCATCTTCAGGCATGAAGCATATTTAGATTCATAAAACTTGAAGATGATGTCACGAACCTGTGGCTCCAGCTCCAAAAACAACTTGAAGGAGCTACAGATGAAGATGGCAGTGATCAGACGTTGGAACCCACCACTTAAATACCCCACAGCCCCATCACTCCAAGTTGCAAAGTTACAAAGTCTCACTATCATTTGAAGATTCCAAGAATTTACTCTCTAACAGACCAGATAGCCCATTTTCAGCAGGGCTGGGAGCCTGGAACACAGAGAGATGCAGCACAGCATCAGAGCTATGGCAAAGGAAGGCAAGAGACTTTTGAGAAACCAAGCAGTAGAAGTGTTTGTCCACAAAAAAATGAGTGGCAATAGGTCAAAATCAGGATACACCACCAGAAAACATGGGCCACATCTGTGCATGCACTGTAGTCTGTGCTGGCCAGCTTTGTGTTCCCTTTCAAAGCACAGCATTCACTAAGCACAGCATGCCATAGGTAGGTTAAGCATGCAACTGCCTCAGGAAAATAACCTATAGTAAGTGTGGGAGATCTTTGGGATGCACACTCTCTCAAGCACTCTCCCAATTCTCCATCACAGATTTCTGAACCTTGGGATCTCACCCTATGAATCAGCCAATAAAAAAGTCAGAGTAACAACCCTTTTTCCACATCAATTTAAAATGAGTGCTTCCATACACTTAGCTGACAGGAATTCAGTATCATTGTAATTCAATCTATGACACACAAATGTCCATTTCCTTCCAAAGACTGTAATTCTTTTAAACTTGTATGTGTCATAGCTGGATTACACTACAAGTTGTATTAACAATTATTAAATTGTATTAATATGATTAACGTACACCAGAACAAGTGGTAACATGAAGGCAAATTATCTTACAGCTGCCTTCTGTAGGGCTCTATCTCTCTGATTTAATATCTGATATGGACTGCTGATGGAGACAGAAAATTGGGCTATGCAGATGTTGGATTTGACCTGGGTTGGAAACTTCCATTATACTACGAAAATGTCAGCTCTGATTAAGCACTGTGTTTTACACAGTGAAACGTCACTTAACGCTAAAGCCAAACTAAGGCTCAGTGATTCTTTCTCTCCTGTATGAGAAAGCTATTACTCCTGTCAGAATCCACTTTCAACCAAAGTCCCACGTCCCAAAAGATGTCCAGTACGTACAAACTGCTCCCAAGGCATCACTTACCTGCTGGAGATAACATTTCGTTGCAGTTCCTGACGGTCAAAGGTAGCAAGGGCACAGAGACCACCATACACAGCCACATTGCTAGGAGATAACAGCTAGAGAGAGAGAAAGCCGTCACTGACTACTAAAATGGCAGAAGGTTGGAATTAAGTATTCTACCCCAGGCCTTTCCTTCACACAGTGAGAAGATTAGTCCTTGTCAAATGCAGTGGAACCACTCTGCATGCTCTCAGGCATTCACCCAGAGCCTGAGGAGTGATGGTCCACTGCTAAGAGATCAGAAACCAATTCCAACAGCCGGTCTTTTGATTGAGCTACACAGATACACAAATCTCGCAGGTAATTCCTATGTGATCTAGAGTAGATCATTTAGAGAACCCAAAACCAGAGACTTTTAAAAAAAAAAAAACAAAACAAAAAACACAAAACCCCCACAGTTCACAGCCAAACTATACAGGAGTGCTGTGAGAATAACTACAATATGTGAATTTTACAACCTGATACTTAGAAGAATTACAACCCCTCCAACACCTGCACACAGCTCCCTCTTGGTCCTCACCTCAGGGAAATCACAGTGATCAAATGATGCCAACAAGAAGCACTTTGCTGCCTGTTTGTACTTCCGAGCAGCTAGTTCGGCCAAGCCTAGGAACCAGAAAAAGTTAGTTCTTTGTTTATGATAATATACAAGTTAGGAGAAACTGCAAAATCTGGGGAGGAGGACAGGCCCCCACATGGTTGCTAGTGCCTTCACTATTGAAGTGAAACGCAACTCTCAGACAGTATCTAGCATCCTTTGAACTACGATGACTCACACTGGCATCCTCTCTGAAGAAACTTAGGGAGAAAAAAGAAATGGCAAAAACAAGTCAGCAGTTCCATCTTATCAGCTTTACTAAATTGTGCGTTTCTGGTGAGAAACTACAAAGTCTGTCAAATCTGAGAGAAAAAAATAAACCAAGCACACACTGTTGTCATAGAGCCCTATGGACAGCTAACAGGCAGAAAGACCGGCAGACAATACAGGAAGCTGAAGGATTCACTCACCTGCTGCACATTTCAGTTTGGTGAGAATTGCTTGTGTCTGGCTGTCTCTTTCTCCTCTTTGCTAAAGGATAAGAAAAAGCAGTAGTGAGCAAGCAGTATGAAAACCATTTTGATTACAACTGCCCTTGGGATACTTCATCCTAATAAGTAACTTGCAAATCTCAGCAGCATGATAACTTCATCTTATTTGTCTTAGGAACTATGGCAAGAACTGAAGATGGGAAGTCTCTCAGTTTTTA
Source organism: Buteo buteo (assembly GCF_964188355.1). NCBI lineage: Eukaryota > Metazoa > Chordata > Aves > Accipitriformes > Accipitridae > Buteo > Buteo buteo. The sequence goes on from NC_134183.1 coordinate 480,845, forward strand.
CCATGAGTCAGATTTCCTACACACATATCATGGGAGAAAAGCAACAACAAATCTCAAAAGAAATACTACAGCAGCCAAGGAGGCTGGATTAGAGGAAGAATGGACTGCAAGAAGAAGGGAGTCTTATAGGGACCAAGTCATGATGGGGGAAAGGAATAAATAGTTTTACAAATTTTGGAGAAAGAAAACGAAGGGAAAACTCATGCAAGTTAAAAAGCAGGACCTTACTTCTGCAATTTCTGGTGTAGATTCAGCCTTGCTTACATAGCTCAGAACATGAGACCAATTCTGGAGGTAGACACTGACCTGCAGAGAGCCAGAAACGGTGTAGAATAGGCATGGATAAGTGGTGTTACTTAGATAAGCAGTATCCTTGCAGACACAAGAGGTATAATCAGAGCAAAGTACAGGTGGACTTTACAGCAGATACCAGAAAGACACGAAGTACCATTTCTTGCAAACCTTCCTACCTTGATGACATTGAGACACATGTTGATAACATGTTTAGCACTGGTGCAGTAATCACGGGCTCGTGAGTAACACTTGAGAGCGTTGCTGAGGTCCCCACAGTCAAGGTAATGATCACCTAAGTCATCATGGCCTCTCCTGGAGCACAGGAATTAAAATACCAATGAACTGTGTGCTCAGAAACCGACACAGTCAGTTTGTTCCAAACAAGTAACTCAACACACTGACCTAAGGCACTGAATGCAGCTGACATCCTGTGTTAGGTGCCTGGAGGAGCAAAATGCTCTTCCTTGCTCCAGCAGAGCCTTCTGCATCTCACCTGATACTCTCCTTGATGGAGTTCCCTTTGTAATTTTTCAGATCTGTGTCGAGTTTCTCCAGTTTAAGAAGAGCTTTTTTGCGTGTAGCTTCAACCCAAGCTGTGTCAAGAGGAGGGGGTTCAATTCCACTATCAGGGACAGCATCAGGTGTATTCTGCAGTTCTCTGAAATGAAAGAGATTGAATGGGGCTGTTATGCTGCAAACCTTTCAAAACAGAGGTCTGCTAAGTACCCGGCACTGTTACCCTAACAGACAGTACTGCATACACAAAATAGACAAAAGAAAATGAGGATGGTGCAGAAAAAAGACTGCTAAGATTTCCAGTGAAAACAGCAACTTAAGCATCACAGATATTTATAAATTCTTCTCAAAATTATCCTAATGATCTTTCACAGGTATTTTATTAACAAGCAAGTCATTGCTAATTTTAAAGAAACAACCTGTTCTATAAATCAGCTGAAAGCAAGTTAGTAACAGTGCTGCAATGAATTATTACATTCTATGAAAGTATTTAATAGAGTCATTGAATCGCATCAAACATCTCTGTATGGGACACAGAGTGCACATGTTTACAAGTTCTCCCCCTAGCTATGTTGCAATGGCTTGATAACAAAGCTACACTGCACAGATACTATGCAACTTTTTTTTCCATCCAGCTCACATCAACATATCTACTTGCACTGAACGCACTTTCCACGATCTTAAACAGAAAAACACGTTCTGAGTTTTTTGGGGGGGATTGCTTGTTTGTTTGGTTTTTTACCAACAGTCCTTTTCACATATAAGAAAGCAATGAACATACTGTCACACACATGGTAAAGACTCCCAGGGCAAAACAGACAAGAAATCAACAAATATGCATAGCAACAAAAATAATGCAAAGACAGGAAGTGTGGATGGATAAGTGAAGTATCAAAGGCTACCCTTAATAGCAAACCTGTTGGGGGGGGGGGGGGGGGAGGCAGGGCACCAAACCAAACAGTTAGATAAGGTTTTAATTTATGAACACAAGAGCATCTAGGAGAGGCTTCATCTCCATAATTTACCTAAGGAAAGACAACTGTGTTCATCAATATTTCAAGCATTTGCAAGGACTAAACTCTCCTCAATATCTACCTATAGCCTTTTAAAACACTAACACTTCAGAACGAGATAATGTCTTCTGTGTTTAACCTTTTAAAAAAGCATGAGACCTTAGGCCTACACACACACATTTCACTGCTATCAAATTCTAAAGGCAAAGACAATTTGCTAGTATTACATGCAAAGTCCCCCATTGTGGCACACCAGTCTTAACCCAAAAAAACTCCCAAGGTTCCCATGATCTCTTAGTACCTGGTGGCCTCAGACAGCTTTCTGTGGATTTCCTCATACACATCAACATTGAAAGTTCTCTGGACAAATGACAGTGCCATCTTGAGAGCTTCCACCCGCAGCTGTGGGCAGTGATCAGCAATGAACTGCAGCCGCTCAATTCGCATCAGACCGCTGTAGCTGGACGCATACTGCTCCAAATCCTGCAAATAAAACTTTGTCTTAGAAAGCGAAGATGGCAACACTAAATCAGGCTACTACATTGTGACCAGCACAGGTTTTCCTGCAGTCCTGACCCCTTCACAAAGGGCAACTGACTCAGACAAATAAAAAATCAGGTAAGATTATTCCATTTCTGCTTTCTTCAAACGTTAGTAATTTTCTCAGAAATATACAGTACATTACAATTCATCTTTTTTATTTCAGTTCTGATGCTGTCCGTTAAGGCTAATCAGCTCACCCACTCTAAGCATCAGTTATATCACCTGTTAATAATTTTGTCAAGATTCCATCATTTGAGCTGAAGTTTCTTAAACCAGACAACCATTACAGATGTAGTTTTTCCTTGAAAAATAGTTTCCATGTGACAATTGCATTCTTTTGCTCATACTAATTTCTTAAAACATCTCCTTTGAGAACAAACAGGGTCTCTTATTCTTGAGGAAGGATTTGAGGTTTAAATTCTGAATGCTTAACAGATGTTAAGCCTTGGGGTGGGCAGGGGAGAAGAGGAGCACAAAACATCTAGTAAAGATATGATACGGCATTGCAGGGAGATTTCCTAAAAACAGAAGTACACATGCTAACAACCATAGCAGAATGTTCAGGGCAAAGTCAAGCATTCAGGCAGTAGGAAACACTAGATTCAGGTTGCCCATCCACATTTAATATGCATCCTATGTTACATCTGACTCCCTCACCCCTCTATGTCTAAATTAAGATACTGCTATAGATGTTACAGTAGCATTTTCTAACATGACTCTTGCCTGATTCAGTGCAAGAATGATCTTGCTCTGAGACTGAAACAGAACTGTGTACACTGAAAATTTGCATTTAGGATTCCTGCTTTATTTGCTCCAGAACTTGAAAAATACAAAGGCATGAGCATTCTTTCTTCCACAGTTTCATGCCTGATGGTGCACAATACTCCTGAAATCACTGAGTAATTTCACTTTACTCCTCAGCTCTTTGAATGTCAAACGGGAATTATGGTCCTTCACATCAGTTATGGTGAAAAAAAATCACTAATTTTTGTGGAACACTTAGATGCTATAGTAATAACAAAGACATAAAGGTCACAACATAATTGCTTCATCACTCTAGCTTCAGAACAGAATTGAAATGCAATGAAATCAAACAAGGTATCAGGTCATACACTGAAAAAAAACAAAAACCACCAAAAAAACAAACCCAAACAAAAAAAAAAAAAAAAAAAAAAAAGAGGGCCGTGCAGTAAACGGTGAATAACCATGTGACAACTATTATAAGGCACAGGGACAAGAGGAACAAATTAAAGCTTCAGAGGTTATGGGAGATCCAAGGCTTCCTAACTGAATGCTTTATTTTGCAACTTTAATGTTGCTTTAACTTTTTCCGATTAACATTTTTGTTCTCTTCTGCAACACCCATCTCTCACTGTTACAGAGCTGATACATAAAAATTGGCCAAATTCTCAAACTATTAACTAAAAATTGAAGAAACTGATATAAGCAAACACAGTCTTTTATAACTCTACAGCTCTGTGGGTTTTAGCCAGTCTCCAGAGGACCAAACAATGAAAGAATTCTATCCTAATTATATACTTAAAGCACCTGAGCCTTGCTCCTCAAAGAACAAGCCTCAAAATAAAGGAATGATGTCTCTGTAAGTAATCAGAGATGTACTAAACTATTTCAGAATGGAAACTGTGTCAAACAGGCAGCTCGCAGCAAGTCACAAAACAGCAATTCCTCCTTCACCTCAGAAGGTGCAGTAGAGGTCAGTACGCGACAAGGAGATACAGAAGAGGTCACTGCTATTCTTACCCCACCTTGCTTTGTAGATAATCTATTAATCTCTAAATAACAATTTGACAAGGAGTAAAATGAGGGAGTTTTTCAAAAACCTTAAAGAGGCCATCCCCAAGAAATGTAATCCACTAGCCCTCAACCAGCACATACCAGAGTGGGGTTCTCCACCACATAGTTGATATCAGGTGCATTTTGCTGATCTTCTTGTGGATCCACGTCAATCTGCATGGGTTCTACTGCACCCTAGAATAGCAAAATGAGGTCAAAAGTAGCTTATTACATTTGAGCAGGAAACAACTATGTGATTCAATCTATTAAGGACTCGCTTAAATACACATTAACTTTTAAAAATGAAAAAACACTCCTCAGTCTTTAGACATGTTTTGGATTTTTCTCTAGCAACACCACTACTCAGCATGACATTTTGTCTAAATCAAGCAGCACGGCATTCGCACAGAGCGTTTTATTTTGCTTGGTAGCTTATCAAGCAAGAAAGTGAAGGGGTCAATAAATCTGATTGCACAAAGTATCTCAGACATGCGTCCTAAATTCCAAGTGACATTCCCATTTCTCTTCCTTGGGCAAGAACAGGCATTAACACTCAGTTCAAGAAACTCCAAAAGTAAAAAAGTACCCCAAAAATTCACCAGAACCTTTCAAAGCTGCTTTAATGCTTAAAAGGGGGGACGGGGGGGGGGGGGGGCATGGGGAGAAGACAACAACTGTTACACTTTTTTAAAGCATTAAAAAATATAAAGAACACAATCCAGAATGGCAATTCCACAATCTCTAACAAATACTGGGGAAAAATTTATCTGCACTGCAAAAATTTACCATCAGTTGAGCTATCCTACTGTAGTTATCCGAGTCCAACTGTTAAGTTAGATTCCCTTGTGCAGGAACAACAGAATTTTATCCTCCCAGTATATCTTGCACTGCTTTGAACCACATAACGAATCATACCAGTACAGTGACCTCAGTACAACTGCATCAATACAACAACTGTGCATGTTCTCATTTAAGACCAACCTACCATGCAGTCCCACAAACAAAACTGGTATTCTATCACAAAATTCTTTTACTCCTCCTAGTCAGAAGCATGCTGAACATTCCTCGTACATATTACTCGTTTAAACTCAGGAAAACCAAGCTGAACGCGAATGTTTTCTTATAGAATGCTGAATATGTGCAGATATTACCACAAACAACACCTGATTTGGGGTAAATTGCACGAGTGGACCTTAGAAAGGACAAAAATGACAACCACCTTGCCCCCACCAACACCAAATTATTTCTGTTTTTATTGATTTTGCTGTGTCTGCATGAAGGAAAGGGAGGGAGGGTGCAAAGAAGAGTTTGACTGTCCAGATCACCACTCAGGAAGACTGTACATAAAAACATTTAAGTCACCACACATTGAGACCATTACTTTTTCCATTTTTCTCTACCTTATCTCTTTTCTTATATCACTAAGTGTCAGGATTGCCTTTTTTTTTTTAGCCTGTGTTTGCCTACCCTAGTAAAAACCTGACAGAGACTCCTTAGAAATCAGCATTACAGAAACAAACAGTAACTCCAGCTGGTGGAACAGAATGATTTGTGTCCTGCCACGCTGTTAGGCTGTACTCTGCATTTCTCTCTTAACTCCCAGACAAGGAAAAACACAACAAGTGGGCTGGAAGTCCCACTAGGACACACAAACTCAGACATTTTCAAGCTAACTCTTTATTTTGGAAGGAAGACGCAAAGTTTACTTAAAAACTACTCGCAAAGCAAAAAAATAATGCTCACTCCCCAAGATTTTCTGAGCCCAGAAGGGCGCCCTGTTGGAAGGTACCTCATAAGGCCTCATACAAGCTGATAAGCTGGCACTCAAGCTGAAGTCTCTTGCTGTACTTGGGAGGAAGAGGCATGACCTACTGCTGGAGGGGGTGCAGTACAGATCTGTCACTGATGAAGAAGCTGAGCTGGATGCTGAACTATCCCTCATCCTGTCCTGACTTTCCGCACCCCTGCGCCCTGACAGAGAACTTGCCGGCTGCTAAAGGGAAGAAAGACAGTTAACTCGCAAAGGGATTGCCTGTGCGGTCACCGAGGGTCCAGTCTCGGTACACCGACCCCCTCTGGGTTCCTGCGGCTTCCCCCCCCGCACTGCAGACTCACAGTTCCTCTTCGTCCGCCACCTCATCGCACCCTCCTCTGCTACCCAAGCCCTACCTACGGCATGTCCAACGCGAAAATCGAGCAAGGGGCCTGCTGCAGCGGCGGGGACGCCACGGGCGCCGGGGGACGCTCGGCTGGGCGCCGCTCCTCGCCAACGGCGGCGGAAGCGATACAGACAGACCCAGCGGAAGGGCGAGCCGAGAGCGGCTCCCCTTCCCGCGACAGAGCCGCGGGGCCGAAGGGGAAGGCCGCGCCGCGCCACCCGGAGGCCGCGGCAGGGCCGGGCCGGGCCGCGCCGTCGGACACCGCGCGGGAGGGGGAAGGGACGCCGGGCGCGGCGGCGGCGGCGGCCCCCAGCGGGATGGCGCTGCCGAGGGCGGCGGGAGGCGGTTGCCCCGTACCTGCAAGTTAAAGACCTGGACGGGCAGCGGCATCCTTCCCCTCACGGCCGCCACTTCCGGCCGACCTCCCCGCCTCTCCCTCCGGCTCGGCTTCCACTTCCGGGTGGCGCGCCGCCGCCAGACCGCATCCGACAGGTGAAGCCCTTAAAGGGGCCGCGGCCCGCCTCGCCCCTCCCGCTGGCCTTCCCCCGCGGGCCAGCGCGGCCTGGGGTGCCCGGGCGCTCCCCTCCGCCGGCCGCGGGGGCCGCCGCCACCGCCTCCTCCCGGAGCGCGGCGGCCGCCTGGCCTGGGCCGGCCGCTGCCGCGGGGGGGGGCGGCCGGCCGGGCTCCCGGCGCCGGCCCGCCCGGAGCCGGAGCTGCCGCCGCCGCCCGCCCGCCCGCGGGGCCATGAGGCGGCCGCGCAGCGCGGCGGGGGCCCGCGGGGCTGCAGCATGAGCGGCTCCTGCCTGGGGCTTCGCAAGGCCTGCTTCCTGCTGTCCGTCAGCGCCGCCGCCCTCCTCCTCCTCCTGCTGCCGCGGGGGCAGCCCCCCGCCGCGCCCCGCCGTCGCCCGCCGCCCGCCGCCGGGCCTAGCGGGCCCACGCCGCAGCGGGCGGGCCCCGGGGGGAGCGGCGTGCCCGGTACGCGGGCGGGCTCTCGCGGGGAGCCGGGCGGCGGGCCGGGGGCCGGGGCGGGCGGCCGGGGCGGAGGCCTCGCTGGCAGCCCGCAGCCTGCGCGGAAGGGCCGCCTCGGGGCGGCCGGGGGCTCGGGCAGGGAGAGCCTGGAGCTGAAGGACATCTTCATCGCGGTGAAGACCACGAGGAAATACCACAGGAGCCGGCTGGACTTGCTCCTCCAAACCTGGATCTCCCGGGCGAGGGGACAGGTGAGGCTTCGCCAGCAGGGGCGGGCGGGCGGGCGGCCGCAGCCTCGGCCCTCCGGTTTCCTGGGCAGCCGCTGCGCTTTCTCGCCGGTTTTTCCTTCCCTGCGTTAAAAAGGGCTTTCCTTGTGAGACCGAGGAAGGTCGTTTTACCCCAGTAGTTCGTCTGAACCTTCCTCCAAAAGAGTTCGTTGTTGATTGCGCTAACTGCTTGCAATCTGGGATCGGTGGTCCAAGCAGAAGCGGTTTGCTGACCTTTGTGTGGCTGTGGAAAATACTACGTGATAGCAAAAGATCCCTAGTGCCAATGCATCCAAGCCGGTATTGTGGACCGAGTAGTTCAGCAGCTTAGGTTTTTCCATAGAACAACGCAGAATTTGTTCCCTTGTTCGGGAGTTTCAGTCCATCCGAGCACATTAACATGATTTTGTCCAGCAGTTGGGAGAAGACAGTGTTACCACCTGGCACTTTCCACCCTGCCTTTCATTCTTTCCTTTTGGCTTCCTTAACAGCTGTGGATGACTCCTCGCCAGAGAGAGGAGATGAAGTTGCAGAGGGAGGTTCTACCAAAAAAGACAGTCATTCCTATCTGGAAATTGGTTGTCTGTACCCTGAGATGAGGGGATTAAAATCTTGGATGCTTTACTGAAATGAGGCTCTTCTGGTTTGCAATGCAAATGCTTATCAAATAAGGCAAGGGCTGAAGTTGCTGGGGTTCTCTCCCCCACCACTCCCCACTCCACTCCCAATGGCTACTGTGGAATAAACTAACAAGACAAAGCATTCAGAATTCCGACTGCAACTGAACAGAGTTGAAATTAGTTTCTGAAGTTCTCAAATGTGGACACACCATTTTTTGTCTCCCACAGACGTTCATATTCACGGACTGGGAGGATCGGGAGCTACGCCTGAAAGCAGGTAAGCTGTGTAGCGTAGGTGCATGCTGTCTGTTGTAACTGAGTTTTGTTTCTGTCATACTTTCCCTACAGTCCTTATTTCATGCTGTACAAGCAATTAGGGAAGTTAAGATGGAGAAAATGGAGAAAACTTCTCCTTTCACAGGAGAATATGCTGTTCCTACTTACCACCTGGACAAGATGCCTGGAACTTCCTGAATACTGGGTTCACCTTTGCACCCACTTCCTTCCTGTTAGTAAGCTTAAGTCTCTCTGGTCCAAAGTTATATTAGGCATTTCCTTTGCATACAGTCTTATGGCACTATTTATATACCCTGCACTCACGCATTTTTAGGTACTCTACAGCTTGCATGCCATATGCATAACCCGTGAGCCCTGCTTGTCCTGCAGTTTACTCTCCATGTGTGCACCATATGCAGTTCAGATGTAGGGTATTAGTGCCAAATGTGCACTTCTTTTGTAGTCTTTTTTGGACTACACATGCTTCTCAAGCCTGAAAGAGCTGATCTTTATTTTTCTAGGGGATCATATGATCAACACCAACTGCTCTGCTGTCCATACGCGGCAAGCTCTCTGCTGCAAGATGTCTGTGGAATATGATAAGTTCCTGGAATCTGGGCAAAAGTAGGTGAAACATATTGTTCTGATTGACTTTGTTTCTTCCGGTTCTGTGTTCACAGGAAACTTGAGTAACTTTCTCTGTTCCAGTAAGGAATGCAGTATTAGCGAAAATGTGGTGGTGAGCATAGGGAAGGGAGGACAGCATGAAGCAATGCTTATAAACAACCATCATCTGAAAGGTGGAAAGGATCACGATCTAAAGGGGGTTATTCATTTCAGCCTCTTTCCAGAATTAGGATCTGTGAGTGCTTTCAGCTTCCAAATTCTGTAATTCAGGACAATGGGAAATACTTTCTGCTCCAAGCCTAAAAGCCTAAGACTCAGCTGTAAACCTATAACCCATTTCTTTGTTACTGCTCTGCAGTTACTTTATTTTGTTTTGTTTGAAGATGGTTTTGTCATGTGGACGATGACAACTATGTGAACCCTCGGACTCTCCTGCGTCTCTTATCTGCCTTCTCACACAGCCAGGATGTCTATGTGGGGCGACCGAGTCTGGACCATCCCATTGAAGCAGCTGACCATGTCCAAAGTGACGGTTCAGTAAGCAAACTGTGCAGTTAGTCTGAGAGACATCCTGACCTTCTAGGCTTTTAAAACCTTCAGAGTTCATAGGATTCCCCCATAAAAACAAGTGATTTAATCTGCAGGCAATAAACCTGGCACTGGTCATTTTCAGTGACAGGGTGCTGGGTTAAATAAATCTTTGATCTGACCTCATATGCATATGTACAGTAGAGTTTGTCTCCTGTGTGGATGTCTGTTTCTCTTCCTTCACTCATGTATGTTGGTGATCTCCCTCACACTGAGGTGAGTAGGACCTCCCCACCTTGACTCTTCCTTCAGTGTTTTTGGGGGCAGTGTTCCTTGTTTTAGGATTTTGGGGGTTGGGTTGGAGTTTGGGGTTTTTTTGTTTGTTTTGAGAGCAGTATCACATTGTCATCATCTTGAACCAACATCAGATGGGTGACAGAGCCTCTCTGAGTATATAAGGCATTTCCAATACTGAGTGGTTACTAGGTTTCCAAGAAGTGGAAGCAAACATCCCAGTCACAAGGTACATGTGCTAAAGGACAAGTCCTCACCACGTCACCTATGCTGACAAGCCTAAAGATAAATCAATCCACTGGGCAGAAAGTCGGTTACAAAGCAGGTTGTTAGGGAAGGCTTTGCACAGCAAAATAGCCTCCTTGGACATGAAGCCAAGTGACTAATGGACCACCTTTGATTTCCTCAGGAACACTGAGCTGGCTGTGACCCTTGGCTAGAGTGACCAGGGGACAGATGGAATTGGGTGGGACTTAGGTGTAGTTTCCCATTTCATGTGTGGTACTTCAGTTGTGCTAACTTGATGGTTCACCTGCTGTCAGTTCCAGGATAGAGTTTCATTTGAGGGAACAGCTAGCTGGGCTTTCAGCAGCCTAAAGAAACAGGAATTAATCTGTAGTCTCGTTCTGACTCAAGTGCAGTATGTGATATCCAGTAAAACCTCAAGTTCCCTTCCCTGCCCAGCCAAATGGAGAAAGCTGATTATTAGTAACTACTGTGTGTTTTTTCTTGTTGCTCTTCAGAAGACAACCGTGAAATTCTGGTTTGCCACAGGTGGAGCAGGGTTCTGTATCAGCAGAGGTCTTGCCCTGAAGATGAGTCCCTGGGCCAGGTAAACACTGTTCCTAGCTGAGCTCCATCAATATGTGTTTGGTAGGCTTTAAGGCATATTTCATCTTGTCTCCTATGCTCTGTCTCACAGCCTGGGTAATTTCATCAGTACTGCAGAAAGAGTGCGTCTTCCTGATGACTGCACTATCGGCTACATCATTGAAGGGCTGCTGGAGGTAAAGCTGCTGCACAGCCCGTTGTTCCATTCCCATCTGGAAAATCTGCAGAGGCTACAAGGCGAGTCTGTGCTGCAGCAGGTAGGGCTAAGCCTCATGTCCTGTTCTCATAATTACACCTCAACCTGATCGGACAGAATACCTCTCCCTAGACTTAGCACTCTTCAGCAAAGAAGGATGTCTACAGACTCACTCAGAGCTGTGTCCTGTCCGATTCCTTCATTTAGGTAAAAAGCATACTTTCACCCTAACCAATTAGGTCATATAGCTGTCCTCTCCTTTGGGGACACATTCTGCTACATTAAGCCTAAATATGGTGTTCCCCATGTCCTCCTAAACTCTGACTTCCCATGAGTCACAGCAGCAGCAAGTGTAGAAGGAGGCAATATTTAGTTTGCCTGCCATGTAAGAAAGTGTTTTTGTCTTTGCCTAACAAAGTCTCAGTCTTAATTCACGCTGTTCAAAAAGACTAGTGTTGCAGCTATAGCAAGTACCTCTTCAATAAGTAAGACATAGTTAAATGTTTGATCATTTTTAAGAACAACTTGTCTGAATCTCAAGAAACTTAATCAGTCTTTCTTAGGGAAAAATCAAGTAGCTTTTTGATTGCTGGGATGGCTTTTTACTCATGGGCAGTAGATGGAGCTATAAGGCTATCCAGAAGCTTTGTCTGCCTCTTAATGTTTGGCACCATGAAAAAACAAGAGTGCGGTTTTGCCCCTACAAACTGCTTGGTTATATTTTCCTGGCAATCGTATTAGGCAGCAGAAATGTTCATTTGGGGCCAAATTCCAGTGTGATGTAATTTCCCTCGTGGTAGTGAATTTAACTGTAGGCTGAATACAGCCTTCCATTGGTGATCGTTGTTTCCCTGAGACTGTAACAGCTAACCCAAAAATCCAGGAGATCTACAATTAGAAAGAAAAATATGTCGTCTTGTACCTGGCACCTGAAATTTCTTGATACAGTGCTTGTGTGGAAGAATAGCACTGAATTGGAGTTCCAGAGTTCTAAATTTTGTTGCCAGGTTTGTCACATGGCGGTTCTTTTTGTGGTATTTAATATCCAAATGTTTCTATTTTCCCTCTGTGCTAAGACACTACTATTGCAGGCTTCAGGCACCGTCTGGTGAGGATGAACATATGTTATTTAGTGAAAGTACAGACATTAGCAGGATTAATGCCCTTACAAAGCTCACAGTTGTAACTCATCTTGTCCTTCAGGGCAACGCAGCTTTCAGCTCCCTTGTTTATTCTCCCAGATTGCTTTTAGATGAGCAGTGGTCCATTTGATAGCTACCATTCAGTGCCAGCATTGCTTATGTCAAAACTAACCACTGTTTTTCAAATGTAATCCACCAATCAGATTAGACGGGATCCTTGGAGTCTATCTCCATACCTCATTAATAATCCTGCTATCCCCACTCTGTTTTTCTGCATTAGTGTTACAATTTCTGAATATTTATTTGCTTTTACAGGTAACCCTAAGTTACGGGGACCCTGAGAACAAACACAATGTTGTGAGTGTGGGAGGAGTGTTTGGCCTTCAGCAAGATCCAACCCGGTAAGTGTCCGCTTCCAAAACAAGATCTCCCTGCCTTGTTCATGTTTATCAAACTGTAAGATGATCAAACCTGCTAATGGGGTTATTTTCTCATGTCAGCTCTTGTTGCTGTGCCAAAGGCAGGTAGACCCACCCTCTCTGCTCTATTAGACTGCTGCACATTCAATGCTAGTATGTTCCTTGTATGGAGAATTCCAATCTAATGTTTTCTTTTCATTTTTTTTCCTTCATAGATTTAAGTCTGTCCATTGTCTGCTCTATCCTGACACTATTTGGTGCCCTGCTAAGAAGATGTCATAATTCTTGACCAGTCATTGACACCTGTATCTCGCCTAGTTTGCATAAGAGGGGAGTTGTGGTGGACTTTTTGGTCGTTCTTTTTCTCTTCTTCTGGGAGACAACCAGAGGTATCTACGAAGGAGGTAGATAGACTCTATTTACAAAAGCAAGAAGGTGTGGTTTGTTCAGCTACAGCCAGGGACGTTCCAAGGAGAGTCCTTCTTCTTTTGTCCAGTGGCTCTTTGTATAATGACTACAGTCATACGTGTACAAGTCACTTCATACTTCTGTCTGATGTCATATGAATCTGTGCCTGGACACATCCTAGGCAAATGCAGTACTTGGAATGATAGCATTCTTACTACTGTTAAGGGCCTGTAGAGGCCATTGTCTTGAAGCTGGAGTGCTATAGCAGACTGTAGTCCCCATGGTGACAAGAGTGGAAGTTTTCACTCATCTGTCTTGGGAACAGAATTACTTAAGAGCTTCTGTGGCCTGCCATATTAAAATTCCACCTGTGTGCCGGAACAGGGTCTGTTCATAAACACCAGAAATCCTGGAATCACTAGGGTAAACAAGGCTGAAAGCCTTTGTCATGGGAAAACCCTGTGTAAAGGTAAGCTTACTCAGGGCTGGACAAGAGTTGCTTACAGTGCACATTCTCCCCTGTGGTCCATGTGTACCTCCCATGGAGGTGATTGTCAGACTTGGCTCTTTTACCAGCTGAATTGCAGTGGTTGTTGATTATGATGGTGGTCTGCCAGGTCCAAGACTATTCCCTTGATATTTGATACTGAAGAAATATTTGCCAGACTAGATGGTAATCATTTCTCCTGCTTTGCCCACAGCAGGTTATATAAGCTAGAGCATGCTCACTGGCCGATGAAACACACCCTGTGTCTGAAGTTGTGCTGTATCTTTTGCTGTCTGTGAGGGAGGAGGAATGCTAGATAGCTGTAATGCCCTGAGGAAGTTTTTGATGGTATCATTTAAGGACCTTTGATTGTATGACTCTGGTTACTCCACTTCAGCTTCTTCAGATAATCTTTTGATTACCTTAAGATCTAGATCAGTGTTTATTTTTACTCTGCTGCTTAATGTTTCAATAAATAGTTCATGCAATCACTAAAAGGAGACTGCGCACTACACAAAGGCAGCAGAAGTTCAATGCTGTAGCAGTATCACCTGCTGCTGTTTTTTAAATAAAGTAAGCTTAGTTTTGAAAGTGGAAGAAATGGGGCTCCGTATTTTTACCTTTCTGTTAGCCCAAACTTCGGCCACATGCAATCCCCACCTGACATGAAGAATAGCATAAAAAATGAATTTGCAAAACCACTGTTTACTCTCACAAACTCTTCAGAAAATACTTGCTGGTTTAGTGCTAGAGTCTGAGGCTGAATTAAGGGGAGAATAATAGAATGACGTTGTATAACCTGGAACAATGATTAACGGCTAGAATGTGGAGCTAGCAAAAATTTCAGATTTCTAAACAGCTGTGCTGAGCTGTACTGTGGACTTCAGCTAGTTGCTTAACTTCCTGCCATTTGAAAAGTGGTATAACGTAGGCAAATGCCTGCAGTGTATTCAAGTATGAAACAGCAGAGGTGTCAGCCTCCTGAAATACACTGTTCCCTGCACTCCTTATTTTTAACACAAACCTTTCAGCATTTACCTGGGTATATTGTCCCCTCTGCATGATTTTAGTTAATTCCACTGAGGAGCAAACAAGCTGCTATTTGCTACAGTCCTGCAGCTCATTCTTAAATTTCTCCTTTCCTTCATGGCTACTCAGGTGACCATGAGGTATGGAAATAAGAATGCTGCAGGGAATTGGATCAAAGTCCAGCTAGCACAGTGGCTGTTCCATAACAGGTACACCTGTAACACTGACAGCCTGTTACAGAAAACAGAGGAGGACTTGCAGAATAGTAGGTTGTGGCATGTTCTACCTCTTTATTAGGTCTTCTGCTCACTAGAACTGAGGTGTCCTAGGGTTTAATGATTTGTCATTAATAGTGCTGGAGACTCGTGATATCTATATAAATACTTTTTTTTTTTAAACACTTGTTAGGTTCTTGTTTTCAACCTGTAGCAGTAAGCTGTGAAGCTTCATGAGCTCTTGATGAGATTTTTGTCTTAAAACGCTGTTTCTGAACACTTCTGGTGGAGCTTTTCTTCCTCTTCCACTGGTAGCAGCCTCTTGTAAGGTATCACAGACAACATGGATGGGGTAGTGATTATGTGGCAAACTGCTGTTCAAAAATGACACCACTTCATATGGATGGCATCACTCTGTAGTTGCTGGTGACCCTAAACAAGGTGTGCCAAAGAGGCTTACTTTTAAGCTGGTAGGGTGTTCATTAAACTGAAAAAGGACCACATTCTCCTGCATGGCAATACAGGACTGTTCAATGGGTTCAAGCTTCTTCTAAGGTTTCTTGTGTTGACAATACAGTAGGCTGTGTGGCTATATCAGGATGCAGCTTTTTAATCAAACTACTGTTTCATACAGAAGTGATTCTACAAAATAAATATTTAATATGCCAAAGGCTGTGTTTTGTCACGTTTCTTGACACATTCTCTACACCAAAAATGGACCATAAACCCTATAATCTGGAAAACTACAGCTTCCTGGTCCTTCTGATGCCAAATGGCCAAAAAGCATCCGAGTGAGATGACTTGGATGTGCAGAGGAACAAACATGGATGAGAAGAATCCTTGCAGATGATGATTAACAAAGTAAAAGAACTGAAATGAGGAATAAGTTAATTGTTGTAAACTTGTCTCGGCACTTTCCTATTCTGTTTCTGCACTTCCTCAATATGCCACGGGAGCTCTTAAATTTAAGCATCCTCATAAAGCAATGTCTGAGTTGGGTAGTGTTACAAACAGACCTGTTAATAGGGTACGTTAATTGTCTGAGCTCCTCTACCGTGTTACACAACGCCAGCTCTGGCAATCGGGAGTTGGAACTGGCATGCTGACTGTCACTGGAAGTAAACTGTGGTGCAGTAGCTTATCTATGACCCCTTAACTATCCCTAGCCTGTTTTTTTCTGTTGTACCTTCCAGCACATTGCTGTTGTCATGGGGGAGCTGCATGAGAAATCCAGTATGCCTAGGCCCTCAGGCAAGCGGAGCCTGTGCACTTGCAGCTGATTTTCTGGGCAATGGCTATTAAACTAGGGAGGGCTGCCTACAAATTCATCAGCAGCTTCAACGGGCAGAGGAGGCAGGTCTTTTCATCATCTGGTAAAAAGGCAGTTTTTCTGGGGTCTCTGGCTGCGATGCTTCAGTGGGAATCACAGCCAAGGAAATTAATCTCCGTCTCTTGCTGGGTGGGCCCAGTCATGGCTTCCCGCGGCGTCCTCTGGGCGGAACGGGCCTGCAGCAGGCCGGGCCTGCGTCCCGCCCTCCCTGCAGGTGCCCCGGCGCAGAAGCGGCCGCTCGCAGCGCGTTGAGCGGCGCCCGCGGCCTGCGACCCACCCCGCCGGGCCTCCGCCCCCCGGCCGGGGCAGCGGGGCCCCTGCGGCGCCAGCCCGGGGCCGACCCCGCCGCCCGCCCCGGCCCTATCGGGCCGCCCCGCTCCCGGGCCCCGCCCGGCCTCGGCCCCCGCCCGCCCAGGCCGCAGTCCACCCGCAGCATGGAACCGCACCTCAGCTTCCGCGGCCGCCGGGCCCTGGTGACCGGGGCCGGCAAAGGTGGCCGGGGGACGAGGACCGGGGACCGGGGCCGGCGCCTGGGGCCGGGGCTGACGCCGTCTCCCCGCAGGGATCGGGCGCGCCGTGGCCGTGGCGCTGAGCAAGGCCGGGGCCCGCGTCACCGCGCTGAGCCGCACCGCGGCGGACCTGGAGAGCCTCGCGCGAGAGGTACCGGCCGGACCCCGGGGACCCCCCCGCCGCCCCGGGGACCCCTCGCCACCCCGGGGACCCCCCCCCCCCTCCCGCCGTGGGACCCCCTCCGGGAACGCCTTCCCTTGCCTCAGGACAGCCGCCCCCCTCCCTCCCCGACCGGGATACCCCCCCCCCCGGCTCCCCGACCCACGGAGGCCGCGCCCTCACCGCAGTGCCCTGGCATCGAGCCCCTGTGCCTGGACCTGGCCGACTGGGACGCCACGGAGGCGGCGGTGGGGGCGGCGGGGCCCTTCGAGCTGCTGGTGAACAACGCGGCCGTGGCGGTGCTGCAGCCCTTCCTGGAGGTAACGCGGGCGGCCCTGGAGCGGTGAGTGCCTCGGCCTCGGCCTGCCACGCTGCCCTCCGCCTGCCCGCGGCCCTCCGCCTGCCCGCGGCCGTGCTCGGGGCCCGTGGCGGAAAAGCGCTGCCCGCTAACTAAGCCTTAGCAGAGCTGCTAACGTCAAAAATCGCGGCAAAGCTTTACAGAACGGCCTGGTTTACGAAAGGAAGCCGCTGGTGCATGGGCACCGGGCAGACAGACAGGCGCGCTTTTAGAAATGCCGAGCGTTCGCTTTCTCAATGGTTTGTCGATTGCTACTGCTTACACCCGCTTCCTCTTTTTTACTGTGTTCTCATACTTTATGTAATCACCTTTCAACCCTGTAAACATCAAAAGGCAACCAAGTAGAGCACTGATGCCGTTCCACAATTACCAAGTAGCCAGAACCTGCAGTTTCATCTCTCAGATGGTGGTGTGCACACGCCATCCAGCCTACACAGGAGAGAAGAGTGCCTTTTGCTGTTAATCAAGCTCACAGCTTCCAGTCTAGCTCCAACTCAGTCTCTGCTAAACTGAAAGGCAGCTGTCGGTAAGACAACTCAGATATAGAGAAGACAAAGCCAGGTAAGGGAGTATAAAACTGTCACGGTGGGAAACCAGATTTGCTTACTGCAATAACGTGACATCTTTTTCTCTCAAAAGATCCATAGTTCAGTTTGGAGGTAAGCTTTAGCACACAGGATATGGTGAGTCTGCTTCCCTTTGAGAAGATGGGTCCTGCTTTGTTCCTACGTTAAGAATGGCTATTGTGGGTCTGTAATGGAGGATTCATTTGTGACTAAAATATAAAATGTATGGATTCTACTAAGACCACTCTGCAGAACTAGCAGGTAAAAACCTGACCAAGGAAGGACTATGTTGCAAATGGAAGAAAAGCTGCTTCCACCCATCTTACAGCAGATTTGCTGTTTTAAAGCTGTGTGAAGGCTTCGATTGACCTAAGAAGAGTCGCTGGCTGAGGCCCAGGGCTCACTGTTTAAACTTTAATAGAGGAACTACATTAGTCTGCTAAAGAACAGAGTTCTGCTAGAAATGTGATGATGCACGAGTGCACCTCCCCCGCTGTACACTAAATAGCTTACATCCAATGAACAGTTTATTGCTGAAAGCATGCCTAATCGTTCTTGCTAGCCAGTCAGCTTGGCATTTCTGTCCATATTCTAGAGTATCACCAGTGTTTTGAAGATACGAGCAGCACTTGTCCTCTGCTGCCTCCCAAAACAACTCTCTGGCTTGGGCTGCAGCCACTCTGTAACTTTTAAATTTGATTTATTTGTAGGTCTCTTGATGTGAATCTTCGGGCTGTGCTTCATGTTTCCCAGGTGAGGAAGAATTGTCACTGTAGTTGTCTCCATGAACAGCAGTGACTAAATTGTTCTACACAGCAAAGATAAGTGTCCACTGTGGAGCTAAAGGGACTGTAATCCAAAGTAAACCTGACAATTTGCACGTACAGCCCCTTTGCTCCTTTACTTTGACTCCCTCTCTTGTAAGTGGGAGGCAGTGAGGACTTACTTCCTCTGGATGTTTTTGCTCTTTTGGCTACCAAAATAGCCCAGCAAGATTCCTACTGAATGAAATAATGATTTCTCCTGTTATGATTCTGGCATTCCTTTTTTTTTTTTTTCCTCCTCCCTCTCCTCCCAGATTGTTGCTCGGCAGATGATTGCACAGGGGGTGCCAGGTGCTATTGTAAATGTCTCTAGCCAGGCATCTCAGCGTGCTTTGCGGGATCATGCTGTTTACTGTAAGTATGTGTAGCTTTAGCAGTGCCCCTCTCATTTTTGACTAGCTGGAGACCCACAGCCACCAAGCTGCTGCCTGCCAGTTCTGGGCAGTGAAATACTTCTGTGCGTTCCAGACCAAGTGCTAGGCACTTAAATGCCTCCTGTTCTTCCCTTCTCTTGAAGGTTCCACAAAAAGTGCTTTGGATATGCTGAGCAAGGTAATGGCAATGGAACTGGGACCCCACAAGGTAGGATTCTTTCTGAGGGAAAGAAAAGTGTGAAAGCTGAACCTGAGCATTTCCTCTCAGAGCAGTCTGGTTAGATTGTTTGTTGCTCTTGGTCCCAGATTAGGGTGAACACTGTGAACCCCACAGTGGTTATGACTGACATGGGGAGAATTAACTGGAGTGACCCTCAGAAATCTGCTGCCATGATTAATCGGATTCCACTGGGAAAGTTTGCAGGTCAGTGGTGTAGATCTGTTGCCAGGCTGGGCTCTTTGGTTGTATCCAAGCCTTCCCTCTAATTGACACCACAGCCATAGGTACCTTGCTTCTTTTGTGGGCAAAGTCACAACTCTGCTGAATGGCTGTGGTTGAATTCCTGAAGCATTTGATGAGGACGGGGCAAGAATCAACCTTATCTCCCCTCTTCTATGGCGTTCTCATCTTAGGACAAGTGAAATGCACTTACTCTATTGTTCATAAACATGACTGGGAGGGGAACATATTTGCTTGCTGTGAACTAAATGTCATTTGATCACAACAAGGACTTTTTGATGTCCAGCTCTCAGCCACACACTGCATCAAGCACGGTTTGGGGACAGAGATACTTCCCCGCTCCAATTACTTGTAGAGGTCAAAGGCATACCTTTAGGGATGCTAGTTTTTCTAGTACAATTTGAGGGGTGCATCGGATGTTCTCTGTGTTTGATTCCAGAAGTGGATGATGTGGTTAACAGCATTCTCTTCCTGCTGAGTGACAAGAGTGCTATGACAACTGGCAGCTCTCTGATGGTTGATGGGGGATTTCTTGTCTCCTAAGATGACACCTGCATTTCACACCTGCCCTTAATTTTCATACTAGTACTGCACAGATGTAAAACGGATAGAAAACAATGACACAGACCCAGTCTTGCTGGAGAAGAGGGGCAGCAGGGCTGGAACCTGTATGAGAAGTGAGGCAGAAAATTACCTTTGGAAGGCTGCTATATAATAAAGCTCACGTACGCCGTCATGGAGAATGTTTATTGCACCAAATAAGGTTTTATCTTGTCACTCTACATGATGATTAAAAATTGGACCTGTCTTTCTTC
Source organism: Buteo buteo (assembly GCF_964188355.1). NCBI lineage: Eukaryota > Metazoa > Chordata > Aves > Accipitriformes > Accipitridae > Buteo > Buteo buteo. The sequence goes on from NC_134183.1 coordinate 500,867, forward strand.
CAACCCTATTCCACCCCCCCCCACAACCCTTCAGAAGCTCTCCCTGTTCCATCCAAATCCATAGAGCCCACCTGCACTTTCAGTGGGAAGGGAAAGAAGACGTTAGCAGACTCCTCATTGCTTCCTTTGCTGTCTTTAGTAGAAAAAAACAAAACAGAGGCAACAACCACAGCCCTGCTCTGCAGAGACTGGATCTGGGGGGGGGGGAGGCCCTGCTAAAGACTGATGGGGGGGAAGCAGCAACATGCTGTCCTAGGGTGTGCACACACAAGAAGGCAAATACATTGATTGCACAGAGCTGTTTCACTTGCTGAGTTTGGCTAGTACCCAATAAAGCACCTAATGATTAGTTCTTCAGCTTCATATCTCATTTATGTCAGCCCCTTCCAGGGCTGGTTATGATTTCTTTAACAGTCTCAGGCACGTATCTGCTAGAGCACCAGTTTGTTAACTATTGGCCACAGTAGGCTGGGCAAGGAGACCTTACCACTCTCCCAGCTGGTCTTGTCATTCAGCACCATTCACACCGGCTCCCTCCCCACTCCCACAAGGATCTTCACCACCTGTTTCACCTGCAGATTGAAACCGGGTGTTTCCAGGACAAGATGGTTGTCTCGGCCCTTTCAGCTTGGAGTTCAGGAGAGCCAAAACAGCCTGTTGCCCCAAGGAGCTACCTTGCCTTCCCCATTGTACCTCCCCTGGGGGCTGTACAGCCCCCAGCTAGTCTCCTGCCCCCGCTGCCCCTTCACATCAACACTGACGTTAAATCAAAGAGACATTTAAAAAACACTGACTTCGTACATGATGAAGGGCCCTACACATCCCAGCCCCCTCCAGAAACACCCAGCTAATATGCAATCTGTCAGAGGACGACAACATGCTGAGCCAGCACCTAGGCCACAGCCCTCAAAACACGGTACACTTTTTGCCGGGCTTCTTCACGGGCGGTGGGCAGAGCACAGCCCGGATGGCTTCATCAAACACGGTCTTCAAGCCCCGCTGCGTCAGGGCAGAGCACTCGAGGTACTTTACCGACCCTAGGGGAAAGAGAGCTCCAGCTCAACCACTCCAGTCCTACCAAGACATACTGTCCCTCACCCACTCCAATATAAAAAGCTCAATACCATGGAGATCTGCCAGCACGAGACTCACCAATCTCCCGAGCCATGGCCAAACCTTGGGGGTAAGTGATGGGGGCGAGTTTCTTATCACGTAACCTTTCAATGGTGTCCTTATCATCCCTCAAGTCCAGCTTGGTGCCCACCAGGATGATAGGTGTATTTGGGCAGTGGTGTCGGACCTCAGGGTACCACTGAAACAGAGAGGCATGGTAAGAAAAGTAGCTGTAGCAGTAGATGCAACCACGAGGATGCATTTACTATTAGGAACAAGGTTTTTACTACTATCTGACATGGTGGCAACACCTGCACAGGATACTTCTGCCTACAGTTCTGAATATGCTCTGCAGAGAGAGACTGGTGCAGATGTAATAATGAAGGCACCAAGACACAGAATCATGACAAGCAGTACCAGCCAACTCTGCACAGAGCGCTTCCCTTACCTGCATTTTAGCTTCTAGGACATTTCTTATCTTCTTTAAGATGCAGATTCAAAAAGGCAAGAACTTAGCCAAAGAAGTCATGAATAAAAAGTAGGCCCCTCTTAAAACCTGCAGACCATGACCTTCCCTTATCAAAACATGACTGCTAGAAATTTGGGGTTTGTAGGTGCGGGGCTTTGTGGGGCAGGGGACTTCACTGGTTCTTCCCTTCCACTGTTTCACCCAGAAGGAGAATACTTTACCTTGGCTCTGACATTCTCAAAGGAGGCTGGACTCACAAGGGAGAAGCAGATCAAGAAAACATCCTGTGCAGAAACAAGAGGGTCAGCCATGTAGAAAGAAACAGCTAGAGATAACAGAGGAAGGGTGGAGAGGGAGCCTTATAGAGGACAACTTCCCCCCACAAGCAAGGGCTGTGGCTGTAAGAAATTCTTCCCCGTTAAGGGTGCTAAACTAATTCAAAGGGGGAAGGAATAGACTTTGTATGACTTCATCTTCTTTTACAATACTGGGCCCTGCATGTTAAGAGCCTGCAGCCACAAATACCTTAGCAGTGCTATGGGCTTCACTGCTGCTAGGGGGGCCACGTAGGAATTCCTACAGCCAGGGAAATGCTACTAGTGCAGCCCAACAGTGAGCTGTGCTGCCGAGAGAGAATGGCAATATGGAACACGGCTCAGCTGCACGGCAGCTCCACACCATTCCTTTCACTTGAGCCTCCTTATGGCAAGCATAACTGTTTCAACACTGTTACGAAGCAGGGACTAGAACAGGACAATCTCTTAGGAAAAATTCAGCTGTGATACTTCTTAAACAACCAGAATTATGGCTGCAGCTGCAGGAACTTCGACCTTCCTCAAAGGAAAGAAGCTGGCTGTCCTTGGGAGCCTCCCTGTCCCCCAAGAGGGAGCAGTTACAAGCTAGTCCAAGCCCAGCACTCACCGTCTGTGGATAGGAAAGGGGCCGCAGTCGGTCATAATCCTCTTGCCCTGCTGTATCCCAGAGGCCTAGGTTCACAGGCTTTCCATCTACCATGACATTGGCAGAATAGTTATCAAACCTGCCAAGGAAGAGTACCCATCAGTGACAATCTTGTTGTGACCCACACATGTCTTTATATGAAACACAAGGGGGCAGCGAGTCAGGATAGGACACTGCAACACAGTTCCAGTGGGAATAGCCTGCCCTCCTCACATACACAGCCATACCCCCTGCATCCTCATGTGTGAAGTTCATAGTCTGATTTGGGACAACCTTCTCCCCACCTACAAAACCAACTTTTACACACACGTGCATACAGAGCAAAAAGCAACTGAAGCCCAAGGCCATTACTCACACAGTGGGGATGTATTCTCCAGGAAAGGCATTTGTGGTGTAACTGATCAGCAAGCAGGTCTTCCCTACAGCTCTGCAGAGGTAAGAGGGACAAGCATAAAGAAGTGTACGGCAGGAAGCACTGAGGCAGTAAAACTCACCCTTCCCCCACCCAAAAAGGAGGTTAGGTAAAAAGTTACCGTGTGAGAAAACAAACCTGTAGCAAGCTGTAATTCTCTAGCTGTCAGGGACCAGGCCTGAACTCACAATGTGCACCTTGCCTGAGCACTTACCTGACCATGCTCTCTCCCACTCCTTTTCCCCACCCATTCAGCCTCAGCAAAACACCAGGCAAAATACTTTTGTTCCAGGAACGATAAGAGAGGGAATAAATTAGGGTTTTGTGCTGCTGGGCTCAACACATCCGTAACAAGCTAGCAAAATGGGTAAGCAGCGAGGTGAAAAAACATGCAACAACACAGAATTATTCAAGCTCCTCAGATATAGGAATGCAATGTCAATAAATGCAAAGGGGAAAAAATAAGTATCCATAAGCAAAAATGAACTTTAAAATTGACCACAGTCAATTTGGAAAGAGATCAATGTAGATCACTGAAAGTATCAGCTCAGGGCAGGTAGGATCGGTCAACCCAGTGGTGGCAGCTGGCAGGGGTTGGGCCTGGCTGGCAATAGTGTAAGCATATGAACTTCAGTTAGCCCTGTGGCACAAGGGAAAAGCTTAGTTGTAAGAACAGAGGAGTACCAGGAGTGTAAACAACTTATTTATCACTGTGAGAGTTGTGAACTGCAGGCAACCTTCCAAAGAAACAGATTGTGAGTGCCAGTGACAGGGAAAGCTGTCTTTTAGGTGCCTGAGTGAAGCTGAATAAGCCAAGAGAGGTGGATATCCTCTACCCAATTCTGTAACTGGAGTGACATAAGGAAAGACTTCAGGAGTAAGCGAGAGACCCCAGGGGACCCTGCAGTCCTGCACCGGGATGACACAACACACACCGAGAACCACTACAGTAATCCACCCAGCTTTTTCCCTGGATCAGGTCCCCTCTCTTGGAGAACAGGGAGGTTCTGTAAGGAACCACTACACTGACTGCCCCAACTTTCCTCCCGAACCACGACCTCTCTCCTGCCAAACAGGGAAGTCACATAATTCACAAAAACCCACACGTAACTATGATTAAAGTGCTTTGGTATCCAAGTTCACTTAGTCTCTGCACTGTCAATTCAGTCTTAAAGCAAAATACCAGACTGCAAACCTTTAACTGAAATCCATTTCCAACATGCTCTGCTCCCAGGTGTTGCCCCCCCTGCACGGTAAGGCTGTGTTGTTTCGGTGGGTGGCTCCTTCTCCTGCTCCCCTCTTTAGCCCCCACAGACTAGAACCTGGAAGGCGTCCCTCCAAATGTATATTTCAGTGGGTGGCATGCATGGGAAGATGGAACGACCAGTCCCTGCCTAAGACCAGTTCACATTTAGTTCTCCGTATCTCAGCTCTATGCTTGCCGTGGTGATCAGAAAAGCAAAGAGGAATTATGAGGAAAAGTACGCAGGACAAGCTAGGAAAAGTTACGAAGCACTGTAAATCCACCGCATGCCTGCATCTTGCACGCAGATGTGCTCTCCGAAAAAAGTATATAGGAACAGCCCAAAGAAAAGAGCAAGAAGGATGACAAAAGGCAGGTGGTGAAATCAGAAACAGCAACGTATTTCACCTTGGAACACAAACAACAAAAGGAGGTATGAGAAAAACCTGTGAACATCAAGATTTTCAGGGAGGACTTTGTGATGAATCATGTTTGTGTGACGAGAAATAGAGCGACATACAGGCACCTAATAAAATAACGGGGAAACAGATTTAAAGCCTAAGAGGGATTCGTTTCCCAGGCAGTACACCAGGAGATGTGAAACCCAGAAGCGCCAAGAGACGAAGACCCAAGTTTACGACCTGAAGAGCGAGCGGGACGCGCCGGGCGGGACTATGAGGGCCGCCGCTGCAAGCAAGGCCCCCACCTCCCGCCGAGAGACGGCGGCGGCGGCGGCGCCCACTCGGCCTCGGCCTCGGCTCGCCGCCCCGCCCCGACCCCCGTGCCGGCCGGCCGGCCGGCCGGCGGGCGGGCGCGGAGCAGGGCGCCCCGGCTCCTCGGGCCGCGGCCGCCGCCTGGCGCGTCTCTCCCCAGGGCCGCGGCGGCCCCACAGAGTGAGGGGCCCCGGCCGGCCGGGCCACCGCGGCCAGGCGGGCGCGGCCCCAGCCGCCCGCCTCGGCCGGGCCCCGCGGCTCGCCGGGCCGGGCCGGGCCGGGCCGGGCCGGGCCTCGCCGCCCGGCACCGCGCCTCCCGCTGGCGAGGCCGGCTCTCCCGGGCCGCGGGGCGGGGCCGCGCCGGGCCCTCCCTCCCTCCCTTCTTTCCTTCCTTCCCTCGGCGCCGCCGGGCCCGGGCCCGCTTTGTGCGGGGCTGCGTCGGGCCCAGACGCGGCCCCGCCGCCCGCCCGCCGCTCGCCGCGCACTCACCCGTCGCCCACCACCACACACTTGATCGCCTGCATCTGCCCGCGATGGCGGCGCCGCCGCGACTCCGCCGCAGTGACAGCCCGCGCGGGCGGGGCGGGGCCGAGCCCAGCCGAGCGCGGCCGAGCCCAGCCGAGCCCGGCGGCGGGGGCGGGGCGGGCGGCTCCCGCCGGCCCCGCTCCGCTCCCGCGCGGCCGCAGGCCGGGCCCGCCGCTCCGCGCGCTCCCGGGGGCCGCCCGTCTCCCCCGCCGCGGTCGCCGGAGGCCCAGCCGGGGACGCGGGAGCCCCGCTGCGAGGAGCGCTGGCGGGGGAAGGCGGAGCGCACGTGCGGCGCCGCCCTACCGCTCCGCAGGATCCGCCCCGTCCCCCCTTCCTCCGTCCGCTAGCCCCCGCCGGCGGTCGGAGCCCGCCGTCCCCCAAGGGCAAGTTCCTCGCACGCCGCCCCGTGAACGGCGCGACGGGTGGCGCGCAGAAACTCGCCGAGAGGAGTTGCCACGCCGTAGGGCCGTGGGCGCAAGGATGAGGCTTTAAAACAAACCTGCGGGTTTCACCGTCATCCGCCCAGAGCTGCTGAAGAACAAAGAGGCAGCCGCGAAATCCTGCGTAAAGATGGCTTTTGGATTCCTCCACCTCTCCAAGCACTCCGCCAAGAACAGAGAGAACTCGTAGGGGTACTGTCTCAAAACTACAGGCTCTGCTTCCCCCTTACCTGCTGGTCTACAGCGCTGCCCAGCACCCACAGACTATCTAGCTATCAACACAGGCCTTCTCCTCTTCTTGTGACTGGGGCACAGGTTCCCAGCTGCTTTGCTTTTACCTTAGTTCAGAACCAAAAGCTGTAGGCACGCTTAGCTTATCCACCTGCAACAGCCTTATAGCTCCATTACGGACTAGCAGGATCTTCAGGAGAGTAACACAGCAGCTGGCCCCTCCCTCCACGTCAGCCAAACATCCAGCTTGTCACTGTTGCGTTACAGCAAAATGCAAGAACTCTTTATTAAAAAAGCAGAGCAAAACCCAGTAAAAATCATGAACACAAACCAACCAGTCCACGCAGAAAGTTTCATTTTCCAGTTGCCTCTTAAAACGTGTACCACAAGCTCATTTCTCCCACCACACTCACTGGAGAAACTATCAGGAGGCTCTCATACTGCTGCCCTGACAGATTTCTCCGATCAGACCCGCCCATCCCCTCCCTTTCTCCATGCCACATGAGGACTTGTGTTGCCAGGAAAAGGAAGCACCTTCTCCCCTTTGTGCTCTGAGAAGCAACTCCCCAGTGGCGAGTCAGAAGCGTCGCTCCTTTCCAAGGTAAGGCCCAGAAAACAGCACTCAGCTCCAGGATCCCAAGAAGCCAGCAGGACAGTTTTGCCATTTGTCATACTGGAATGAAATCCTGTTACATTTTGGCCACAAGAACTCCAACCATGGGCTGCAGTTCACCGTGAGGAAGCACGGATGCTGACCCCCAACATCCCACCCCCCGATTTCGCAGTCAGTCGGTGTTGTAGAGGCTTGAACCATGGCCAAAGCCCAGCTGTCCAACAAGGATATGGACAGCCACTGCACAGCAGTCCCCCTCTGCACAGCTGTTTTTATATTTAATGAAGGTATATCTACTGCCCATCACTACAGCCAGAGCCACCCAGGAGCAGGGTAAAACAGCCAAAGTGAGCCCTGCCAGCCACTGCTTCCATCTGTAAGCACCGAGCATTAAAAGCAGAGGTGGGTAAGATCGGGCATTTCCAGCAGCTTCGGGACGCCATTAGCAAAGTAAATGGCTCCCACCTACAGGGAACTGTAAACACTGCTGCCTGTCATTTATCAGGTTTCACTGTGAACAGCCCTGGCATCCAAACAAACGCTTCAGAAGGACCACTGCCCAGGGAACATAAAACCCCCTGGTAACAACAGGGTGTGCTGACAGACTGGTGCTGTATAAAAAGGACACAGAAACTACTTCAAATGCTGTAGCAGCGCAGGGGAAGGACTCCACGTCATGAACTCAGACCCACGAGCCTCTATCCCAGCCCTGGATGGTTGTCTCCTCCTCTCCTTTATGCAGTTGGTAGCAAGATTTCTGAAGAGTTAGAGCAATTTTCTGTGTTCACCAGCCTTCGTGTCACCCCGGTCTGACAAAACCGTCCCACTCAGAAAGAAGGGGCTGTACCTGAGTTGCTCACCCTCTTCCTGACCACAGGTATCTGGATTCTTTAAGCCACGCTCTCATTTCCTAGAACTGTGGGTTCCCAAGGGGGAGCCCTGCACATACGCCATGATGGCATTCTGCAAGAAACTTGCTCGCTGGGCCTCTTCTTCCCTCATCCTGGAGATGTCAGCCTCTTTCATTCTCAGCTTCTCCAGCAGCATAGAGATTTCACCTTCTTTGTCCAGCAGTGCCTCGCGGTGATTACTTGATAGGGCTGTGAAAGAAGAGCAGCATTACTAAAGAAAATTATGGTGTCCCTAGAGTAAACGGGAACAACACGTTATAGGCACAGCCAAAGGCAATGGAAGCAGGATGATCAACAGGCACATGACAGAAGCTTCATGAAACAATGTGAGAGGTTTCGCACAGACAAGATGTTACACTTCACTGTGCAGGAAATCCAAACGTTTTGCTTGCTGTGCAGCTTTGGGTAGTTATCTGAGTCTTGGTCTCCATAAAACGAGGACAAGAATCCCTGCAAATACATCAGGATGGAGGATACAATTCATAGTTGTACACACAGGCAGGAAGCACCATTGTCACTACCTGTGAGCGTAGCTCAGTTCCAGACCTGATGTAGGGTAACTCAGCATTACCATTTGAGAAGCAGGAAAGGATCCATCACCTTTCAGCTGTCTCTCCAGGGCTGCAATCTTCTCTCTCAGCCCATCCTGTGCTGTGCGTTCAGCCTGCAGGTGTCCAATCTGCTCCTGTAATTCCACTTTCACTTTATTCACCTCTGTCACTTTCTCCTCTTCCTTACTGTTCAGGTCCTGACACACAAAGACAGATCCATGAATAACCAAACAACTTCAGCAACTTATTCTGCCCCTGTGGTGACCATATCTCTACTTCACTCCAAATTACCTGCTGAAGTTCCTCTAGCCGCCTTCTGAGTCCATCAGCATGCAGGCTCAACTGATTGACTTTGGCTTGGGTCTCAGCAACCATTTGTTTTTGCTTAAGGTAGCAGTTCTGAGCTTCATCCCGTGACTCAGTCATCAGCCGCAGCTTCTCTTCTAGGTGTTCTAGTCGTTGCTGCTGTAAGACAAAAAGGAAAATGAAAATACATCAGTCCCATTCCATTCCTGTGACGGGATTCTCCCCTTTCTGTTCCCAACACAGTGAACCCTTGGTTGAGTCAACTGGCGCTGAAGAACAAACACAGGACTTAATCATAATAGATACGGCACTTCTCCCTTGCATTCAGGAATGAATCCAAGCTGCTTTCTATCACCAAGGAAAACATTCTGCTGGAGACGCTGCAACACCCAGCTCACTTGCTGAGAAACAGAGGCATGTCCTTGGTAGAAGCACCAATGCCACTGCCAGTGTTTACAACTAATGGTCTATCTTCACTTCCTCCATATCCCAAATGGCTCTAAAACACCGCTATATGCAGCTAAGCAACTGCTGTGTCCCATCACAGACACACATGGCAGCTTTTATATGTTTGTAACTCAGTAAAGCATTTTCTTTTGTGATGTTACATATAAGTAAACTTTTTAATAGTTTTGGTGTATTTTCCTCATCCCTTGTTCTCTTTCACAGGGTGTTGACTTCATTGCCATTTTCACAAAGTTCAATTCTACAGTGACTGTTCTTTATCCAGCAGCAGTAGCCACCTGCACAAATTCCTCCGAGTCCAGAGAAACAGGAGCAGCCCATGAAAGCAGCTGCTATACAGAAGGATCGACATCTGGCTGTTAGCTTCAAAAGTTGGCAACTTAAAGGAAGTCTGCTGTGACAACATCTACATCAATTCTGTTCCTACTGGAAAGCACAGAGCAGGTGGGGATAGCGGTTACATTCTGGAGACGATTCAAAGCAGATTTTTCAGGACTCCTTCCTCAGAAATCACACTCTCTGCAGGCCAATGAAGCCCAGAGCGGGGAGTTACTCAGCAGTCCCCTGAGACAAAAGCAGAGGCTAGGCAGCCAAATCAACTCCTTCCCACAGACAGGTCTTGTCCTTACCTCCTCCAACCGTGCCTGATTCCGGACTTTTATTAACTCCTCCTCTGCCTGGCCTCGCTCAGTGAGTGCAGCTGCTTTGACTTGGCTCAGCTCCTGCCACAGAAACATAAAAGATCATTCCAGATAAAGAAGCTGTATCACTGCAACACTGAGCAGAAAACATTAGTAGTTTCCAGTTGCAGGCTACAGCGTGACACAGCTGTCTCTCTCACTCAGGGGCAGGGAAAACAAACCCAGATTACATATACCTTTTCTCACCCTGAGATTGCCATCTAAATTCAATGAGAATTTCAGTTATATGAGGGCAAGTAATGGGTGAAGCTTTCCAAAGACAGGGGAATAGGAGAGGGCAGCACTGGATCTAGCTAGGGGAACAGATAAGGAGAAATATGGTACACTACTTGGGACCACATGGGAAACCTGTGAAGTCAAATCCTGGTAAGAATCTAACCACATTCAATGGAATCTTTATTTTTGTTCATTCAGAATCTACCACTTTCTCCTTGAAACCTTAACCTTCCTTAGCCCAAAGCAGTAAAAATAATTTTAGCTAGTAAACTGCTGTTTTCTGTTCCTCCCTACAGCACATGACAATCTTTACATAGGTCAGCGATGGAAGACTCCACAAAGCTCCCCTGGCAGACCTCTCCTGCCACCGTTACCTGAGCACTCCAACGTGCCTGGAGCATCCATTCTCACCTCCTCCAGAGCTATCCTGATGGCCTCCAGCCTCTGGATCCTGTCCTGCATGGAACGTTCACTGGCCTCAATGTGCTGTGTCATATGATCCACCTGCAAAGCAGCAGAAAACATTTAAGCAAGTGCCAGAAAACCAGTCCTACCTCCAGGCATAGCAGCATGGCCATTCGGCATGAGAAAGAGCATCCTCTCATTGACCCACCTACCACCAAAGAAAAACTCTTACCTCCCTCAAAGCTCCACTAAGAAACTGTAATATAGGCAGAACCTGCCCTCTAGAAACTGGGAACTTTAGACAGAGATCCCTTCCAAGCCAAGACGAAAGACAGAGTCCGAGCTCTCAACTTCAAGAGGTATGAAACATTACAGATTCATTTTCTAGTTGTAATGTGGCTAAAATCTTCCTGGCCTGTGTCTTTTCTTACAAGATTTCAAAATCTTCATAGAAATCTATTGGTATAATTTTATTTTTGAGAGATTTCACACCTCAATAAACACTCCAAAGAAAGTTGATCACAGCCTCTTGTTCTGTCCACACTCAGACAGAATCCCCCTGAAACATACAAAGAAGGAACTAGCAAGGTAAGCCCCATTAAAAGATTGGTTGTGTACAGCATGTATGTCCTGATTTCCTCCACTAATGCATCTTTACTTCACTGAGCATGACAAGACCGATTATTTATAATTACCTCTATGCATAACAAGACTGACACAGGGGCCAGCCTCCAAGCCTCTTTTGTAAATCACATACCACTCTGGTCCATACTCTTGCAAGCTATAAAATCTTACTAGCTGGTAGAATGTCTTGTGATCTCTTCAGCTAGGCTTTGCTTGTAGAAATGCCCTATTATTTCCACAGTAAGTCGTGAGTTCACTAATTTATAAACTTGTTTAAGAGCAGCTGACAGCAAACAATGACCTGCAGTGGTGCCTGTATGTCAGGACCAAAGAGAAGCTAACCTCAGGATGCTGCAGAATCCCCATTCTTACCTCTTTTACCCGAAGGGATTCCATGTCTTCAAGACTTTGTTTAAATCTTCTCTTCTCCATTTCCAGGCGTTCTGCAGATTAAAAGCAGGCATATCACAATTATGGTATTCCTGCTATGCAGGCTGTATTTATACTATATCACAAACTCTTCCACCCTTTCTCCTTGGCTGCCTTGCACCGTTGACTCATGGGCAGTAATCCCAACCCATAGGTGTCCATGAGCTGTTTCTTCTCCGCCACTCACCCTCAGCCTGCACGGCCCGTAGCTTCAGCTCTGCCGTTGTGTTGGTCAAGTCTTGCTTTACCTGGAATAGCTGATCCTGCTGAACTTTGCACTTCTTCTCCAACTCATCCACCTACAAGGAAATTACCACACAAAGAATTTTCTTTTCCTATTAGCAGAGGAAATTGGCTGTACAGAACAATCAGCAGAGACACAAACAAGGATCAAAGTAGAGGACATATATACAGAGCAGAAGTGAACAATGTCCAAGTCCCACTTCTCAGCCTTGGACTTGCTTTCCTACCTGGTTTCTTAGAAGCAGATTTTTCTCACTGGCAGCAGACAAGTCACGCAGAAGCCTCCCTTCCCGATCAGCACCTTCCTGCAAACAGAATAAATATTAAGAACCTGTACTCACCTTAGTTCTTGCACTGCCAACCTACTCCAACCAACACCACGCCCAACTAACATCCAACTTACCTCATAAACACCATGGCTCCTCTCCACACCTAGCACTCATCTATCTAATTTGCAGAAGAATTTTTGTCAAGGCAGCTGTGGGTAACCCACTAAAAATCATGCTTCCCTATCCTATCCAGCATCCCCCAAATCTACACAAACCAGGTATGACCTAGAACCCTGCTCTCAAACCTAACTAGGACTTCCAGCTCACCTGCTTTTGCTGCTGGAGCTCCGTAAAGTGGCGCTCAGCCATGCTGGTTTGTTCCTGTTTTGTGGCATTCAGTAGCTCTCCCAAATTGTGCACCTTCTGCTCAGACAGAGCCAGGGCAGCTTCAGTCATCTGCAGCCTATACAGAGAAACACTTTCCAGAGTCCCTTCTAAGGGAGATGCTTCCAGTGAGCTCTCTATGCCACCTGGTACAAGACGTTAACACGTATTTGGCAGTGGATGATGTCAGGCTAGCTAAATGAGGCATTTTTTGCCCCTGGAAAAAGGACACTGCTTATTTCTGTGCCCAACAGCCCCTGCAAACACTGAGTAACCTGGGACTTCTCAGAGCCTCGTGTTCTGGTACCCCATTGCGTTTTCCCTGTGCTGTCTTCCATGAACTGTTTTCCCTGCCTGGACCCCTCCAGGATTCGCCCACTCTCACAGGAGAACAAAGCTGGCTATTTTATACCACTGCAAGGTTGTATAAAATTAGGCATAGAATTTTAAACACAGGCAGCAGAAGCGATTTGCTTACTCTGTACACAAGGGACATGTCCACACTGAGGCACGGCATAGTGACACTACCTCTACCTGACTGAATTGAATAAACCAGGCTCATCAGTGTTTTAAGTCTAACTACTGTCACGTGCATATGGCTCTACACAATCTAACACTACTTTTGGGCAGCGCCACCTCATTGTTCCTAAGCATACAATCTTGCTGGTCAGGTTCCTCCATATCTGCAGTGGTTCTCAGAGTCTACTGCCAGCTGTCAGGGGAAGCAGGTACAGACTCTTGCCAGGCTGTAAACTGTGCAAGGAACATGCCCCCATCCCAACCCCACAATCCTTTTTTTCCTTTTTCACCCTCTGTAATTCACTTGCTCTTACACCAATGCACCGTAATTTTACTTAAAAACAGGCTAAATATCTAGCGTGGCAAACCCAAAGTCCTGAGCTGACCATAATTTCTGGATATTGCTGCAGAACTAAGCAAAATAGTAAGCCAGCCACTCTACAAGATTATCCCGCTTCTTAACAGCTCTGCTCAGCACTGCCTATACAGCACAGAACAGTGGGAAGGCTAAGGTTTTCCTCCTTCATACTTGGCTTTCAGTGAATTCATAATAGAGTGCTGCTCATCCAACGCTTCCTGCAGCTGGCTGACTCGTGCTGCAGACATCCTGTATTTGGGGAGGGGAGGAAGAAAAAAAAAAAAAAAAAAGGGGGTGGGTAATTACTCCCAGGAAATGGAGAGGACCCAAATCTGCTATCAAAGAGCAGAAAGCACTCAGAAATTAAACTTACCTGCCATTCCTGGCTATTTCTTCTCTCTGCTTGTCTATAGTGTCCATCAAATCCAAGAACTGTCAACAAAGCAAACATTAGTGAGAAAATGAACTGCATCAGCTTGAAGCATTTACATTTCTCATCTTTCTCTTCCTAGTGACAGCTGAAGACAGGACGAGCCACTCTACTGAAAGCAAGCAAACCGGAGGTTTCACAGGTTCATCAGCACATCTGACTGAGGCCATCAGCTACAGGGACTCTGCACCATTAGATGTCAGAAGGAAAACTGACTCATATTTCTAGGTTTTTACCACTTGGAAAATATCAAACCAGTTGCAAAAGAAGAACCAAAAGCACAAATATGGGTGAAAAAGTCACCAAAACTCCTCCAGAAGCCAGAGTCAGCAGGGCACGTGTCCATACCCATACTGTCACGGATTTGATTCCTGGACAACCTAGCTCAGAGGAAGGACTCAATTTACTAAACCATGCTGTGTGCCCACCCATAAAGATGCACATGAAACTTCAGATGCAAAATAATCCTGTCACTGAGTGTTTCATGGGGACACCGAGGGAAAGCATAGGATTCCACCTACCCCATTTGAAAGGCCAACACGTAAAATTGCTGACCTGCTTGGTCTTCTCATCTTTCAGACTCAAAACCTCCTTGCTGAGTATGTACGCTCGGTTCTGGGTCTCACTTAGGATAGTCTGACGGTCTTGGTTGTGATCCATGGCTTGTTCTGATACAGAGAGAGTGGAAGAGCATGCACATGTTTCTAAAGCAACAGAATAGCAAGCACTGCTGGAAGAGACAGCACTCAGGATGACACCTGGCTATCAGAAGCACCAGGACAGTAGCCCTTCTCAGGCTGGCCCACACAGAGAGACTGTTTTCACCTTACAGACACGAGGTGAGGCAGAATTGAAGAGAGCAGTGTATATGGGGTAATCAACACCCCAGCCACAGGAGAGCCATTCAACTCCACTGTGGGTAGGACAATGACAAAGAACATGCTGCATTAGCCATATCCAAACTTGGCTACTCAGAGGCAAACTAGAGCCCCAAGTTCTCCCACATTCACATACTACAGTAATCTCTAATTCAATCCAAATTTATTTTCTTTTCCCCTCTTCCTGGTAAAAGTGACACCTCCAACCTGACCAGCCCTCATTAAAGGACAAGAGAAAGCAATGTAGGGCACCGTGTAGATGCTGTTGAGAAAAGCAGGGGAAAAGAGATAGCTCTCTTCTGGAGCAGCAACTGCCCTATACCCCTCAAGTTCTGAAATGGGAAAGGAGTTACTGATTCTTTCCTGTGCAACAAGTAATACTTACCCACAGCTTTCAGGATGTCACTAGGAACGTTGTTTCCAGCCAGCTCCAGCCTCTTCAGGGTCTTGTTGCTGTGCAGGCAGTTCAGCAAAGCTCGGCCACCCAGAAGCCCGATATTATTCCAACGTAAATCTATACAGAAAGCAAACTTTCACCCTGGTAGTCACACATCTGCTGAAAAACACAGGGCTCAAGAGAAACCATGCTCCTTACACATCTACAAGCATGGCTAACTAATCCCAGATAATCTCAGAACAAACACAGGTGAATACTGTCTCCCTTTTCAAGATGAATGAGAGGGAGGAAAAATGACAGACAAAGCAGGGTAGAAAAGGATGAATCTTGAGTGCAAAAAGTGCAGGAAGCCATTACAGTTCAAAAGGTACAGAAGTCTGCCCCTCATGTTTTCATCTCAGGAGCCTTCCTTCCACAACCACAGTCTGTGGATGAAAAAGAACTGGCACCAAGAGCCATGTTTTCCTGAAGGAAATTCTGGCAAAATTCCTTAATGAGGACAAAGCAAGTGTGGAGTAAGCCTCAAGAATCTGGCATGAGGCACGCCAACAGCAACCATAAATGGGAACGAATCCATTCCCTCCTCCACTAAGAACTGTCCTGCTCCAAGCACACAACCTTCACCTGCAGGTTTGGTTCCAGAGATTCCAATTACAGTTCCCACTCTCCAAAGGCCACAGGGCTGCAACCTCGGCTCCCTGCACAAAGCCTGCAAAGCACTCCAGACTGAGAGGAACTGGGAATGACACTGACCAGTTGGCAGAGATCAGGGCAGGCTGCCACAAACCTGAAGGTATATGTGTGTGTGCGCGCCATGCATGTATGCAGGTGGCCAAAGAACTAGTCAATCTTACCCAGCTCCTGAAGGCTGGCATTTTGTTTCAGTGCCACGGCCAGCTCTCCAGCCCCTTGATGGTTGATCTGGTTGTTGCGCAGATCTAGCCGCTGGAGAAAGTTGTTTGCTCCCAGTCCTTGGCAAAAAAAGGAGAAGCCCTCCTCCCACACGCCAAGGCTGTTCCATTCCAAGATTAGTCTAGGGAAAAATCAGACAGGATTAGGTTTCATGGAGTAAATGGACAGTTACAAGAGCTTGAATGATACTTGGATCACGGTACCCATCCGAACACCCAGCTTCGCTAATAGACTCAGTTTCAGAGAGCAGGATGCTGCAAGGACTCTGTGTCCTCTAAAAGAGCACCTCCAGTTCTCACTCCTTCATCTGTCCCATCCCTCACAAGAAACTGCACCACTTGACATTCCACCTACCCCTCAACCCTTTTCTAATGTTGTGCTCCATCTGGCAGGAATAACAGAAAGAGAGGTAGATACAATTTTTTACCTCCTGATGGATTTGTTCTGCCTAAGAAGTTTTCCCAAAGCCTCAGCTCCCACGGTTCGCAGGTTATTTCCCTGAAACAAAAGTCCCAGGTGATCAGTAGGCTACGCCCTGTCCCAATCCAGCTATCCCATCAAACACCACCAGGTGCATCCCAATTGCAATGCCAATTTCAGTCTGTCAGAAATGGTCTGAGTAACGTGGTCTGTCAGTAATGGACTGAGCTCACAAAAATCACAGGATAGCACAGGATCAGCATGGCCCACGATGGGATGGAAAATGCCGACTCTAGATAAGCAGAACCATTTCAACACACTTTTCTTTAAAAAGGGCTTGGCTAGCACGAGCACAGATGAGAAAGAAAGGTGTGATGCAGTTTAGGTCTGTAGATTCAAGGGAATAGCTATGTGCCAGAGGAATACAGACAGAAAGTCACCTCACAGTAGAGTGATCATCGCATCTGAAAGTGGGTGCTTAGTTCCAAGCCCCAGGATAGCTGAAAGACACTGGCAAGCTGGATAAACTCTACAGAAGTGCAAGTCAAACAACTAGTAACTCACCTGAGTAATACAGAAACGCAAAGAAAAGCCCACATATGCCTCATCTGACCAAGCAGCAACTGACAAAACATATACAACAATTACTTCCTATCAAAACAGAATAACTGAATAAAAATGGACAAAGATGAGCTGCAAAGTAACTTTGGAAAGTCATGACATGGTGTTAAGGAGGCAAGGACTGAGTCACTTGAGAACACAAACTTTACAACAGTACCCGTCTTGTAGAACAATCCTGCACC
The DNA here is from genome assembly GCF_964188355.1 of Buteo buteo. NCBI lineage: Eukaryota > Metazoa > Chordata > Aves > Accipitriformes > Accipitridae > Buteo > Buteo buteo. Next base: position 517,807 of record NC_134183.1, read on the forward strand.
AGTCTATTTCTGACTCTGATTAAGATTGTGCTCCTGTTTCCTTCCCCACCTCTTTATCTTAATTTTATTCAGACTCACCTTCAAATCCAAAGACTTGACTGTGGTGTTGGAGCAAAGACCATGCAACAGAAGTTTTACACCTGAGTAGAGAAAACAAAAAGACAGTCGTTTATTTCATACATGTAACCTGTTGCCCGAGGTGGAAAAGAAAGCATCCTTTCAAACAGCCAGCTCAGAAGACGTATCTATGATAAAACATACGACTGAGTAAAAATCCACTGCTGCTGGAAAGCGTGAGCCTGAACTTTCAGGGTAGGAGATTTTTTATGTATTCTGAGAGAAAGAAGCACCTGGGTAGAGAATCGCCCGTCACCCTATGTACCCTCCTAACACAGCTACAAACACAGCCCCTGTCCAGGTAGGCCAGGCAGACAAGACACTTGCTGGCTTGCTTAACCCCTGCTCACGCAGTAGCGACGCTCGCAGAGACTCACCCTACCGCCTACACGATCCCCATGCGACGCTCGCTAGATCTAACGATCCAGCCATCAGGCGATCACCTGAATCCCCCTCTACCAGCAGCCGCCGCCAGTCCCGTCTGTTCAAGGCCAACAGCAGCGGACCTACTCCCAGAGACGCAGGGAAAAACCCCTCTGGCAGCCAAGGGCTTCACGGCCGGCTTCGAACCACACCGCCACCGCCACCGCCCCGCCCCAGGCCAGGCAAGCTCATCTACCGCCGCACGCCTGCCTTCTCCTCCGGACGGCGACCCCAGACCCACCGCCGCTCAAAAGCCCGCGGGCCACCGGCGGGCCTCGGCCCGGGCCGCCTCCCGCCGCCGCCTCGGGCCCCGCGCCCACCTTCCTCGCTCAGGCCGCAGTCGCCGAGCACCACCTCGGCGAAGGGCGCGGCGCCGGGCAGCAGCCGGCCCAGCGCGCCGCACGTCTCCAGCGAGAGGCTCTGCGCCGCCAGGTCCAGGCGGCCGCGGCCCGGCGCCCCGCCGAGCTCCCGCAGCCGCCGCAGCACGGCCTCCTGCGGCGCCGCGCACAGCCGCGCGTAGGCCCGCCGGAACTCCTCCATGGCCGCGGACGCTGACGCCCCGCCCCCGCGCGGCGCGCGCTTCCGGGGGGCGGGGGGACCGGCAGCGCGCGGCGCCATGGAGGAGCGGGACGGCCGCGCCGGCGGCTTCAGGAAGGTGCGGCGGGCCCGGGATGGGGGGGGGGGGGGCTAGGACCCGGGCTGCCCCCCCGCCCCGCTCATCCGCTCTCCTCTCCGCGCAGGAGACCGTGGACCGGCTGCTCCGCCTCCACTTCCGGGACGGGAGGACCCGAGGTACCGGGGCGGCGGCGGCGGCAGCGGCGGGCGGGCCCGGGCGGGGCGGGCCCCCGCCTTCTGTAAGCGCTTTGTCGTTGCAGTTAACGGCGACGCGCAGCTGCTGATGGCGGAGATGCTGAACGTCTTCGTCCGAGGTAAGCGCGCGGCACCTCCTCCCGGTGCCGGTGCCGGGCCCGGGGGCAGCTCCCCCCCCCCCAGCCGCGCCTCACGGCGGAGCGAGGAGCTGCGCCGCGGCCCCTGATCCCGCTCCCCGCACCCTGACGCAGCCGGCGGCCGGGATCCTCCGGGGAGCGGGGCCGCCTCCCGGAAAACCAGCCCCCGAACCCGCTCTAACGACTCTTGCCTTACACTTGGGCTGCAGAAGCGGCGGCACGGGCGGCGCGGCAGGCTCAGGCGGAGGACCTGGAGAAGGTGGATCTTGAGCAGGTGGAGAAGGTGCTGCCGCAGCTGGTGCGTAACTACACTTGAACAGGATAAGGATGGGGGGGGGGGGCTGGAGCAGCGCAGTCCTTGTGCTTTGGGGAGATGGCTCAGGGCCCCAGCAGCTCTGCTGACCAGCTTGCTGCTCTCTCCTTACAGCTTCTCGATTTCTAGAGGCCTCACGAAGCACACGTGGCCCGCCAGCAGAAGACCCTGACCTGACAGTGAACATCAGACTCGCCCTCAGAGTCTAGCTCTAGGAAGAACAGTCTCAACTTTTTCTTTCTCTGCCATTTTGCTTCTGTTTCCTGTCTGCTTTACCAAGCACAACTAAGCCCTAGGCAACTATGCTGTCAGATGCTATTTTTGAAAAGAGGCTGCCACACACTTGTTTTGGTCGGCTAAGTGCGTAGCTAGTTTCCATCTTGCTGCCTTACTCCTTTAACAGTAGCCTGTACTTCACAGCACAGTAAGATGCTGTTGCTTCCCAGCTAATGTGAGAAACAGGTGCCGCTTCAGAGATGCATGGAAAGACTTAATGGCTGGAAATGTCGTCCAAACTTCAGTCTCTCATCGCCTCAGCAGGCAGCTGTGGCAGAAACTTTAGGTCTGGCTCCAAGCCTGTCTAATGAATAGGTTGTTAACAGGAGCTCAGTCACAGGCTCTTGCCAAAAGCAGGTAACTGATCTTTATTTTATAAATAAACAGTGTCTGTCCCTCACTACCTTCCAGTATTTCTCCAGGGCTGTGACATCAAAGAATGCTTGGAACCTTTTAACCATTTGATATTCTCCTCAGAAGCTGCTTCCCCTCTGCTATAAATTTGTTCTCACAAAGAAACATCAATAAATTAAAACCGAGTCTCCCTCCCTTGTGTAGGCTCTTTGCTGCAATTAATCATCGAAAGTCAAGTTGCTTCAAAGACTTGCAGAGTTTCCCCCTCACCCGCCCTCTTTGCTAAATCTTTGTAGGACGAAAGGAAAAAGGACAGAATAACAAACAGCATGTGTGAAAATCCCACATCATGGGACAGCCTGGCCCCTCAGCCAGCAGGGGGGCCGGGGGGGGGGGGAAGCTGTGAAATAAGAAACCTTACACATGTAGGCAGGACCCACACAACTGAACTGGCTTTGTTGAGGAAAGATAGCTGGCTGCATGAAAAGCAGCTGACACCAGCGTGTCTTAAGGATTGCACACCCTCTGTTGCTGGCTATCTGTAGTCTTTATGGTTAGTAACAGCGAGCGATTTTTTTCCCATTGACAGCTGTAGCAGGCAGAAGCTCAGTAGGTTACTGCACGCTTTCAGCCAAGAGCTATCAAGGTCATCACTCAGGATGCCAGCCACTTGGAAACTTCAGCTAAAACCACAATTTAATACACATTCTTTCTGATGACAGTACCAGCTTAAGCAGTGCCCCATCCCTCTGCACTGCAGCCTCTTTGCCAAGACAACTGTTTGTGCAGCTGTACAACGAAACCAATGAAGGAAATGACCTAGTTCAGCCTTCAGCCCTGCAACCATATGGTAAAAAAAGGCAATAGCAAAAAAAAATATGCAAGTAATACTACCTCTGAATGCCCCAAAACCCCAGGGATGAGTTCAGCTACTATAACAGAAGTGATATTGAAACAAATCCAGCTCATCAGGTATCTGCATGTATTGTTCCGTGGCAGGGCAGGAATCCTTGTAGCAACACCTTTAGTGAAGAGCCTGCAGTTTTAAATATTGGGGCATCTTGTCCCTCTTAAAGAATTCACTCCTACCTTCTTGCCTTTTCTAGATTTCAAATCCTCATCTCTCCCCCCATTCTGACTCCTACTGACACAAATGTCTCAAAGCTGCTGTCCTAAAGAGACTTGAGTTCACTTCCCTGACATACCTGGTCCATACACAAGCATTCTTGACTGAAGAGGATCACCGATGTAAATGTTAGTAGTAAAGCAGTATTTTAATAGCAGCAGCTGCTAAAACTAACTCTTCTTTGCATAGGGAAAGGGGAATAAGACCTCTGGTCTAGCTGTTGGAAGTACCAATTTTTCATTCTCCTGAAAGAGAAGTAGATTAAATTGGGTTTGATGCATAGCCGCGTTACACAAGGGACAAGCATGGGCAGAACTGACTGAGGTAATGAACACAGTTAGCAATATGAAGTCTCCTACTCCTCACCCCTGTACTTAACCCAAGAAACTGCCCCAGTAATAATGATGTTGCAGCTTGTGTCCCTAAACTTTTCATTCTGTTTTCCTATATCATCAGGTACTTGCAGGTGATAGTTATGGTGCCAGCCCTTTGTCAAAACTGGTGGAATCAAAATAGCTAAGCAAATCAGTACCATTTGATGTTGCCTGTGCTCTTCAAAAGAGATGACTAGCATATCTGAAAACACACTACAACTTCCTACCAACCAGACTGCTTCTGTTTATTCTAACCCTGTGAATCAAAAACACCAGCACAGGTATATCATCACCTATCATTAGCTATGGTTATTAGTTGCCCCCAACATATCCTGCATAAATTCAGCAAAGCACCTCTAGCTACAGTCTACCTCTGACTTCTGTGAAATGAATAAGCCTGACATAGCACCTGAACCAAGATACAGACAGTCCTATGGAGTGTAGGCTCAGTCTACACTTAATCCACTAAAGTAATAAACTTTAAACATTATTTTAGTATTTTTCGTTTTGCTGTAGTATGTCTTTTATAGCCTGTCAAGCACCAGAAGGGCTTAGTTTCCACAGTAAGGATTTAGAGCAGCAGCTGTACATGGTGCCCTTGCATTCCCCATTGCCAGTGGCCGCACACATTCCCTGTTTATGTTTGGGTGTCATGTAAGAAATCAATCAACATTTTTGCTAAAGCATTCTGCTCCCTCCACTTTTGAGTCTCCTTCTTCCTCTTCCACCTTTCTTTCATGCCTCCCCCTCCCTCTGAGTTTCTTCAAAGCATCTGGGAGCATTTGGAAGTAATTAGACCTGAAGGGAAATGTTGGCCAGGCTGGGAGACAATGACAAGTGCCAGGAACCCTGGGTGCCCTTTCTAGCCACTTTGAAGTTCATTCAGATGGTACAAAGCTCCGTTTTGCTTTGTTGAAAAAAAATGGGAGGAAGGGAATGAGGCATGACAGGCCCATTGAAAAGGGAGCAGGTTCCTGTGAACTGACAGAGAAACTGAGTACTGGGGGAAGAAACATATTATCAAAGAGACCGACAAAAAGGCCTCCTATGGCCACTCTGCTTTATTACATCTACTAATTGTGCAGATGCACACGTAGTTCAGGGAACAATTGTCTATACAGGGAAAATGGAAAACATGTTATTACCGTAACACGGAACCCCAGCTGTCCAATGTGAATCACTGATCCATGGAGAAGACTTCAAATAGAATACAGCACCATGGCTACTGTGGCACTACAGAGTTCATCTCCTGTACAAGCACAATTCTAACCAACAACATTCATTCCCGTACAACTTCTGCAGGAGGCAAAGATCTGGACTAGTGCTTCTCTCTGTGCACTAACTGCACTGCAGAGAATGGCTACTCTGCTGTGGAAACATTCGGACCATAGCAGTCCACAGATCGAAGGTCACATGAAGAGACCCTGTTACTGGATTTTTTTTTTCCTCACTGTAACTGTAATTACTGATGTTATTTATACGTAGTGAAAATAAAACAGAGCTTGGGGCAGAAACAAACTCCACATGCATTCCATTAACAGATACCTGTGTTCTTTGTTAACAAGATTCTGGCAACTGAAAACAATACAAGTGCAGCAGACCAAGAGGTTCACAGGAAAAGCCTATTTGAACAGTTTTAAGTGACCTAAGTGCTTCCTCTTCACTCATTTTCCAGCCATCTATGCCCAGAATTATCAGCAGCCCTAACCTCAGCCAGCAAGAAGCAGAGCGAAGTCTTGTTTGAGGCAGCATTTAACTATAGGTAAAACTGAATTGGATTGTATCTTGCTGCTAGAATTCAGGCAGCTAGACTCAAGTTATCTCTGAAGGTAGAACTAGAAAGATTTGAATTTAAAAATACGGAGAGAAAAAAAGTCCTTTGCAGAAAGTATATAGGTATTATTTCCCCCTTACTATTCATATTATTTGCATGCAAGAAACCTTATGTTTAACCTCTAACCTTGCTTCTGTAGTCACAAAGACCACAAACAGGGCTTTCACTCCTCCAAAAGGTGAAAAACTGGCATCTGAAATAGCCATTTTCTATTTATAACTAATGTTCATACAGATTAGATCTCTCCATGGCCACCAACAATTTCTTACACATTCTGAATAAGTTCATCAGGAAAGGGGCACAGCTGACTGCTCACTGATCCAGCAGCCCAGAATGTTTCATCTCTTCCCACCTACAAAATAAACATAAGAGCATTACAACACTTGACCATGTAATTTTCACTGTATTGTTTCTCAATAACACAATCTGGTTACTCAGGGTTCTATACACTGCTGTGCTCAGGCAACAGCTGGGTAGCACGTAGGAGCACTTCTGAGGGAGATGGAATGGTGAATACATCATAACTCTTGGAGTGGGGAACTTCATCCTACATGTTATTAACATGCATGTTAGAGCATGTTATTAACCCTTCATACCAGCTGTTAATGGGTAACCTGCACAGGTAGGTGAGATGTTATTTTGTACTTTATCCAGATAATCTTTACTTGGGAAAGTAAGTTCCACTCTTAAGTGGAATGCTTCAAGCATACTGGAAACAGGCCACAGTAAAGATACTGTTTCCCACATGATCTGCATCAGTATCCCAGTACCAGTCTAAAACAGACCAGCCACAGCAGGGGAACACACCAACCCACTGTTTGCAGCCTTCCAGCAATCATTTTGCACCTTATGCTATGCTTGCTGGAGCTGATGGCCCCACAGTATCTTCCAGAATCAAATACTAAAACTCTCATTCAGGAAGTTAACATTTAGCATTACTAGCCAGGGAATTCCATATAATTCTTCCCAGTTTTATTGCCATTAAGGGGGTTGATTTAATGTCTTTTTTTTATCCCCCTCCTCTTCTCTTTGCCACTGCATCAAAAAGTGAATATTGCCAATTATTTAATTCAGGAATCCTTCTTCTAGTTACTTCATATTTTGTATAAATTCTCTTATAAAACCATACATAAGCTATTAGTTCTGGGACTAAAAACAAGGTTGCAGTTTTCTGATCAGGATAAACCAAGAAAAAATTCATAATGGAAACTTGGTTGCAATCTTAGCTACGGAAAACCACTACTGTTTTGCAATGAAGATTAAAAACAGAAAGACCAACAAAAAAAAAAATCAAGAGAAAGGAAAGTACTAAAACAGACTACACCAGCAAAGGAAAAATAATGACACAGATTTACCAGATGACATGGGCCCTTGGTATATAGAATATCATGCCTATTAGTATTTGAACTACACTAGCACATTTAAGAATTCAACACATTAAGCCCAGAACATAGTTAAGAATGCTGCAAACATGTAGATTACATAGACTCAACAATGACCAGAGCCTGCATTCAGATACTTCTCCAGTGAAGGCTGAGGTTTTAGTCACGAACTGATTTGTGATTGACAAGCATTGAACCAAATGTCCTGCAGGCCTTATGCTGACATCTTCAAGAATATTCATATCATTATGCTGACATATTCAATATTCTTTGCCAACATCCAACATGTTTGGCACAGAGGAGCCTGCCTTTCTGAGGAGTTCAGAATAAGAAGAGCTCTCTTTTGATTTCATGATACCTGGCAGCTTCAGCCATTTGGGTATTTTCCCAGGGGCCCTTCTCAACACCTGTGGAGCTTCACGCATGCTCACTGGTTCTGGCTGCTCATCGGTCTTTTTGTCATTTCCCACTTCTGGTTCAGATGGAGACGGAACTGTTGATTCTAAAGATGATGAAGCAGAAGGAACTAATGATTTGGACAAGCATCTGAGGAAGAAAATAAGCAAGTAGAATTAAGCTTCATTTTTTCATAATAGCCCCTTGTACCACCACCACCACCTTTAAACTTTTAAAGTCAGATTGAAAAGGCTGCTCTTCCATTATAAAAGCCCTAGGATTTACTTGATTTAGTCACTGAAATCCTACTTTGCAAAGAAGGACTCACAAAGCTATGAAGTCCGGTATAACAGTATGACTGTTTCAGGAGAAACTGAAGTCCTAGTATCTTCAGAGCACATTTCTTTGTAGTAATGCTTCCCATCCCTGAAATACCCATTTGCAACTCTATTCAGTCCCAACATACCTGGCTACTAATAAATCAGCTGCAGAAGGAGAAACTGCAGAGCTCAGCAGGTCCGATTTCAGGTAACAATCTGTTTAAAAATGAAACCCAAACACTCGTTTGGTAACATAAAGACATCCATCACCACAGAAGCACATAGCTCTCGGCTCAGCAAATACCTGCTGTATACTATAGTAAATCTCCATCACCTTCCCCCAACTGACACAGGACACTTTTAAACTATGACAGTTTCTTTCACAACTCAAGGTGCCCGCTTTCATCATTCAAACTTCAAGATCTTGACATTTTCTTTCAGTGCTCACTGCATCTCAAACTCTTCTGTGAAGCCAGAGCATCTGGCTTTAATCTCTGGGAGAAACAGATACTCTAAGCATAAACCAGAGGTCTCAAAGAATCAAAGATTCAGATCCGTCCAGCCAGTCCACTACAATAGGAGGTCTGTAAAGTGTTTCATAGTCATTTGTCTAGTTAACATTTTGAACAAAGGAATTTCCTTCTACAGAGTCGTTCTTCTATCATTCTTGTCCCCATAGAAGACAATGCCTACTCCATACTCCAACAAAACTCATAAGAAAGGTACTATGTTTACAGTTGTTCTCAAGCTAACTGACCAAGCTAGCTCTGAAGAGCTTCAGCCATTCAGAATGGGAACATTTACCAGCATTCTAGAGGATTGCATTATCTTTTGCTGAAAGAACTCTGAACATAAGGATGTAATTCTTCTGGGTCTACTATAGGAACTATAGAATCAGCTGAAGAAGAGAGGAAATTCACTCACCCCTGTACTCCTCAGATCCAAAATGAATGACAGCAGTTGGAAAGAGTTTAGCCTGCAGCAAAAGGGGGAAAAGAAGAGATCACTGATTGTAGATGCTTTCACAGTTCACTGTGAACATAGAGGCAGGTTAGACAGCTACAGACAAATTCACAGAGTTCAAGCTGAGGTCTTCAAACCATCAGTAATTCAGAAAAGGCTAAACTTGTGTAGAGTACAGGGCACTTAGAGTAAGACATGAAGCAAAATTCTATGATGTCTTCTACTACACACAGATGGCGAGACTTGTACAGCAACTGCTCATTGCGCTGATAACCTGCCATTTGTTTCCCCTTGTCCCTGTATCTCAGGCCACTGTACTTCACCCACATTCTCCACTGCTGAGCAGATAACATGAGTGATTAAGAATTTCTGAGACCTGAGTGGCTGACAGTAAGAGAAGGAAAACCCAGCTATGCCCTCAGAAATCTATTCTATATTATTCTATTACATTTATACCCTATCTCTAGTTGGAATTTGTCTAATTTCAACAGCTTTCCAGAATGCAGTCTATCCTTTTATAAATCCAGCCTAAATTCCTAGTTCCTACTTGTCAGAATAATTGCCATATTCAAACTTTTCATCCATTTAGCTCATTACATGACCCTTTTTCATGTCTGCATTTATCAGTTTGATGTTCTTTATTTCATCTGTAAATGTTATTAATGATTATTATTTATTTATATATCTACCTGCAAACCAGATGAAAATAATGAACAGAGTGTGGCCAGAACTAATTCCAGCAAAACACCAGCATATTTGAGATGTCAGTCAGCCAAATCATAATTCGTTTACTGTGTGCTTTAATTACACTGCGTGGCACACCTTAAAAAAAAAACACATATAGGTCATGAAGCACTAAATCAAGTGAAAGTAAGTTAAAGTATGTAAATTTATTGAGTCTGTGACATTGTAAGTACTGTCTCCATACAGAAAGACCTATGACAAAAAGATAGTGCCACAGTGCCCTGGCTTACCACATCAGTGGAAAGGTGGGAGACACTGCCTGTCTCACTGGGAATGGCCCCAGAAAGGTATGCAACACATTACTTTGAATCTTATCTTTTCGCCTACTTCTTCACTACTCCACAACAACTAGCAATTTCTGGACAAACACGTACATGAAAACCACATTAAACAGAGTTCCCATTAGCTCATCATCTAAGAGAACAAACTCTTCCTTCTCCAACCCAGAAGCGCAATAAAGTCAGAGTCAGCTTTTGCCACTCTACCATTAACTACCACTCCACAGAGAAGAGAGGCTCTCTGCAGGGGAAAAAACAAACAAAAAACCACCAAACACCCAAACAAACAGAAAAGTGGAAACATCTACAATTCTAGTCAGCAGGCCTGGTTCCTAATTTTACCTGTCCGTAAATTTACCACACTACAGCACTGCTTTATACTTCAGTTTTCACCATTTTAAGGTGTATACCCATCACACAGGAAGAATGAGATGGCAACTGTTGTCTCTCAAGTTACTCAAAGATAATGCACCTGATAGCATCTGGCTTGTTACAGTTCAGTTGTTTTCCTCTAATTTTAAATAGCAACAATCAAAATGATGAACAACTTCTGACAACTTATGTTGACAATGGCCATTCTCACCATCTTCTCCTTTCGTTGCTTTGTACTCAGTCTCTTATGTCATGGCTAAATAGCTTTATTCAACTACCTCTGCATAAACATATACTGAATGAAATTCAGTACAAAACATGAATTGTGTTCAACATAGTAACACATTAAATTACATTGTACTGTTGAGAAGTAATTTGTCAGTAGCTGAAATGATGACCTACTGAACTAGTAATCATAAACATAAAAGCAATTATTTTTAACTAGTCTAGGTAATATACAGGATCAAATTCAAGCCAGTAAGAAACAGTGATCATAGTGTAATAAAATTCAACACCATCAGAAATAAGAACGTATGAACAATTAACGCAAACACTGTATTTTAGAAAGAGAGAGTTAACAAAATTAGGCATGCTGACTAAAGACCTGAAAGTCACAGGAAATGAAAGCAAAAACCTTCGCGATTAAATCCTTAGCTATTGAATAAACATCACTTGGAAAAATGGGAGTCTTAGAAATGCTGTGCAGCCCTACCTAAAAAAAGCAAGCAGGGAAGCAAGCATTAAAGCAAACTAGCAAATATTGTCATTTACCCGTAATTAAAAAAACAACAAAGATCTTTCAACTCGGGTAGCTAATACTTCTGAGGTCAATAATAAGGAGTGAAGCAGCAGAATGGGTATAGGGAAGGGAATTCGGAGAGCAAAGATACAATTCAAGAATTAAAACAAAAAAAAGTTACAATAAGAAGTTCAGATAAAGGAAGTCCCTAAAATAATTGGTTGGGCCACCAATTATAAATATTAAGGAATCCAATTAAAGAAGAGAATTTCAATTACTTCTTTGGATCAGTTTCATCATCAGGGAGACTTGGAGAAGAGTAACTTTGTTCTCGATCTGTTACAATCTACAAGATGGGTAAGACTGAGGAGCTAAAAGGGCAGAAATATCCTGCAATGTCATTGCCACCACAGAATCACTGAACAGTTGAGGCTGGAAAGAGCATCTGAGAATTGTCTGGTCCAAATCCCCCTGCTCTGAGCAGGGTCAGCTAGAGCAGGTTTCTCAGGACCATGAAGCCCACTTGGGTTCTGAATATCAACAAGGAGAGAGACTCACAACCTGCTCAGGCAACCTGTTCCAGTGTTAGGCCACCCTTTCAGTGGTTTTGGTTTTAGTTTGTTTTCCTTCTATTTCAATGGAAGTTCCTCTAATTCATGTCCATTTCCTCTTGTCCTTTTATTGGGCACTGCTGAGAAAACTCTGGCCCATCTTCCTTGCTGTTTCCCATCACATTTATTATACACATTGACAAGACCCTCCCAGAGCCTTCTATTTTTCAGGCTTAACAACCCCAACTGTCTCTGCCTCTCCCCATATGTCAGATGCATCAGTCCCTTAATTATTTTTTGGTCCTTCATTGGGCACCAGAGAAACTAGAACTGGACTCACAGTCCCACTGGTTCAACAGAGGAATCACAAAAGCAACTGGAGGTAAGTGAGGAAGGTACCCACCTATGAAGCTTGCTCTGCCACTTATAGTGATTATAGTGTGACATCACACCCTCAAAGAAACTGAAGCAGTAGAAAAACTGGTGCTGGAACTAAGTGGTATATTAACAAGCGCTACATCACCATGTCCAGATGGTATATCCAAGTGTTCTCAAGGGACTGCAGAGTAAGAGATTTAAAATTATTAAGCTTCGCACTAAAAACAGACACTGCTGCAAGCACAGGCTTGTATTTTTGAAAGGGTTTGAAGGTGATATGTGGAAGATTAATATGATATGGTGTAACCAGCTGTACTAGTAAGGATTCTGAAAGAAAAATATCACACTTATTACCAGAATTAACACATCAGTATAATACTACATAAAGAAAAAACAGCTGAAACAATTATTTTAAGCTTTCGGAAGGCCTTATATATAAGGTCTAGAGACAGGTAAAGAAACCAAATCATCATAGTGTAAAAGAGGTAAATACTGTCATAGCCAGAAACTGTACAGAAAATGTTGATTAATGGTCTACATTTACTCTGGCAAAACAGTAACACTAAATTTCTGACCTTGATCCAATAAATGAATAAATAAAAGCAAGCAACTGCCCCTCTTCGTATCATTAACACACACTTAGGAACCGTGCAGGGCAGGCTGCCTGCTCTGGAGTTTTCTTGAACCTCTGTTGCCACCATCAGCACAGTCAGGATACTGGAATGACAGTCCTTGGACCTGATCCAGGACAGCAATTACCAGAACTCAAAGGAACCCTGATCTTCATGGAGGAGTCTGTGGATTGCTACCTAATACAGAGACTAATAAAACTACATTAACTGGAGGCAAAATGAAACAGTTTCACCTATCTTCCTGACTACAAACTTCAAATGAGTATGTGGTATTACAAATTTTTTTACATTAATCCAAAGGCTGTAGGAGACTTTCACATACAATATGGCCTACATCATGTTAGGCTGAAGCAGGAGACATTCATCAGTCTACTCCAAGTCTCAGATCCTGCTAAAGTAGCCAGCCATCTTCACATCCTTGAACTGACATTTTAGCAGAAATCATTATTTATTAGGTCTTTTAACATTTCATTCCTCAATCAGCAGGGCCTAAGGTTGCCTGCTCCAGTCACAAAGACAGCTCTCCATAAACTTTTTTAATTAAAAAGTACCAGACACGGTTTAGAAACCCCAGAGAAAACTCCTGCAAGAGCTTTGATGTTTCCGCTGCATTCGTCTGAAGGGATCCCTCTATTTAGGAAATGGGTGCCTTAGAAAGGTCCCCCCTGCCCCCCCAACACACATACACTCAAGCCCTTTTACACACAACATCCTTTTCATGCCAGCTGCAAGTTGGAAAATGAGGGTTTTGTAGCGTGTTAGTGTTGGAATTTTTTAATAACCTCCCCTCTCTTTTTTTCCCCTCCCGACCAATTATCTTGGTAAATAATTAACATTCTGAAGGAGATAAGTAAGCACAGCATCTCAGAGCTCAAAGCCCTTTAGTTCAAAGCCCTGCCCTTTTCTCTTCGTTTCCCTGCTGCCGCCACCGAAACTTCCTTGTCAATCAAGCTCTGGGCACACACATCAAAGCTTCATGTGGGAATGGCCCCAAGGGGTCAGAGAAAATTCATGGCAGGGCCTGCATGAGGCACAAAGAGAAAAGGAGAGTGAGAAAGACAGACGAAGAGCTAGACAGACACACTCAACCACACAAACACACAGACAGAATGTGCCCCAGTATAAACCTCTACCCTATTTACTCACAGGTTGACAAATAACCATAGTTCTAATTTTCAGGATCCACGTCCACAACCATTTCCCACTGCTGGCAAAACATCAGTCCAAATGTTTCAGTTCAAAATGTTTTAATTGAAAGAAACTTAAAGGAACTAGACTGCAGCTCACAAGTATACAGAATACAACCTCCTTCCCATGGCTTATTTCCCTGCATGCCTATCCTTTCCTAGGGGTCAGCCAACACAGAGTCCCCTCTTGCCAAATTTACATCCAATAAGTTCTTTTTCTTCAATTTAAGACTACTGGCTCATTCATACAACCCTTTGTCTTGCTTCCTTTGTGCAGAATTCTCAGGTACCATCCCAGTTTCAGTACTTACTGAGGGTTCAGTACAGAAGGCAACTAGCTACATCTCGCTGATCACCCCAGGAATTCTCCAGCCAGTCACTGGCAGGACATAACACTGTCTGAGATTTTTTTTTTGTAACACAAAAGTATTTAAATCAGCACCAATTTCACATTATAAAAAAAAAAAAAAAAAAGCCAGTGGAATGATCCCACTGGCCAAAGAATGTCTTGGCATAAAGATGAGAAGGCTTTAGTAGCTGCAGTCCAGGAAAACATACAAACCCATAGCTGGAGCCTTTAGTGCTCCCTAACACTGCTAAGAATGCAAGGATCAAATACTGGGCAGACCACTACCTGAAAACTATATTCTCAAGTCAGATGGTATTTCCTCATTTGCAGTTGTTCTAATGCATATATCAATGTCTCTAGAAGAACTCTGCAGTTCTTAACCTCACTGCATAGGATTCTTATATGGTTATCTGTGAATCAGATTTAGAAATCTCTCTTAAGAGTCACACTGAGCCTGTCAGATTGACCAGAAGAATCATAGACTGTTTGAAACAAATATTTAAAAAGCTCCATTCGGTTATATGTGAAGAATCACTACAACATGAAGGCGTCAACAGCTAGTTACTATACTCAAATATCCAGCAGTTCTCTTCCTTGCTGCTTTGATTTCCAGCCAAAGATACAATACCATTCTGACTGGGAAAATAGATGCTATTAATCTATCAAATTATAATGTTCAAATCACACTGTGCAAGGCATATTTACAACGTACAGTTTATTATTTTTATTGCACCAGCACCTAGAGATCCAATTGAAAATGGTGTCCTGTTGTACAGTTATATATGTGTAATAAGCAGCAACATGCAATATAAATAAAAATGTAAGAAAGTATGAGATTTCAGGTTTGGGGTTTTTTTGGTTTTGGTTTTTTTTTTGTACAAATGAAAAACTGAGACCTAAAGAGATTTAAATAACTTATTCAAGGTCACACAGAATGGCAGTAGCAGAAATGAGAACTACGTATATAAGTCTCCAGAGTCCCATCCAAGGCCTTAATCACAGGACAGCTTTCTTCCGAAGGAATCAGAAAGTCACTGATGAGGCAAGAAGTGGAGGAAGCCAATGTTCTGCTTACTGTCCCGCCCCCCCTTAAGGATATCATTCCAAATGTCCAACTCCTCAGATTTTAAAAAGATCTAAATAGCACAGCTTCATCAATTTACTTAGTTACAGTTGCAGAAGTTTAAATGAACGCTTTCCATTTCTGAAATCTGAAGACCAGCCGGTTACTCACAAAGCCACATTTAGTCTGAAACCATGTAGCTAAGTAACTCCAAGTTTTATTTCAGACGCGCAGAGTGCAGTTTCTCAGACACCATAGCGGTGAGCGTGGTTTATGACAGCAGGGCATCCTGGCTGTAGAGTGGTATACTGGGGCTACTGCATCTTGCATTCCGTGATAAAAATATCTACACTAGAACAACATTCCCCTGTGAATCCAGCTGCGACACACAAGAGAAACATTTCTGCTTTGTTCTACTGCATGTTTTAGTAACTTGTTCTCTAGAGCACAGAAAACATTTCAGGCAGGACCCTCCCCAAATAACATCTCAATACTTACTCCTTCACTAGGTATCTCCAGACACACGCATTCAAAAAATCCTAGAACAGAGTATTGCAAAATAATATACATTATTACCATGCAGTTATTCTGTTCACTGACAGAGTGATGCTTTCAGACCAGGCAGAGACTGCTGTCTAAGGGGAACTTGCAGCTGCCAGAATGACAAGCATTCTTTCCGTTACATGATCTGAAAAGATTAGAGTGCCACAGGTCTGCTGTTAGTTTGATGTTAAAAGATGAATAAGAAAATAAGCACTTCAAAGGAACACGCGCATGGAAGGAGAAACCCAAGCTACCAACATGAAATACTGCATAGTACACACACCCCAAACACATAAACTAGCTCTTGGAAAATTCAACCGGAAAGCCGGTGGATCAAAAGCTTCTCCAGCAAGACTGCAAAGCATCGCTGAAACAGAAATAAACACTACAGACATGGTGAAAGGGGCAAACTGACTAAGTGGTTCGTGTTTATAACCTGAGAACAAAGCTGCTCAATGTGGACTGCAACTGCCAAAGAAGATGAATATTCTGCAGCCAATACAGAGGAGGTCTGATCCAGCTAGAGCTGGGGACCTTTAAAATTCATAAGGCAAAAGATAAGATTTGAAAGCACTATTTTGAGAAGGTTACTTAAGGAATCCAGGTATAAAGAGCATTCATGGAGCCCTTGAGCTGAGATCAGAAACATCTGGCCTCTGAAACTGACAGAGGAAGAGAGAACATTTTGGGCAGAATTTCCACTCTAAACTCAGTCATACAAGGAAGGCCCTCATCCGGACTGAAGTGCCTAGCCTTGCTCGAAGTCAGCATAAGAAGCAAGTACAGACAGACGGTTAACACACCTCACAAGACAAACAGGAGGTAAGACTGCTACCAAAATCTAGTCAGATGAGAAAATCCTGAACAGTAAGTAAAGGACTAAGACTTCATACAAGAAGGTGAATGCCATCCTCTGGGCTGGATGAATTTCACTATTAATTGCAAATTTCTTTGCTAGCGAGTGGAATAACCACAAGGCCTGCCACTGGAAATACTTCCGACAGAATGACTTGGATGAAGTAATTTTTTCTGAAATTGCATTTAGACTCTTGCCAAAAGCAGAGAAGGCTTCACACTGCTCAATTCGTAGTCGGCTTCACTGAACAAGCATGCCAGATGTACGGCCCAAACTGGCATTAACAAATAGGATATGGAAACAGAACCAAAGGCAAAGAAAGGAACAAACAGCTCCTCTGGATTTCTGCCCCACAGTACACGCCAGAGGAAACACTCAGTGCACTCTAAGATCTGATTAAAAGATCTAAATATTTATGTGGAAGCCTGTGGATTCTTTTAACTCCTCTGAAGACAGATGGCCCTCTGCCCTCTTTGCTGCCTTGACTTTTCCAATGGCTGGTATTCTTACCTTCTGCTAACTGTTTCCTAGTATTAACTCAGCAATCAATGATTTTTTTCCACTAACGCACCCCAGATATGCACTACATAAATGCCTGTTTCTGGGAGGAGAAAGAAGCTAAGACGCAACTCCGAAAAGCTCAGCTAGCCTAGAAAAATACAAACAAGCGACTAGAGCTGTAAGGAACCCAAAGCCAAGTGCTACAACAGGGAAGCCTGCAGTTGATCAGTTCTGGAGAGCAGAACATTATAAAACAGTTCAAGGGACATGAGGATAAGGCAGCCAGCAAAAACAGCAATAACAAAAAATCAAAGCAATGCCTTGAAGTCTTTATGGGTTCCAAAAACTCCACGTTGCTGCCAATCTGTGTGCTCACTATACTGTAAATACACACATATTTTAGGAGAATTCACTTCAGACAGTTCTTTCAGCCCAAGTATTTGGCAAACAAGTTGACAATATTTGTCTTTTTTCCTGGTTTTGCTTGCAGCGTAAAGGTTCTCCCTTCATCGTAAGTGATCAGATTTAGAATGTGGTTCCAATCTTATCAGCTTGAATGGAGTGAGAGGGTGGAAAGAGAGCAGAAGTGTTGATAATATGGTACTCCACCATCTGCAGGGACTCCTGTTATTGGCTTCAGCACAAACTTCAGTCATTTATAAATATTTGAATGCTCAAATGTGCTCACTTTATTGTCTCAGACACCATGCACTTTTTTCTTACAGACAGCACCAAGGCAGTCAGTCTATAGAGCAGAGGATAGCCTACTACTGCTAACTCAAGACTTGGGAAAGCTAGTGCAAGTCTGTGAATCGTGTCTGACATTGGACAAGCAATCCCAAACAACCAGCTCCCAGTCATATCACAGAAGAAGCAACTCTACCCTCTACCCTAGCAGAGGGTGGGCTTGTGATACCATCAGAAATCATGCAGTCTCCATGACAAGAAGTTCCTAAAACATCTAGGCTGGCAGTAGTCAATGTCCAGAACACTCTGTGCTGGAGCTCAAGCAGGCTCTGCCTCCAACAGTCTCAGCAAGGACCATAAGTTTCTAGAAAATCCTTTTGAAGTTCATCAAGAGAATTCCCATATCCTTGGAGGATGCTGCTAGAATTCCCTACGTACCAAGGCATTTCTCAAAGAAGAGGAGAAAACAGAAGGCAATTAAATAGCCTATGACTAAACTGAAGGGAATAAATAATTGGATGCTTCTGTGCCACAGTCCTGCTTAAAAGTAATAATAACAGTCCACTTACATTTAGACATGACAGCATCATGTATTTTGAGAAGACACGAGGCAACCTAGAAAACCAACAATGGACCGTGCAGAAGCCATAAGCCAGCCTCTATTCCTTTACTCTTTGGTTTTCTTAACTATTTCTCATTTTCTGTTTCTCAAGAGTTTAAGCACCATACTTAGGGAACAAGAATCTAAGAAGTTCCTGAGAGCAAAAGGAGAATAAACTACATTAAAAAAATGGAAAAGCATATATGGAACAGTAATTCAGACATGAGATTTTGTCTAAAGTTAGGATTCTAAGGCTTATACGATTTCAATTACAGCTCACAGTTATCACTGAGATACTTAGATTTCAGTGCAAACTTCCTTACAATTGCCTTTGCTTCCTCTGAAAGTCACTTCATTCCTGAATAATGAATATACACTCCAGCAGTATTCTACAAAGCACCTACAGTCTACCTCTATTTTGGTGTGTTATTTTCTGCTCAGGTAAGACGCGTATGAAAAAGTGAACAGCTTGACAACATGGACGTTAAATGTTGAAGAAATCCAGAATAGCTAGATACAACACAGTAGTACCTGTTTTGGAAGACCTGTTTTGAATAGAAACATAGGTTTCTAGTCATCTAAGAAATGTCCCATTAAAATCAAATGTCAGGTTATGTGCAGGCATCTTTGCAAGGGAATCACATCAGGTGCAAAGCATTCCAGGAGGCTATTGCTAACACTACTGACACGCAGCACCTGGAGCAAAAGCTGTGAATTTTGGCAGTTACATGCTAAAACCAGACAAACTTAAAGAGTTGTACTACTGATAAAGACAACCTCACTCCTCAACCTTTCACACATCCTCCAAAAAAAAAAAAAAACCTCAAGAAAGCTTGAGAAATAAGCTGTTCCGTTACTTTACCTGTGCTTTCTTTTCCCTACAATGTCTGGAATAACCATACACTCCACAGCACTTCATTCACATTTGCATCCTATGTATCAAAACACAGCATTATTCCAGAACAAGCTCTCACACTACAGAGATGCTGGGTGCTGTAAGGTCACCTGAGCATAAAAGCTCCTCTTCCCCCAGCCTGAAAGCCACACATTTTACAAAATACCTTAACCTTATGCCTTCTATCTTTACAGAGCAGCTCGGTCTTTCCATCTCTTTCCTTCCAGATAAAGGAAACAGAAGGAAAGCTCTGACTAAAGTACAAAAGGTTTCCCTTCTACACACCACATGATGTCTGAAAGGGGCAAAGCCTTCACCTAACCCACCCATACAGAGCCTAACCCCATCCAGTGCAGGACCAGGCACTGCAGCCTGCTCTGCACCCCTCAGGCCTGCAGAGAGCGTCGATACCGACCCACACAAACTTCTTCGCAGACTGAAGATTTCATAGTTTGGAAGGCAGTACTAGAGAGCAAGTGAAAAGCAGCGAGCAAGTCCTGTCCCCAGTGCTGCCCCACCTGGCCCAATACCAGAAATATCACCTCTCTTGCTCCTGGTCTGGGCCAGTGTCATTTTTACCAAGAGCACTGAGGCTCAGGCAAAGCAGCCCAATTAGTAACAGCCGCCTATAAAAAGGGCATCCAACAATAACACAGTTGCCAGGGACACGAAAGCCAGAGCAACTTCCGCACCCATTTCTTCCCAGAGAAGAAAGCCCCCTTCAGCCCCTGCCAAGCACTCAGATCTGCAGCAGAAGAAGGGAAAGCCTATCCAAGCAGAAGACATTACAGCACAGGGCCTTCACTGACTCAAGGGAAAGTTAAAGATGAAAAAGGATTTACACCGGTAATGCGGAGCAAAGCTTCACCCAGAATCAGCTGACCTAAACTGGGATGAGGCACCATCCTAGTAAGTGAGAGCACTGTGGTCTCTGACAACCAGTACGGGTAACCAGAATGGCATGACAAGTTCTCGGCAGGAACTGTTTTTTTCCTGTTTGATGCTTCATCCAAATAAAATGTTTATAAACACACAGAATCATTCCTGCCATAACAGACCATGACCTGAAAGGGCTGAAGGGCCTCCGGCAAGGGACACAGGCTACATGGCCACTGGCAGGAAATACAGCTCTTTCAATCTGTAAACCCATTTTACATAATGACCATTTTACACCCAGCTGCATCAAACAACTTCAGGGCTTTAATGCACATATTTGTGTGCCCTTCCCTCAGCACACATACCTGGCAGCACAGAAGCCATTGCCCCAAAATCTAAAATTCTAAATAGACAGTGGAACCCAACCCCATCCAGGCACACATTTCCTTCTGCTCCCTCTCTTCACCCCATTTTATCCTTCCAAGTTGCCTCAGCCCCTTGCAGCCTTCTCCCTTCTCACACCTCACCCTGAACATACAGGTATTTCTTTGCTCCTCAAACAAATCAATTCCCCTGCTGTTTCTTGCCAATCTAGCGACACGTCTTCCCTTATTGCTAAACAGCTACTTTGCTTACCTCATTAGAGCAGTGTTGCTAGCCTCAAGCATTTGGGTCAAATCATGCACCCATTTCCAATGCCCTAGGGCCCTGCAGTCAAGGCTAAAGCCTCCCTGAATAATTTGATTTAATTTTTTTTATTTTTTTTTTTAAGAAAAGAAACTTGATTACAAAAATGCTCTGGTCTGCTCCTTTCACCATCAACCCATTTTTGCAAGTCAGCTGTAACGAACTGTATGGGCTTTCCTAATTCTGGGGATAACCTTTTGAAAACAATAGCATTTTGAAATGTCACACTGACTGTGCATGGTGAAAAAATCTAGAAAGTTAAATACCTATAACTGCATACACATTTCCAACCATCTGAGGTTCTGCACCACATGGGCTATGGGGACAAGGTACACTACAAGTATAAACTTTGCAAAGTTTATATACTCAACTGCAGGAGAAAAAATACAAAACTCAAAAGTGAGTTGTTTAAACTCACCATGAACTTTAGCAAGGTCGCCTGCAGAGAAAGTTTGCTTGGGTCCATTGGCATAACTGCATCAGCAAACTCTTGTAGGGTGTGAGCAACATATGTGAGCAAAACCTTTACTTTCATGATGTTGCAGACACACATTCCCTTCCAGCTAAAACCATGAAAAGGTTACTTCCTTCAGCCCACCACTACCACTCATTGCAAAATACTAACAATCACTTGGATTTGCATGTTATGAGACTCTAATCCACCTCAGTCAAGAGACCTGAGCCTGCAAATGTCTGTTATTTAAACTGTTTATATTTATCCTACTCATGTAGAATGAAATAGATAGTAGCCTAGGTGACAGCTGTGAGAATAACTGGGGCAGCAGTCTCTTCAGCTGACTCAGCTGTGACCAGCAGCTATGCATCCACTGCCTAAATTACTCAGATAAAGTTCCTTTAAAATGACAAACATCCACCTTAGGGTTTTCAGCAGAAACACCTCGAGAAAGAATAAAAATTAGTATGCAAAAAAAAAAAAAGCTTCTGCAGAACACCTGGTTAGAAGGAATTTGCAGTGCCCTTATTGTTTCACATACTTATTTTCCATTACCTATATGTGTCACATCATCACTTGCATAGTACAGAAGAACACACCACCTCATGAACAAGTTGCTTATACTTTGCATCTTTTTTTCACAGACATGAAATGTTACACAGGATGTCAAATAGCAAGGGAAAAATTTAACAAATTCCACTGATATTATCAGCTGTTTTCTCCAGAACTCTAAGGCTCATACAGTCTGTATTTTCTTTTTATTAAAATTGGAGAATTATATACAAAATAGTTCTGTTAATGAAATCATAAAGCTGAAAAAAACCAAACCTTAAACACCTAACAGGCAGTAAAGACTTAATTATCCCAGGATATTCAAAGAAACAAGTCATATATACCAGTTTAAATCCTCTGCTATACATTAAATTTTGTGTATTGTTTCATGTGTATTAGTCCATTATCATTCAATCTATAGGGTAGTTGAGTCAATACAGGGATTGCTGTCGGGTCAGGTAAGTTGCCAAGGTAGCCTGGTCAGTCCACCTCCAGCAATACAAAAAGACGCAAGAACAACTGTATGCAGACCAAAAGTCTATTCAGTCCAGCCAGTATCCAGTCTCTAACAGTGAACAAAAAACACAGATGCATAGAGAAGACTATCCTTGCTCTTCACTTACATGGGATACTTTCCCCTAACACTACTAGCTAGCAATGATTTTCAGTTCAGAAGCTTCCTGAGATGGTTTCTATATATTAAGAGAGACTTTCAGTAGAGCGTCCAACTTTCTCTTGAACCAGTATATACTTTTAGTATATGGCACCCTGTGACAAGGAATTCCACACTTCAGTTTCCTGTAGTATGAACAACTACCTCCTTCCACCCATTCTAGCTCCTGCTCTCCTCACTTAATGGCACTCATTCTTGTACTGGACAGAGTAAGAAATCAATCCCTTTCAGCTTCTCCTTGATATGTTATTTCTTTGCCAGTCACATCTTTTGCAGACTGACGAGTCCTAGCCTACTTAGTCATTCTTTATGCAGGAGCCATTCCAGCCTCTGATGATCCTTATTCCCCTTCTCTGCACCTTTATCAGCTCCTTTTTAAGATGAGAGACTGGATCTGCATGCATTATTCAAGATGCAAGCAAATCCTGGTTTCATACAATGACACAGTGATGTTCTTTATTATCTATTTCGTTCTGAGTATTCTGGGTTTTGGGAAGGAGGTTGTTTCGGTTTTGACTACTATTCAGTAATGAGCTCATGATTTCATCACCTTAAGACTTTGCTCCAGAGTAGTAACAATCAGCCCAAGAGCTCATTGAGATGCATATGAAGTTCAAATTATTTTTCCTCACACATGCATCACTACATTTACCTACACAGAGCCAGCTAGTTAACAAGAAAATGCCAAGTCATACGACTGTTAAGTAATGTGATAATAATCTCTTCATAATGTCATGCTACAATCCCTAAAAAATATTTTAAGCATGAGATTTTACTTGCTTTCCACATTTCGCAAATAATTGTAATGATTCTGTATACCTAGATTATGCTTTAAAAATCCATTTTTCTTTAATTATGCCCAAATTCTCAACACAACCACTTTCTAATTACAGTTTAATTAGACTACACTGTGATTACATGGTGCATGAAAAAAATTTCTTAAATCAACTTTGGATTTGCCACCCTTTATCTTAATTGGATGTTGTTATTCTTTTGTGTTGACGCAGAGGAAGTGATATATGAGAAAAATCACTCCTTGAAACAGTGAATTTCCAGGAGAATTTTCAGCTTTCAAGCACCATTATCTTGAACGTCTGTCCCCTGAAGACAGGCTAAGAGAGTTGCGGTTGTTCAGCCTGGAGAAGAGAAGGCTCCAGGAGACCTTACGGCAGCCTTCCAGTACCTAAAGGGGACCTACAAGAAAGCTGGAGAGTAACTTTTTACGAGGGCATGTAGTGATAAGACAAGGGCTTTAAACTGAAAGAGGGTAGATTTAGATGAGATGTAAGGAAGAAGTTCTTCACTGTGAGGGTGGTGAGGCACTGAAACAGGTTGCCCAGAGAAGTTGCGGCTGCCCCATCCTGGCAGTGTTCAAGGCCAGGTTGGATGGGGCTTTGAGCGACCTGGTCTAGTGGAAGGTGTCCCTGCCCATGGCAGGGGGCTTGGAACTAGGTGATCTTCAAGGTCCCTTCCAACCCAAACCATTCTATGATTCTGTGATATGATTCTATGAACAGTCACAGTTTTGTACTAATGTCAAGGCTTTGCACCTTTGCCATGTGACACAGCAAGCAGTTCAATCTTGGGAAAGCCACTACAAATTGAAGATGCTTGACACTAAAATTGACCAGGTTCTTCACCAAGCTGTGATTTCTAAAGGAGTCTAAAGACTGGGCTGTAAGGCACCTCGAAGTCTTTACAGAGCACTAATTTAACACAGTTTTTATGTTTCACAGAGCTGCCGCGAGGAATGAATTCCACAGTAAATGTCACAACTAGGAAACTAGGAAATTGCCACACATGTAACAAGCAGAAGTAATGGTGCCAGGTACGGAACAAAGGCTTTTACACAGCAAATTAAACAAAATTCCTGCCATAAAGTTTGTGATTCAAAGACAGGGAGACGTAATTATTTCTGTGGTGTTTCACTGAACAAGTTATGTTTCGGAAGACATCCAGAGAAACATTAGATGTATGCTGAAAAAGAGAAAAGGAAAAAAAAAAAACCAAAAAAGAACAGCGTTGTGGGAGAGGGGGAAGTGGGCAAGGGGTAAATATAGGTAAGCAGAGGATTTTTAACTTTATTTAGAAGACAGACCAAAGCTAACAATGGAGGCCAGAGACGGCATCAGAGGCTGGATGAATAGGAGGCAGATACAGGTCAGTAAAGAGGGTGCTGCATTCAAGTTTACTGAAAAGGCAGGGAAACCTCCTTTTCTGTGTGGAATGAGTATGGTATGCAAAGGATTTAGAAGCTAACCAAAAGAGTGGAAAAGAATGGTCACAGGAGATTTCAAGGTGGGAAGGACAGGCACATAAGCAGGCAGGGTATTTTCCAACAGTGATCGAAAACAATGGAAGAAAGCAGCATCAGAAAAGGAAGTACCTTGAATTCAAAGAAGCAACAAAACATCCAATAGAAAATGAACTGAGAAAAGTAAAAGGTTTATCATAGAGGCAGATTGTGAGTCTTCAACACCTAGGATGTACTTAAAACAAACAAGCAAAAAGCCCATCTTAAAGAAAAAATAAATAGTGCCAAAACTTGAAGCCCATGAGATTCTAGGGGAAAATGTGGCATACGGGGTGGGGGAGAGTATCACTTCCTACAGAGACAATGAAAAGAAAGCAGTATATTTTGTAGGGACACAAGTCTGAAGGCTGAGACAGGAAGTCAGGGAACACATCCCAGCCAAATCTTAGAAAAAGACGGGAAAACACCCATTTTATGCAGGAGAGCTCTATTGGTGAGAGCTGCAGAGAGACCATGCTTTGGAATGATTAAAAAAAGCTTTCCAAAAAAAGCATGTTAGAAAATGTATTTAAAGGAACTCTAGGTGAGGGATGTGCTCAGACATGACAGCTTAGGACCAAAAAAAAGAAAGAAAAAAAAAAAAAGACAGAGAGAGGCTGAGTAGTGTGCTTGTGTCATGTCAGACCAGTCTGTACTAGTCACAGCTCTACAGCTGCTTCCTTTGCCTCAGAACTAACAAGTGCAGAACATTTTTTATTATCTGCTGTTCCTCTGAATGTTTTCCAAATATATCATTAGCAATGCAACCACAGCCAGTTTCCCCTTCGTGGGATTTCTCAGAAATCTGAAGACAAGATTTGTCCTTTGCATTTCCCATCATGGTTACCATGTGTGCCTTGAGACAAGTGGTTTGGGTGGCAGATGTGGGTGAGATGGCACAAGTCAGAGGAAGCTGGGAGAACTGCCTTCACGCCTGAATGGCAAAATGTCCTGGCTCAAAAACACGAAGCGCTTTCCACTGCTATTTTCATTATTAATTAAAATACACAAAATGGCTTTGAAAAGAAAATCATTGTTCTCCCCACCCATGATGACATTATGTCTTACCAACACATACACTGTCCCATTCCTGTCAGTGGGAGAAGCACAGCCATGCACACTGCACATTTGAACAGAGGCCATGGTCAAGTAGAGAGTAGGAAGGCTGATAGAAACAGAGCGGTCCTCAGGCTGTAAAGCTGGGTGGAGGCCAAGAGCTACTGCATAGCAATTCTCGAACCACAGAACCAAACAGGGCTGTGATCCCCGAGAAGCTCAAGACTCCCCAGGAAGCTAAACCTGTCACCTGCATGGTGACAATACAAGGAACTCCATCGTCAATAAAACCACTCCCAAAACTTCAAATTTCAGCAAATAATTCTTAACAGGGTGTTAGCAAGGGGAGAGACTTCCCACTGCGAACACAGAGATCCACACTTTGCTTCCCTGAACATTCAATAGTCTAAAAGCAGCTGCATGTGTATCTCTTCCACATGGCCTGCTCAGGAAGTTGTGGAATTTGGAAAGCTCCATTACAAACAACTTCAGAGGCATGCTAATCCCTACCTAATTCACCATGCTGCCTGAAAAGTCCCCTTCTCTATCCCTCTCCCTGCCCCACGCCTTCTGCTCCCTCAGGGGGATCAAGCAAAAACTCTCACTGCAGTCTGCTTGACCCTTTACCCTGCAAGTGATCTTCAGAGCATCACTCTACAAACGTCCATGAAGTTCTGAATGACAGCCCATTTTAAACAGCATGAGTCTGGGGCAAAGTCACTGGCAAAATCACTCAGTCTCTTAACACGTGTATGATTTACACAGCCAAGAGTCTCTGACCACAGACTTCAAGACCACCTTATCTGACATTTGCAAAAAACCTCCAGGAATCTGGATTTGAAAAAGCTAAATTTCAGCCTTTGAGAAAAGTTACACATCGAGAGTACATATTCCTAAATGTACAAGCTGGCTTAAAATAAATTCTCACACAGTGATTATCAAAAAGGTCAGACTTTTGTCTAATATGGCCTCTAGCTCCTGCTGTAGAAATTGAAAACAGTTACCTATCCAGTCTCACATCTCCTACTATACTAAACCAACTACAGATAGAGCAAACTCACATTAGCTCAGCTCTTGTAATAACATTTCAAGGTTAAATACAGTTCAGACTCCATCAGGCACCGAGTGTATGTATGAAACAATGCAAACCCCCCACAACTCTGGCACAATATGCCAGTGCATATTGTTGCACGAGGTGGACCTCTTCTGGTGAAGAGCTTGTGCTCCAAAACACCTGGTTCCATTAGTCTTGGCTAAGCAGAAGCCTACAGGGATCACAACATTATATGGCTTCTTTTAAAAGGAACTAAAGCATATGGCAGGGTGAAGGAGAGCAGCAAGTCAGAAAGAATCACAGAGCACACATGTGAGTCCTTACCTCAAAGAGTGTCAAACTTTCATCGTTCAAGATGGTTCTGGGAGGTGCAATAACTGAAGTTAAAAAACAAGTTACAAAACAGGACCACCCAGCAACCAAAACAATAAATATAGCAGGTATGGGAGGGATTACTGCTCTTTAAAGAAGTGACACATTCACACTGCCCACACAGGCTTCTTATTAGGTGGAAGCATAACATGGCTAAGTGAGCAGGTTCTATGAACTCTGAGGCTGTATTTAGGGAAGGAATTTCTCCCCAGGTCATACCTCATGGCATCACAAGATCCCATATGCACCACAGCTAGGAACAGGCTTTGTAAAAGTAAGGCCAAGTATTACCAACAGCACACTCACACAAGTAAAATGGCAAGTCTGCATCTGCAAGGTGGCTTCTTACAAAGTCTCTCAAAATGCCAACTGTGAAAAAAAGGAGAGAAAGGTTTACTGAATTATATTTGTTTCTTCAGATGCCAGGAAAAAAGGCAAACCTGCAACAGCAGAATTGCCCTCTACGAGGTCTGTAGATTGCCTTTTCCTCAAAAGAACACTGTTACACTGTTACAAATATCTTGGAGAAAAACAAACAAACAAAAAAAACCACTTAAGATATGCTGGTCCCTTAGCAAAATCTAAGGATGCCAGTAAAGTTCTTCCTAGGAAATCCAATACCAGCCGCAAGATTTGCAGAGGCCAGCCAGGTGAGACTCTGGTAACTAGTTATTAGTTCTTGTTCCATACGGAAGTATAAAAAAAATTGTGTAGGTAACCATCACTGCCAGCTGAGAATAAGAGGATCTTCATTAACAACAGTAAGGGCTACTTCGTGTATGGTCTGACCACCTTTTGTCAACTGACAGAGGCAGGAAGGTTCAGCCCCTGTTATTCTTATTACAGTAGGTAAAGCTTTTTCCTCTTCCTGTTTTTTTGGTTTTATTTTGGATTGGGGGGGGGGAGTGTTGTTGGTTTTCCCCCAAAACTTTTTAAGGGCTAACATAGAGGAAGTGTCTAAACTCATCTCAGTAACATACCAGTTGGACACAAACAATGGGATGTCAAGTGGGACAGTTTCTTGAGCACAAATATTTTGTCATCAAGTAGCCTAACAGTCTCCATCAAGTAGTCCTGAAAATAAACTCCCCTTAACTAAGTTAATTACCCCAGACTCTTTTCTCATCCTGTTCAGGGGCCCTATAAGGACAGTGTAACTAGCTACTGCTGCTTTTTCAGAGCAGTATTACTTCAGTGGACAGCAGAAAGATCTGTCCAGAGCCCCTCTCTTTTGTCATGCAACTAATCAATGATGAGAGAGGTTAGCTGCAGCTACACAGACTGAAGCGGAGATTGCTCTTACCAGTTTCACTAGGATGGAAGAACCCCTGTAGAACGTGACGGTCTGGAAAACGGACTCTCAATACCACCTAAGTTAGAGGCAAAGCACATTAGGTCAGTTGCTTATGGCTGTTCTGTAACACCTGTCCTTGGCTTAGAATTTGCAAGCAAGTTTTGGGTTTTTTTAAATGGGTATATTTGAGATATTTAATCTACAGGGATAGAAGAGCATACTGGCTAACAATTACTGTGCAGCTCCTTGGAAAACGTGGGCTGTCTGGCTTTCACAGGCTGTAAGAGAGCTGATCTATGGAAATAGTGTGATGTACAATGCAGCAGCACTTATTCGGAGTAGGAGCTCCCTGTGCTAGGTGATGCACAAAGTAGAAAGTCACCCATGGACAGGTACAGATAGTGTATCAGCACTCTGAAGTGTCCATAGCAGCAGGAATCCTCCTGCGATAGATCTGAAGTAACTCTTATCATTCCATTTCCACCATTGGTCAGAAAGCACTTAACTTGGGAACTTAATCTCTTATTTTTTTGCAATAAATCACCAAAGACAAATACTGCATTAGGATTGTACTTGCAGAGCGAGATATCTCCAATCTGTAACATCATTTAACTTGTAATGAGATACTATCAAAATGTCAGAGTCTACAGAAAAGAGGCAGTTAGGAAAGCTCAGTCATACAGACTGATGTGCGCACAACATAAGGGGCTTGAAACATATGAAACAAAATAAAAGGAGCTATATTGCCTGCCACTCAACCACATCATTACATGACAGCTGATTTTACGTGGTACAACTGTTACAGAAGTTCCACAAACAATTAACAGGGATGGGAATTTGAAAAGTCTTCTTCTAAGTAGCTCAAGATCCTATTGATCACAACTCATTCCTAAAGTTACTCAACCCCCAAGTATGGACTAGCCAGAGGGACTGGCAAAAGAACAAAGGCTACCTTTGGGTAACGCTCTAACTTCTCCTTCAGCTGAGCCTCCCTCAAAGATTTTGTCATCAGTGGAGCTTCTTCCAGGCGTTTCCTAGATACATGGGAAGAAGACAAGCTTTCACTTCTGTGATTTTAAGATGTATTTTTATTTTATTAAGAAAGCGAAAGGTCCAAGCAGGACTGATGAGAACTGCTCAACTGTTCCATGCATCCCTCACAGCTTTTTCCCCATCTCCTGTGGTTCCAACCCCAAAATCTCATGTATGGAACTATGGAGCATCAGCAACAATACTGTATAAAATTACTTTTCTTGTACATGTTTAAAAGTAAGTTCACCACAACAGATGCCAGAAAAGATATTAAGAGCAGCAGGGGAACGTTTGCTTAGACTACTCAAGAAGAGATGGACTTACTAATCCAATAAAACAGACACTAAAGTTGCGTGATTACTCCAGGAAGGGAGAAGAGGTACTGAAGCTGAAAAACAATGCTGGCACAAGAAATTAACGGGTAGTAATTAGCAACAGGGAAACAAAACAAAAATGAGAAGTTTCAGATCATTCAAGATCTAGCATTGTAGGCTGATGTTTTAAAAAGAGTAGTGGGCGCAAAAAAAACCCCAACAAAACTACCTGTATTTAAGACGAAACAATAAATTCAAGAAAACAATTCTATATTTCCCTGTAAGCAAAGAAATAAGCTTAGATCCAACAGATCCCATGTTCAGCTTTAGTCCCTTTTCCTTGTTCGCACTTAATTCTGAATAACTGATTGACTAGGCGAGATTTTGGTGAAACATTTGATCATGTAATTCTGCACAACTATTTGCAAGTTAATCTCTTACACCTATACAGTTTGAAGGACCTCTTTTTAAGAATCATCGAGGTATCTCAGGAGCAGCTGCTGAACCAAATAACTACAGGCTTACTTCACCAATTGTACCCAGAACTGTCAGCTGGTACACCACATTCCAAGACGCTCTGAAAGTGCCAACTCACAATCTGAAAAGCAAACATGAAACTAACCCGCTCCATTCCTTCTTTGTGTACCTATCGCTGATTTGCACCAATTTTCAGCTCTTGATGAAGTCAGAATTAAATTCTAATTGCATTTAAAATATTGTATTGTATGCAGCTACTTTTTGTTAAGATTCACCAGCTGAGATCAGAAGCCAACTGGTATCAGTTTCATGTGTAACTTGCCTTTATTTTTATCCCTGGCTGTGAGGGGAAAAGGGATTACAAGCTTCAGTAAATTTGGAAATTAGGTCTTTTTTCTGAGGGGGCTGTATTCCAGTAACCCCCAACCAAATGACCCTACATTTGTACCACTAAATACTCCAGACCCACAAGCAGCAGAGCAATTTTCAGGCCAATCTGTGTACTCATGTGGATTTCAGTGGCCTGTGGGGAAAAAAAATCAGCTCTAAGTAAAAAGTTCAACTCAGACTTGGTTACAGCATAAAGTAGGCTGTCCCACAGTCTCAGAGAATGCTTGTGATGTTTAAAGGAATGTTATGATCCACTTGAAACTAAATACTTTCATAAAATTAATTCCTTTATGGAACATATAGACAGGAAAATGGTGTTGTGATAGGGAGGCTAGTTTATCTTAATCTGAGTTTTTAGTTCAGAACTGGAATAACAGTACAGTAAAATCATGAATATTTGACAGCAAGCTACTTGAACAGTGAGATGCATAGTTATTAGTCCAGCTTCCTATACTTCTTCCCCTTCTTTGTGTGTGTTCCAAACATTCTCACGTCTTCATTTGTGGCCAAGTTTGATTTTGCTTTATTTCCATTTGGGCAATGTCTCAAAGTTGGTCTCTTCTGATGAGATCTAATAAAAGGTTAATTCTGTTACTTAAAACACAAGGTGTTTCTTACTGGCTGAAAAAGCTACTAGCTACTACTGAAGTCAGTGAGACTTATTCTTATGAAGCTGAATCACTGAGCTCATACGTTTGTCCATCACAAGTTACAAATTCCATGCATTTAATTCCTAATAGCTAACATGAAGTCAGATCAAAACAGGTAGCAGGAACTCACCACTACTTTGGGCCTCTAGCAATAAGAGCACATCTAATTACAAAGGCGATGGCTTCTCTTTCAGAAGAAGGGAGAAGGAAAGAAAGAAAAAGAGGTGGGGTGTTAAGTGGCTTTGAATAACCCTGAAATGCAGAACATGGGAAGGAATCTTTCTCTTAATGCTTTCTCAGTGAGAGCCCATCCCTGATTAGCTTGAGGTTCTCAGATAAACTTATCACCACACAGGCATCACAGACACTTCACGATGAAATTTTCAACATCCACATGAAACCATTATCCCATGCACAAATGCTCAATTGATTCACACAAAAGCATAGGTTCTGTCACAGAAACAAGACACAGCCCTTGAACTCAAATGGCATAAAGGGTAGAGATTTCCAGTGCTGATCATTAATGCATTAATTCCGCACCCAGTAACTTATCTACAACCCTTTACCCAGGGATCACAGCCAGCTATAGATGCATAGTGTCACTCTGCTTAACAAAAGGATATGGAGCAATCTCACTTGCCAGCAGAAAGGGAACTTGCCTCTCACTCTGCAGCTGTGCCAAACGTTTCCGTACATCATCCACTGTGACTTCAAAAAACTCATCAGGAAGCTCTTCTGGGCCAGCAGAAAGTGGTTCTAGTAGGTCTAGGTGACATACAAGTGGCTCTCGTTCTACAAGCTACAGAATAAAAATAAGTTTTGATTAGTCTTAAATGCATTACTTCACTTATGCTATAAAGTTCCTGAAAAAAGTAAATGGACAGTATTTGCAAACTGAAATACACTCATTAGTGTGGAATTCATGTCACCAAGATCAAACTAACAATACAGAGGTTGTCAGTGTTGCCATTTTTTTATAGCTGATAGAGCTTGAGGCATAATTCCTCCCAACGAGCAGCAGGAATCTATATTGTCAGATGAGTGACACCCTAGCAGTTAGCTGCTCTCCACTGCCAGTATAGCAAGCTCAGGGTAATAACCTCAGCAGTCAGATACCTAACATAAGGAGAGATGACTCCTTTCCAGAGTGCCTGGGGAATCTCTTCACTTACAATACAATGATATTTTGCAGCTGAACCATATTTCTAGCTAGTTACAAGTACTCAGAAATTACTCCTATCCCAAAACCATAACCTACCTCTCTCTGCTCTACTCCAAACCTCTCAGTATGTAATCACTTCCCTACCATTCTACAGGCAATATACAACTTACACAGGTGCTATTCTTCATACTACAGACTATAAACTGCCCTTTTAAGTTTATCATCTGCCATGCACTCCCGGCTCGCATCGTATCTTCCGTTCTCTTCACTTCACGTTCTCTTGCCACAGAACCAACAGCACTAGTTCCCAACCAGGGCTCACTCCATTTCTTCTTGCTCTAGAGAACAATCCTTTGTTTTGGTAAGGTAGTTTTTGACCTGTTGAGTTCTCTGAACTGAGCCACTGCAGGGTTTCATTGTATGTATTTCAAATTTTTAACCTGGCTTCTGGTGTGCAGAGAGCTCCCTTAGTGAAAATCCTTTTGTTTTGCACTTACAAAGTACTTAGCACTGAAATCAGCCTTTGTTGCAGGGAAAGCAGACAGATGCGAGAGGAACAGTTCACCGTATGCATTAGCTGCAATAAAAGTACTTAATACATTTATTGGCAACTTTCCCTACACCCCAGATGCTGAGGATAGGCCATTCAAGCAGCACACAGAACTCAGACAGCCAAGACACCCCTCTCACCTGCTCAGCAGGGCAGAGGCAGCCTGGCCGCTCTGCTCCCCCTGCCTCCAGAGCCCAGAACTGGGAGTTGGATATCATGATGGCAAACCTTTCAGCACAATTGTGTCCTGGCCTGTAACTGTGGTTGCAGTTATTAAAAAAATAACACCAAAACCCACAATCCCCCAAAATCCCAAACCAAAACCCCACCCCTACCCACCCCCAACATATCAGAGAAACAGCATTCCCTGTGTCTGAAGAGAGAGTGACATTATGTATCCCTCCCAATTTAGACAAGCTTAGATACTAGCTCCTTTCCCTTATGTCAAAAGCAGCAGCTGTGCCAGTAGGTGACTATAAACCACTACCGTAGTCAAATGCACAAGAAGCAGTTATACCTATTGGCTCTTGAACAATTCAAACGTTTTAAATCACAGAAATGTTTAAATGCACAAAGCTTGAAAACAAATGGAATAGCATACTGCAGGCTACAAGAGATGCAGGGGGGAAGCAGTCCATGACTGAAGAACCCCACGAGAACAAAAACTTTGATAGTTAATGTAACATTTCTTTACAGTCTGCTGCCAGCCTAACACAGCTCTAGGCTGTATGAACAAACCTGATGCCCATTTCTTCTCCCCTCATATACTCTTTCCAATCCTAATTAATGCCCGAATGTCCTCCTTCCATCTGTTCCATGCATTCTCCCTCCCCCCAGGCACAGGCCCCTTGGGAACAGGAGTCTCCCTCAATTGTCAAAAGCAACAACACAAATTACAAGGCAATGTTCACCCTGCTTGTGGGCACTAAAGGGTAATTTGAGAAATTAAAAGAGCGAGGTTGTGTGGGTGGGACCCTTGGCTACTTTTAGAAAGTTGAGCAGGGTCAGCTCTAACTAGCGGGTGAAGGAGCCTGATTGCAGCTTTCCTGGGGCTGGGGGGAGGAATGCCCAGCACTGCAGGAGTGATCCTGAGCATGCAGAGCCACCCTCTGGGAAAGGGCCTGTTGCACAACAGTCCTAACTGCTGCCTGCGGCTGGTCTGGTAAGGTCAGATCGATGTCAGAGGCCAGAGGAGAATTAATCAGGCCTCCCCAATAACGAGGTATGCTTCAATCTCCTCAAACAGGCTTAAGTTTCATTTCATTCTAAACACACACATACTGAAAATAGACTTCTCCTTCCAAAAACCATCAAAAAACCCTAAGACTGAGCAGGCATATCCTATGGCACATTGTGAAGGGTGCTGGCATACAATGGAGAGAATTCCAATGTCTGCATCAGCAAATCCTAAACTTACCATTTAGTATTGGCTCTAGCAAGCACTTTAGCTAATCCTAACAGTAGCAGGATTCCACAGGGAAAGCGTCAGTCACCGCCCAAATGATGGCAGTAGCTAAAGACTTCAGCCAAGACATCAGAAATCATGAAATAGCAGAAGGCAGACGTATATTCCAGTCCTAAGCGTTCACCCTCTTCCTCGCTGTGGGGTCGCTGCTTCAGACCACTGTATGTTAGAACTGTCGTTCAAGTGTCACTTTCCAGACATCTTCGTTCAAACGAATGGGTCTCCATTGCCAACAAGGTACTGCAAACAGACAGTCAGGAACTTCCCCTCTAAAGCCATTCCCCAGCCTACCAGAACTACCTATGTGATGTGATACAAAATCTGCCACTTCCCAGACATAAATGCCCTGTTCTTGACCTCCAACTTACACCCAGCCAAGATATCCCCATCTAATTCTCTGCAGCATACCTGTACTGGCCCTGCACAGCCACACAGCTACCTTTTAGCTCCGAAGTCTATAATTTTATCTGTTTCCCCAGTCAACACTGAGTATCTTAACTTCCAAACCAAGACAAATTACTTAGCTACTACTTAACATGAAGAAACATACTTATCTGTACAGAAGAAGAACCATAAATGTGCGTGTCTAACAAGACTGCAAAAATACACAATTAGAGTAAGAATTCCCTAA
Source organism: Buteo buteo (assembly GCF_964188355.1). Taxonomy (NCBI): domain Eukaryota; kingdom Metazoa; phylum Chordata; class Aves; order Accipitriformes; family Accipitridae; genus Buteo; species Buteo buteo. The sequence goes on from NC_134183.1 coordinate 552,990, forward strand.
TGTTAAATTTTCAGCTAACCCCCAATAACAGAGTGAGACCTCTGGAGAGATCTGTAATGAGTGAGGTTTTGTGAAACATAATTCAGGTGGTTTGAGCTTGTTTTTCAGAGTTTCTGCAACTCAGTTCCAGAATTGCATGACAGGGTGTGATCAGAGAAGGGCAGTGCAAGGTGTCTACTAAGCACTGCTTAGCAACCAAAAGACATCATCATTTTGCCTCTGAGGATGCAAAGACTGCCACATCATAATAATATCATAATATCTCCTCTGCCACGTATTTAACACCCCATGGAATCAACCATACATCTCGCCTCCTTACAGACGAGAGAAACGCTCTTCAGAGAGAAAGAAGTATCCATTCCTGTTGCTTTACTAATTCTCTCTTTCCCCAGAGTCCAGCCATCATCCTGTTCCTCTTTCTTCATCCATTACCATTTGCTCACTTAGGTATTCCAGTTAGGCATCTCTCAATCCGAGTACTCTCAATACAGCCTTATTTTAATGCGCCACCAACAATTCTAAAGCACAGACAGAATCTGAAAACTACCTTCCCACTACCAGGAGGCTACCAGGTACACCAACTCACTTCCCAGTCCACTGCACATCTAGTATTTTCTGCAACCATGACAAAAGGTAACTATCTCCTGCAATAATAAATGGCCACCATACAGCAGTCTCTACCTTCTGCTACGTAACTCTACAGGAAAGCAAGCTGTGCATTTTGCTGTCATATTTCTGTCAGCAATATCTTTCAGGAGCCAAAGATGCTGCATTATGGTTTGCCACCTTCATTCTTCAAAGTCTCTACTTCTTCTACCGAAGTTGAGATGATAGGGGCTTCTCACCAGTAGGCTGAAGCCACCTATTCACAGCAGGGTCTACTAGGCAGTCTATGCGATAAAGCCAGGTGTCAGGAAGAATGCAGTTCACTCTATGGTCACCACCCTGGACCTAAGCAAGCAGGTAAGCTGAGACAAAGTCTTATTTCATTTTAAGTGAAGTAGTGGCTATTGTGCTTTCCACAGCAGCAAGCTCTCCCTGGAGACCCACCTCCTCCCCACCACCTCAGGGAGCTCTAATCTCATGGGGAATCTGGTGTAAAGTTACCTTCTAATAATTAATGTTCTGACATCAAAGTCAGCATGCAGCTGTCTGTAAACCATCTTTAGCCCAAGAAACGAAGGGACGCCGGCACAGATTTTATCCAGCCTCTCTCTTCAGCTTCAAAAACCACACACAGGCAAAGCATTAATGGGAAGATTCTTTTACAAAAATGGACCTTTGATGTTTAAAAATAATTTGTTTTGTTTTGGGTTTTTTCCTCAGGACTGAAAAGGGACAAAAAGCAGATGCCATGTGGCTAGCCCTGCTCTGCTGTTGCTGCTGAGAGCAAGGAGAGCGGAGGATAGCAGGAATGGAGGAGGGAACAAAATGTAATCAATCAGCAGCAAAAGCACCAGAGATCAAAGGGCTTGAAAGCAGCCGTCAAAATCACATGCTGTTTAACACAAGGGCAGAACCCCCCCAACAGAATCTGCAGCTGCTTCCAAAGCTGCTCTCAAACTGGAAGGGAAGCTGGCTCCAGAAGTGCCTCTGAGTGGTTTGAACTGGACTGCAATTCTGAGAAAGATGCGGGTCAGAGAGTCCTTAGGCCACCGTTGTTCAGCTCTGCACCCTACAGCACAACTTCACATTAAGCTGTAGCCAGTAAAATGATAAAATTTTTCAGCATACAGCCAGCATACAGAAAAGCACAGACAACAGGACTGGTAAAGAGTACCACCACAAACCCTCGCACTTCTTCCTTTTCAAACACAACTGAAACCCCTCCTTTCCAAATCCCTCACAGGTAAGAGTGTGATTGAACCAAGAAACACATTAGACTGGACAAATCACCAGCCTACTGCCTAGTTCTCCATGCCCAGGGTCTGTTCCAAAAGGTTAAATAAAACCGATTAGATGGACCCAAACATGTTTCTAATATACTGAAATATTCACCACTGGGTTGGCAAGGCCTCTTTCTGCTACCTTTGTAACTGCTCCAGAGTCCTCCTTCCAGGGTCTGGCTTCTGCTCCTAAACAATTCAGAAACTCATCAAGAATAGACTGCAACCACAAAGAAGTCAACCAAGGTAGAATTTCTGCATCAACGTGAGAGCATACACATAGTCTTGCTAAATTTCTCCTGGATCAAGTTCCCTTTGAACCTCATCAGGCACCCTTTCTTTCTACTTCTTTCTATTTTTTCCATTGTTTAATCCCATGGCTGGATCAGAACCAGAGAGAAGCACAAAACTCCAACTCTAGGAGATACTACAGAGTGGGAAAAAATGAAGGGGATCTCTAAACACTAAAGGCAGCCCTAGTGATGATGTGTGTAGTGAAGGTGCAAGGAAAAGAGCCAGTCACAGAGCATCCAGGATGTGAAACTCCCAATGCACAATAATGTGGAGTAAATTATGAATTTAATGCTTCCTGTACTTCATTTTATGCTACTTGCCAGACATATCCAATCTTGCTGAAGGCATTCAATTCCATACAGCTGCCCTACAGAAAGCATACTTAACATCATTCAAAGCACTCTTGAGCCACCAGTTCTGGTATCTCTACACGGGCTAAAGCATTTTTACTTTTAACCAATACAGTTTTACTTTAGAGTCACCAACAATGATGATAGATGTGCAATTTGTCTTTCTGGGAAAAGGGTTAGAGAGAGGTAGACTTTATTTAAGAACCAGGATATTTTAGAGCAAGACAGAAAACATTTATATGCAAGCAGAAATAGAGAAGGAAAAGGATGGAAGGTTTCTCCTTCATCTGCAATACTAAGAAAATTAAGACTCACAGAAGGGATGGGACTAGACTGAAAGGAAGATGAAAGGTCCAGACCTTTTTTTTTTTCCCAAATATCAAACTCTTGTCAAGTAAGATGCAACTGTAGCTGAAAAATTCCTTTCCTAGATCCATAACCCTTATATTCTACCACACATGTAACCAAAAGAGTTAAACTATAAGTCCAAGTGACCACAGGCAGAAGGAACTCTGAGGAAGCAGATGTTAAGAACTACCAGCATGGGATACTGCTTTTACAATAGCTTCACTATGGAGTTCCACAGGAAGGGTCAGACGAGAAATCTTAGCACACATTACAACCTAAGAGTTAGAAACTCTGACCATCTTCTCAGATCTTGGAAGTCATGGGATCAAGTTGCAACAAATCTATTAAGATTGCTTCTGCTCTTAGAACAATCCTATAACAAGCTAGAAAAGTTATCCCTTTCCATATGTAAAATTCTACCAAGCTTGTACGTCTTGTGTGATCTGGGAGGTAAGTCAGTCGCAACAAGCAGCAAGCACCTCCAGAGAATTATAAAACACAAGTCTGACCAAACTCTGCTCATCTTTAGCAAAACTACACAGCAGACAGCAATTTTTAAGAGAAGGACAAGTACTTGGGGCTCAGGTGACAAAGTGGGCATTTGTTAATGAAATTTGCATGGAATTTGAGGCACAGAGATTGAGGCTCTTCTGGACTGTGCTTTTAAAGCAGTTGTGTTGCCTCCATTAGAACCATTCATCAAGGATACCTCAAGGTTCAAAGCATTGCTTGCCTCTGGACAGGAAATTCTTAAATTCCCACCCTTCACATTTCCTACAGTAAACTGTCCAAAATGCAGTATTTCCTTACTGAACTCTCGGCAGAGCTGTATGTCACCAAGGCACCTGACCCTATATTATGGGGAAAAAGTCTTAAATGCAGAAACATCTTTTTCCTCGTAGAAGCTCAGCCTCAGGCAAGACAGGATTAAAAAAAGCCCTCATTGCAAACAGATTTCCCCTTACCTGTTCTTGCTCATTTTGCAGTTCTTGGCTGTTCTTAGACTTCTTTGGCTTAGAAGGGCCTCCAGGGCTGGAAAAAGTTGTTGGCAGCTTTGAAGATGGCATATCTAACCCAAGAGATGGTGCAGCTGCAGAAGAGTCCCCCAGACGCTGTCCATCTCCAAAAAAAGGGACAAAAGGAGTAGACTCGGGTTCTGAGGAAGGCCACAGCTCCTCCAAGCTGGCATGAGATTCTCTAACCAAGTCTTGCTTGTCTGTGCAGCTGTTCAAAGACATGGCCACATCCCTGTGGTCCAAGTCCTTTGGGAATGTGTTTGCTTGAGGTAGGGGCACATCCACTGCTCCTTCAATAGAGCCTGGCCTCACTGTCAGCTCATTACACTGCACCGTAGCACCCACAGCTTCCTCTCGACCAGATGAACTGCATTTCTTCATGACAACTCTTAAAGAAGACACCAAAAGGAATAAAAACAAAATCATTTATCCTAACAGTACTGCCCTCCCCATTCTCAACGTGACCATGACACAAAGACGACAGCCAGACTCAAATATACCCCTAATTTAATGATCTGCTTCTTCCAGACACTCACAAAGAACAAGCTCCAGTTGCTCTAAAGTTAGAGTTGGGGGGTCGGGGGTTTGTGCAAAAAAAGCAGAACAGGAACTACCCACTCCACAGGAAAAAAAACTGCCTTCCAGGAAAAAAACAGCAGTCAGTTGTAAAGCACAGCTTCTAATCACTCCTGCCTGCTGTATATACTGCAAAGAACTGGCTAGAAGATCACAGAAAGGCTGTCATTGTCCCCTACCTCACCCTCCCAAACAGTCAGCAGGAGGCACTGCAGGGATTGGGAGTTTAATGCCTGAAATCCAAAGCAGGGAAGAATGAAGTGGTAGATGATGGTCCTCTCATGAGAGACTTTTAGCTTTGAATTGTCTGTTTCATTCACAGGGGAAAAAAAAAAGGGGGGGGTGAGAAAAAGAAAAAAAGAAACAAACAAACAAGCCCCTTTAATCTGCACATGACTGGTCAGTGCCAGCATCTGCAGCTGTGGGAAGCACATCTGGGCAGCAGTTTCAGATAAACAGGCAAATGCAATAATTACTGAGTGCTGCAATGTTTGTCTTTTTGAACTTTTTTCGTAATTATTTTTTTTTTTTGGTATTTGAAACAAAACAAATTCACCACCAGAGTGGAAAGGAAAAATAAAGAGTCCAAACTTTGCTCCTCCCAACCTGATGATGGCACTGCCTCCAGTCAGGCCAAGTGACTTCAGTGTTGTCTTCTCTAGGGCATCTTTTCCTGATATCTGCAACAAGAACAGAGGAAAGTAATTATGGCAACTGCCTCCCTGGGAGAGCATTTGAAGTGTTCTTTCTAGAAAGAAGCCCATATCAAAACACCACACAGCACCAGAAACAGCTCAAAATACACTCTTTCTGCAATTCGAAATGAGACCTGTATCCATCTGTATTCACCTATGCTGCTTTACCGAATTCACTGCTTATTAAATCTCAAGGGAAGATGACCTACATATATTTCCATCCCATACATACATCCATATTGGATCCGACCTCAGCAAAGCATTATTTTTATGTCAGAAGGTAAATCACAGGCAACATCTCAGAGCTGAAAGACAGTCGATTTTATTACATACACCTCCCATCTGCTTGTAATGACATGTTCCAGAATAAAGATGATCTGTCCACAGAGGTCAGTGGGAAGTGAAAGGGATAGCTAGGGAGAGCAAATTCCGTAATACGCACATACAAAATATTAAACAAAACATTAATAGCAAAAGATCAAAACACAGAGAAAAGCAAATATTTATTAAAATGAAACCACTGTTTTGACTCGAGCTTTAAAAGAAGTTGGAAAGAAAAACACAAACAGGTCATTGAGCTCATTTTATGGGCTCAGAGGTCTAAACGGCCCAGGGTTACGTTCCAAGAGAGCTTTTTTCCATACAGACACGTCATGCTTTGAAAAGACCAACATTTTTCTACTTCCCCTCTCAAGAAAGTTCAAAAGAAACACTCTCCAGGTTGGAAAGCAGAGCTGAGTTTTTCTTATTTTTTAGGGACAGAAGGAAAAGAGACTGTTAAGAAGACTTTGCTGACTTACCTCATCTCTCATGTAAATACAGACTGGAGAGAATTCACCATGCTGTTCCATAAGCTCCCTGCAATAAAGAGCAGAATACTACAGTATCTGTAGAACAGTCTACCCCCTCCAAACCAATGTAGAACAATAGTTAGAAGTAAAATTAGATAGCAACGCTCTCCTCCATGTTTCTCCAGCAACAATCATGACACAGTTCACAGAATCATTATTAGACATGAGGTAAAGAATTTGCTCCAATGCATTAACTGTTCCTTAAACACACCCCTGCAAGTTTAAAAACAAAGGAGAAATAATTAAAGTTAATTCTGAAATTAGTTGATCTTACTAGATAAATTTGAGCACATCATTCTTCATGTGTCTCAGTACCCAACCTGGAACATGACTTAATAATACTTGGTCTTTTTAACCCCTTATCTAAGTTAAATAGTTATTACAGTTTGGACTGTACTTTCCTTGGGGACAGGTCAGTTTCTTTCCATGTACACATAGCACCAAACATAATGAAATACTGCTCTAAAGCAAATAATCCGATGATGAAGAATTTGCCTTAGTATCAGACAGATTAAAAAAAGGAAAGAAAAACAAACAAAAACAAACAGCAGAAGCTTTCAGATTCTGGAGACCAGGGACAAAACGAAGCCAAAGGAAAGGCTGCCACAGTAGACAAAGTGAAGATCAACCCACATTTAAGCATTTCAGTGAGGTAGGACCCATACTAGCAATGATGCAAACTGCTGACAGACCATCTGCATAGGAAGTCATATAGAGAAGGGGAAAAAACAGTAAGGTGCTGCTCTTGACAAGATGCTACTCTTCCCATTTTCCTCTAGATAAGCAATCCTGAGGCATTCAAGTAAAAGAAAAGCTTTATTACATATGCACTTGAACGAACACAGAGGATGGACTGGGAAAAGACAATCAATGCCTGTCACAGCAAGTCTCAGTTCTCATCCATCCAAGATCAAGCAATTTCAAAAGACAGTACTTGTGGAAAACCCTACAACAGGGTGTTCTTAATGGGGGAAAAAAAAAAAAAGGGACTAACACTTTTAGCAAGGAAACCTCAGATGTCTGTAGAAAAGTAAAAAGCCTTAAAGAATTAACCAGTACATTGCACTGAAGCACTGAAATCAGTGAGAGAATTAGATTCAAAAGCAGAAGAAGTTCTCTTTCATGTTGGTCTCCCCTTCAGCAAAGTGAAACTCAAACTGAAATCAGCTGAGAATGTGGTAAAACATGAGATTAAGGAGAAGAATAGTCTCCTTCCCCCCCTCCCCCCAAAGCACACCAATGGCAAAAGGTGACCAGAACACTGTCCATCCTGAGACAGTGGTGGTTCAGAAAGATAAGTGACTGAATTCTCACAAGCATTTTTTTCTAAAGTTTTAAATTCGAAAGTTTCAGCCTAACTTAGCAGGAGAAACTACAAAACAAAAGGTGAGAAGGTTGCAACTGATGAGATTTATCCTTCTCCATAACACCCCAGTAGTTCTTGTTAGCCTGTTCTGTCCTGAGCTCTCTGGCATTGCAGTTGCACCAGGACATCCCTTGGTAAGGGAGATGTATATACCATCTGCACTGCAACAGCTGTTTTATCATCAAAAGCAAAACAGCTGAAATTCTTCCTCATGGTAAACTCCCTTGATCTTAGTGCTCTCTGCAGTCTGGGGGTGGGTGGGGGTGGGGGTGGGCAGGGGAAATGGCTTTCCCCTGTGCCTCACCCCACCAGGAAACAATCACCCATCACCTGTGACTTGAAGAGAAACCACTTCTCTGCAAATCAGCTAATGAAATCCACCTGACAGCCCAGTAAAGTGACACATCCTTGCTCATCTCCTGAGGTCTCTGAATAAAAGAGGCTGAAGCTAGTTCCTTGAGTCAACTTGTCATTTTATGCCCTTTTATGCCAGTGTTGACTACTGAACTCATGAGGACCTTTGCAAATGACTGACTTACAGGGTTATGTGAACACTTGCACTTAACTGCCTGTTAAGTCACCGGATTCTATTCTCTGCAGTGAACTTCTTCAGAAAAAAAAACAAAACCTGCAGAACCCTGGCAGCCTGAAAAAAAAATCCAATATTTTTCACTGGAAATTAGAAGTTTTGGAAAGATATTTCTACTTCAATCACTTTTCTGCATTGTTTGTAATTCTGCAGTAGCAGTCATAGCCACACATTCTCCTAAATATATTTGCACAACGTTCGTCAACTTGGTGTCCAAGTGTCACAAAATTTAAGCAGGAACTCAGACTGCTTATACCTAGTGCATCACTTACACCTATCATTTGTACACCAGGGACTCATTCTGTATCTTATGCTTTAATTAGTGAGCGTCATACCTGGACAATGGAACAGGGAATGAGTATAAGAAAAGGATGTCAGTGATCAAGGCTGGGTTCATTCTGACTTTTCCTGGAAAGGAGTTTAATGAACAGAGTTCCACTACTTAAAACATCCTGCCTTCAGCATCGTATAATATGTATTTTGGGATGCAATATTACCAGACACAAAGTTATCTCCAGGGGATCCCTTAAGGATCCCTTAAGTAGCAGTTAAAATCCATTCAGTCAACCAAGCATCTAATTCTGAAGCGACTATGTACATTACATAGTATGTCTTTGCTGTGGCCACACTGACTACTGCTGTTAGAAAGGCTTCTACTTCATAGCTGGTAAGTCCACAAATAGGCATGCAATAAACCCAACCTTTATGGAGAGACCACCTTAAGACAGGAATTAAGTTTTCTGTTCAGATAAAAAGGAAAGAAAATAGCCCTTCGCACTTTAGCAATCTGCTTGCACAGCAGAAGACAAGAGTCTGCATAGTCAAATGCATCTTAGTACTTTCAATGCAGCGGTTCCAGTAATCTTAAGTATCATCGTAATGTTCAAAGTTAATTAACAACAATAGCTTTGCCAGTATTATCTTATGTAGTCTTTCTATTATGTCCAAAACACGTCACAGATGAGCAGCTTAGAAGAATATACATACAATCAATCTCTTACATAATATTGTAACATGAATCTATTTAGCCCAGCACAAAGTGACAAAACAAACTGAACAGGGAAGGAGTCAACCAGCCAACACAGAGTAGAAAATGAACGAAAATAGCCATTAAGTTCCAGGAGAATTCATCAAGGACATTTACATTTACCCTCAAAACTCAGCTTCAGTGAAATGTCAGTGAAACAGCTGGAACCAGAAGTCACTCAGGATTGAGAGTGCCACCTGGAAAATTATGATACTCAATCCTTGAGGAATCCTCAAGAGCAAGAGCACATCAAAGATTGCCAGCTGGAGGATGTGGGGGGAACAAACCCCTTAAGCACAGACCAGAACTAAGACTTATGTTTGGTTTAGTTGTAGCAGTCTACCTCCCTTCTTGATCTAAAGGTTAAAACTTAAGCCTTTCTAAATAAAGCATGCAACAGCATGGTGATACAGGACAAGGTGAGTCACAATGAAACTGAGAAGCTCCACTCTATAGAGTTAGCAAATCCAGAGTAACCTGTAAAACCAGTCCTGAGGGTCGGGTCTGGTTTAGGGAAGTCAGGGGCCGAGAACTACTTCCAGACCAGCTGCAACATATCACAAGGGGTTTATAGTCCTGAGATATCATTCTTTCAGAACACTTCTTCCAGCCACCACACCAAATCCTGTTGTGCAGAAAGCAACCCACACCCAGAGCATCCAAACTATTACATTCAAGCTTCAGATTACAAAACACAGTTAACTTTCTAACTCAAGATGAACAACCAAAACAACACTAGAGTAGGTCTGCCACCATCTGTGGTTTTGCAATTAGCTATTCTGTGTCAAGGACAGAAAGCCATATACAATGCTCTGCAGGAATCAAGAGATTAAGTTCCTAATACAGAATGAGCATAACCTCGTGATTTGAGACTGACGCTCCGACCTCCCTCGCTCCTTTTGTAGCAGTAACTGAGTAAGTTCCAAAGGCCAATGCTTGATGCAGAAAGGCAGAAAAAAAAAATCTTGCCTCTTGACTCAACAATTGGAACAAAATAGCACCTAAGAGACTACCTTTAGCACACCATAGCAGGCCATGTGTGCTCAGACTTTTCCAGATAATCCAGGTGAGCTAGCCATCCCTACCATATTTTCAAAGGTTTTTGCTTCCAGTCAGGATCAGCTGTATCCCTACAGGAATCCTCAATAAAAGTGCACAAAAGATAAAGGACTGCTGAGACATGGAGGAAACAGTATAGAATCATAGAAAATGCAGACGAAACAGCCTAGATGAATAAAAGCTTGAACCTCGTGTTGCCCATCTACCAAGAAAGGTGGATGATCACCATTTAGGGGGAGAGAAGCCAAGGCACAATGGAATACTCATCCTCACCACATAGACCCATAAGAGAGGAAACCAATCTGGCTTACACAACCTAGTTTCATTCACCTTTCCAAAACTGCTTTCCACTTCAATCCAAGCAACTCTTTGGATTGAAGAGTCTTCTAAAAATGTATGGAAAATATCTGAACTTAATGAATGATACCACAAAAGTAGCAAAGAGTCATAGTCATTGTAAAAACTGTCTTCAAGTGTCAAGACTGCAATCTTTCTATGTAAAACAGTCTACAAAGCTGCTGAAGCTGCCAGACAGGCAAGAGTGGGAGACAGAAAAGCAACAGTTCTCCCAGGCCTCATGCTAAAAGGGCATACAACGCTTGTGCCCTCAACCAGTCTCTGCAGAACAGACTCCAAGCAAAGATCCCCCAGAGACTTATTTTTGTATAACTCTTGGAAGCCAGCAGGCTCCTCCTCCAGCTGCTGTTAATCCGTTACATGCATTCACTGAGGCAAGCACACACATCAAACACACTGTCATTTCTTTGATGTGCTGTTCTTCAGAAGGGGAACTGCAAGCAGATTAGATTCCTTCATGTAGTGATCTGACAGGGCCTGTAAACATCTTGTGCAAGGACTGCCGCACGCTGAGAGGAGGAGCAGCCTTACAATAGCTTCCAGACCTTCTTCAGACCCAATTAGCCAAGATGGACGCTGGAAACCCGGGGGAAATTCCAGTGGATTTAGAATACTTCCCCTCACGCACTTAGAGCAGCTGAGCATTCCAGGAAAACGTCTCCAGTTGGAAAGTCAAAGGAAGGATTCAGCAAAAGTCAACAACTAGCTGACTAGTTAGTCAACTGAGTCAATACACACTGAAAAGCAGCACAGCCCATTAAATCTGTACGGATGGCTATAGATCCAGCTTGTTTTGTGATTAAGTCACACACAGCATCTTTGCTGCTCGTTGAACTTAATCGAAAGTTTGCAAAGTCCATCCAAACATCTGAGCTCAGCTTCCAGAGGGCAGAAAAGAACAGCTGTGTCTTATGAACTGAAGTTAATAATGCTTAGCACACTGTAGCAGTTAGAAGCTTAAAAAGAGCAGCATGTAGATTAACTATTAGTATTACAATAACCTGTAACAAATAAAACCACTCCAAAGGAGCAAAATTATATAAGAAGCTCAAAATTTAAACCAAAGAAATAACCAACTAATGTGTGAGAAAGCCACACAAAGACTATTTGTCACCGTCCATAATTACCACCCCTACCAGTCTAGCAGTTCCCAAACTGCAACAGGCACTCTTCTCCCAGAGGGCACAAAGTATGTAGTAAGGTACAAGAGGGGCCTTAAAACACCCAGGAAAATTATACCTGGCTTTTCTTGCCTATCTTTTTCCTCAATCAAAAGAAAAAGAATTCTTTTCTCTCTAGCACTTATGTGAAGACTGTCCCTTTTGACTTCAAAGGAAATGCCACAGTGTAGACCTGGTCCCTGACCATTAAAGATGAAAAGAGAACGAGAAGTAAGACTCATTTATATCACTTTAGAGTCACCAGACTACCTCAAGCATTCCCTCAAATTATGGTTTGATGACACAACATGTTGAGTAGAAAAACTGACATACACCATTCCTACCCATCTGCTGCTGCTTCCTTTAGGATCCTTGCTTCCAGACAAGCTACACGTCTTGTCATAACTGCCTATGAGACACAACCCTTAACTGGGTTAGGAAACTTACCTACCTGAAAGATAACGTAGGGAAAATACCATTTTTCAGCTGAATCAGCTACTTAAGCCAATTCCCCACAAAACTGCAAAAATAGTATGAGAGGAGTTAGATAGGAGAGCAGGAAATGAGCACTAACTGTTCAATCCCTTACTGCTACACAGAAGATGCCACTGATCCAAATTTCCTCCCTTGGGCCAGCACTGGTCACTCCTTTGATCTTGTTATGGGCCAGTCAGGGAGCATGATGTCCTATGGTATGGAATATCCCTTTGGCTAGTTCAGGTCAGCTGTCCTGGCCCTGCTCCCTCCCAGCTTCTTGTACACCTCCTCGCTGGCAGAGCATGGGAAACTGAAAAGTCCTTGACTTAGGATAAGCATTACTTAGCTACAGCTAAAACATCAGTGTGTCATCAAGATTATTCTCATACTAAATCCAAAACACAGCACTGTACCAGCTACCAGGAAGAAAATTAACTCTATCCCAGCTGACACCAGGATAAGACTTCAAAAGTTTTGAGACAGAAAGCTACTCCTTAGAGGAGTACTGAATTGGTTTGAGAAATTAACAAAAATAGTTCCTATTTGCACAATACCATAGCACAGCATCTGTAGAGATGAGCAAGAGATTCAAATGCAACAGAGCAACTAGCAGAAGGCGAGGAATGCAAGAGAAAGAACAAGCCAGGAATACAGGATCTTAAAAAAAAACATTTTATCAAGAGAAAGGTAAAGCCAACTATGACAGAAAAAATGAAATTTGGAAATTCTGTTCAGAATAGAATGGCTGTCACAGCTTCAAGGCTTCATCTTCCAAGCCACGACAAAAGAACTGTCTTTGGAGAAAAGTTTATTAGCTTGACATTTCAAAACAATACAGTATTTTTAAGTCAAAACTAAAGACAAAAGAAAGCACTGAATGTAGACTGGACTGAAATAATAAGATTTCTAACCCATGTATATATTCAATAAATGTAGGACAAGAAATTCTTCCATTTAAACAGGATCTGATCAGTCTTTTGAAGATTCCACATTAGTCTGCCAAGAGCTCCAGAACTCCTCGAAGAACTTGCACAACAGCAAGCCTCAAAAGCAATAGCAACTCTCTTAAGAAAGAAACCCCTCCACCACATGGAACCGCAGCACAGAAGTGCTGGTGATCAAGACAATCCAGGCTACCATCTCAACTCTGGCAATAACTTGACTTCAAACAAGTTTGTGTAAAAGACAGGCACGGCAATATATCCAAGTATAGTTTCTTCCTAGCCTTAGCAGTTTGGTACCAGTTTATGCCCTGAACCAGGAGTGCTACTCCAGGATTAAAAAATAATGAAACTATGGAATGTCAAATCTGAAAGAGCAAGGAAAAAGCAAACGTCTGTGTTATAAGGGAAAAAACAGAGTCAAATAAATGCAAATTCTACCGATCTGCAGTATTTAGCTGGATCACCATAACAACAACTAACTACCGTCATGCAGAGATCCATCCAAACAAGTATTTTCTCACCGCGTTGCTCACCTGATCCTGGCAAAATGGTTGAGAAGTTCCCACAAAGTCTGTTGACAGAGAAAGGTGTCTTGTAAACGGGAGCCATCATCTAATTGTAATGCAATCCGAACCTAGGGGAAAAATACACTGAATTAATGTGAAAATTGAATTAAAACTTTTTTTTCTTCACAACTTTTTTTAATACTTCAATGATCTCTAGGACCTGCTATCCAAAAACCCATTACTTCCTTCTAAACACCTGCTGCAAAGGATTACATTAGTTAAAAATGCAGAGGGGTATTCAAATTATTATTTTAGAAGTTAATATTTAGAATAGTTCTATTCTGCTATGAATATGAGTATTATATACGAGGACCCTATGAGAGACAGTGTCAAGGGCCTTACTGAAGTCCAGGTAGACAATATCCACTGCTCTCCCCTCACCTACCAGGCCAGCCATTTTATCACAGAAGCTTATCATGTTGGTCAAGCATGACTCAACCTTGGTGAATCCTTGCTGGTTACTCCTGATGATTTTCCTGTTGTTCATGTGCCTGGAAATGGCTTCCAGGATTAGCTGCTCCACTACCTTCCCAGGGATCAAGGTGAGGCTGACCCACCTGTAGTTCCCTGTGTCCTCCTTCTTGCCCTTCTTGAAGACAGGAGTGACATTTGCTTTCCTCCAGTCTTTAGGCACTTCTCCCATTTACCATGATCAAAGACTATCAAAAGTAGCCTTGCAGTGACATCTACCAGCTCCTTCATCACTCATGGGTGCATCCCATCAGGGCCCATGGACTTATATGTGTTCAGATTGCTCAAGTATTCCCTGACCTGATCCTCTTTCACCAAGGGTACATCCTCCTTGCTCCAGCCCTTCTCCCTCATCTCTGGGACTCGGGATTCCTGAAGGCCGGTTTTGCTAGTAAAGACTGAGGCAAAGAGGCATTCAGGCTCCTCCATGTCCCATGTAACCAAGTCCCCTGCCTTGTTGAGGTATGGGCCCACACCTTTCCTAGCCCTCCTTTTGTCACCCATGTACTTAAAGAAGCCCTTTTTGTTGTCTTTGCTGTCCCTGGCCAGATTCAATTCCAGCTGGGCTTAAGCTTTCCTAACTTCACCCCTGGATGCTCAGACGAGGTTTCTCTGTTCCTCCCAGGTTACCTGTCCTTGCTTTACTCTCTGTATGCTTCCTCTTTTGAGTTTGGCCAGGAGCTCCTTGTTCATCCATACAGGCATTCCGGCATTTTTGCCTGACTTCCTGTTCACTGGAATACACCACTCTTGAGCGTGGAAGAGGTGATCTTTGAATATTAACCAGCTTTCCTAGGCCCCTCTTCCCTGCCATATCCTAAGCTGAAACATATTCAGAGAATGCAAGCATCCCAAATAATGTGTGATCACAAACAACTGAGATGTTCTGTTTTATGCTACCTGAAACTCTACAGCAAGGGTCTTCACAGCTATATAAAAATAATTCCAATAACCCAGACAGGATTGATGCAGCTGCATAAACTACACAACCAACACAGAACTCTGTTGACTTAAGCATCAATTTGCAGAACAACTCCCCTGGGGCAGAACAAACAGTATACTTGCACATCCACAGAGAGAAACAACGAACATGGTCCAGATCTATCTTTGAATTATTGAAGACCTAACTGTTATCAGTCCAAAGGGACTACATGTGTAACTTGCAATTCACTAATGCTTCCTAACCACCGAATTCTGACATACAATTTAAGAGTGAATTAGTAAAAAAATCTCAAAAATTATTCCAGATGGTCAGTTATCAAGTTCTTAAACACGTTCAAAAAAAGGCAAAGGACAGCTAGCTACCTATTCTAATAGGCCTTTTCCAACCGGGAACATGAACATTCATGTTCGTTAGCAGGTGCTCATGCAGATCCTACGTATTCTTCGGAGAATTGCTCCCCTCCACCCTTCACTGCCAAAAAAAAATAAATCCAAGGCATTTCTAAAATGAATGCACACTGAGGACAGTCCTGAAAAACTTCAAATTCCTGATGGTCCCAAGGAAAAAAATCTAGCAGCTGACCAAAACATGGACAATGGCAGAGCATTTCAGGTGTTATGTTTACCTTCTAGAGAATATTCAGCCTTCTTTTTCAAAATGTCTAACTCTTAAGTTTTCCCAATTAGTTCACCCGTCTAAAGTAAAAAAAAAAAAAGAAAAAAAGTCCCTATTAGATGGCACCTAGCGTCTCTAGTTAACTATGCCTTTCTGAAGCCCACAGAAATTGGCCTTATTCAAAGGCCTGAGAAGGACATAAGCCTAGGGCAACAACAGCAGCTTTCTTTCATTCTGTGTTTTCATGTGACCCTACCAACAATATCAGTGTATCCTCTCTGTGAGAGTGCAAGATGTGTGTGCAAGCATTGGGGGGGGGGGGGGCAGGAGGAGATGGGAAAAAATAGACACCACACACTCCAGCAGTCAACTGTGATTTCCTTGGAGGAATATGTTTGTCGTTTGCCTCGGCTCCTACCAGTCCTTGCCGGACTGCAAATTGTGATCTGCTGGAGACAGGAATTTTTCTAGATAAAGGGAACAGTGGCATCATCAACTACTAGCCAACAGAACGAAGTCATTTCATCCCACCACTAACACAATCTCCTGGTTTCTCCATGATGGAGACAAGCCTTAGATTATTCTCAGCTACAGCAGAGTGATGACAGCTGACATCACCATTCTATAAGAATCCAGCCCAGAAATTCAGACTACCAGTTGCATCAGTTTTTGGGCAACAGTTCAAAGCTAAGCATGTCACGAAAGTCCTATTCAGTCAATTAGAAAAGTCTTTTTAAAAAAAACAGGCTCTATATAGAATAATAGAGAGACCAGCACCAATTATCTTCTAAGTTTACAAACGTATCAACAAAAGGCTAACAACTATTAGCACTAGAACTGTACTGATGGTACCCCTAGATCACCTGCCATCACAAGGGGAGTTTGTTCATTTTTTCACTAAAGAACTGCCTTACAATCAATGATTTTTACATGCGAAGGCAAATCCAAAAGCATTCTATTTTAAAAATACCAGATTTGCTGAACAAACTCATGATTTATCGAAACCTGTATTCTGTCTCTAGGGGTAACTGCTGCCAACACACCACAGGACAGCACACCTACTTCCACGCACGTTATCTCAATAAAAGAGACAATAACAAAAGGCACAGAACCAAATTCATCCCAACATTACTCCAGCTGGCCTGCACGATTGAGTCCATATCTCAACTGCCACTATATCACAGCATAATACTAGTGTCAGTTCTAGTCACAGTTATTCGGCTGTTTTAAACTTCCTACAGAGTTTGACACTAGTTCCCTGTGGCATGGAATGCTTTTGGTCAATTGTTCTATACAAAGTATGTTTTTATACTGTCTGTAAAATTCTTCCAAGTGAAATCTCTGCTCTTCGTTTATGGGACAGCAACTCTGTTTAGACTGCACTCTTCACAAGCGTATTTGCTGTAATCTTCTCAGCTCCATAAAATAGCAATGAGCACTCCAAGGGAAGCCTCACTTCTGTAGATTCTTCTGCTGAAATACAACTAAACAGTAACAACTTAAACTTGCATTAGTTTTTCTCTTTTGTGATCTAAAGTAGTGATTCCATGCTACAACCTCTCTCCTACGGTGCACCATCCTTCTCACCTTTCCTGATATACTGCATATATCTTCATGGGGGAAAAAAAAAATAAAACCACGGTTTTCCTTCAGTACAATACCTCCCAAACTGGATGCAAATGTCAGATAAAGTCATCACTGTACCATTTTAATAGAACCACTTTCCTCTGGAAGACGAACTCCATGCCATCACAATGTTTTTTTAACTGAAAACTTTAAGCAGATGCTATCAGCTTGTGCTGTTTTTTTAACTAAATGCGTCATTTGGAGCACAAACTTCCTTCTACCACAAAGTCAGAAAGAAAACATTAATGACAAAACAAAGTACATGGAGGTTTTACAGAGAAAAATGTGGACACTGGTGACCCCCAAAACTACGCTGCATGCCCACAGTGAACTAGAGCAGAGATTCCAAAACCTTCTCACACTATAAAGTTCACTTTTCAACGTATGTATCAGTTTATCTTTGTGACAGCTAAGGCAACTGCCTATAACAAAATACCACTAACACAATTTGGCAGACAGACATAAAGAGATTAGCACTAATAGACTTGAAACTTTCAGAAAAGTTGAGAAACTGCATATGAAGAAGTCAGTAAGAAGAGAGACGACTGTTAGCGATAAGACAAATTTTCATTCCCAGGCTATTTAAATAAGATCATACATCATATTTACCACATAAAATGTTTACGCTCATTAACATCTATGCATCGTTTTAAAAATTATGCCTCCAGCTGTTATGACGACACTCATAAAAGATTTTTTAAATCTCTTAAACATGACAGTAATTCCTACAGAACACGGCATCCATAAGCCCTTTGCAAATTGTACTAAATGGGGACATTCTGCTAACTACTAAACACAGCACATGTCACAAAAAATTCTAAAGCTGCGTGAACACACCGTGAACAGCAATGCTGGGAAAGAAGCAAAAGAGACTCCTGTAAGAATCTGAGATTTAGTCAAAATCCAGAGGCAGACAACAGCAACTGAAATAGAAATTAGGAAAGGGAACTGAGTTAGTAGCTCGACTGCTGAGCAAAGTCATCAGTGATGTTTAACTTCCTATACATTCATGACTACCAGTTTTTCAACTCCCCAAAAGATCTCCCTATCCCCCGGCACACAGCTGGAACTCCATCATCATACAGACTGTAAGCAAAGACTTCCATCTACTAAATTACCATTTTCCACCACGCCTCAGCCACTCTTTGGGTGGTCTTCCACTCAAGCATTGGCCAAACCTAATCATGCTCTTGCTCATTAGATCTGACAAGATCATATCCAGCCCAACTGGTAACTGAACAAATCAGGTCACATTGTGAAATGAACATACCGTGTTTCCAATTCCCACTCTATTAGAGACTGGCACCATCTCCAGCTTGGCATTGTTGGGCAGTCTGGCAAATCTCCACTGTAAAGAGAGATCCAACACACTCCTCTGAAACCTAAAGAAGAACACAGCCCATGAAGACAGCAGAACCATCCTGTGCCACCTTCAGATCACTTCAGGGACTGGCAACAATGCAAAGTCCAGGTATTGAGCAAGAGAATTCCCCGCACGCTGACTAGAAGCCATAGAGCACAATTCAACAATGTACAACTGGTAACTGAGAAAACAATCATCAACAAAAATTATTCTGCATACCAACAAAGCTGCAGTTTGTAGAATTCACAGCCAAAATACCCAAATATATGTTCCTCCTCAGGCTTTAAGATATAAAGAGCAAATGAATACTTATTCAAGCCTGGTGTTCACTGTTAAATAAAAAGGCACCTTTTTTTACTGCCACTCAGACAAATAACCTCTTGATTATGATAGCGTAGAAGTATACAGTCAAACCACCAGGTAAGAGGAGAAGACTCCTACCGGCCTCTGAACTAGCAGAAGTGCATGTGTGGGGAGGGACATCTTCGTGGAGGTTATGCAGGATCTCAATACCCATCCCAAAAGCGAAGGGACGTGCCACGGGGGGGATGGGGAGAGATCAATTTGAACAAAGTAACTCTGCTGGAGAACAGTCTGGACGGCAGCATGCAGATCCCTCTCTCCCCAGGGACGACTGCGAATAACGTCCTCGTGCGCTACCACGCAATCCCCACGTAGCTGTGGCAAGGACTAAAACCAAGACCGACCTCGGGGCACAGCCCGAGGGCTCCCGGGCCCCCTTCGGACACCCACCCGCCAGGCCTCCCCGCGTTCCCGCCGGGCCCGGGCCCCAGGCCCGGCGGCGGAGCAGGCCTCGCCGGACAGCCTCCGGCAGCGCGCCGGCACCAGGGGCAAGGCCGCGGGCACCGGGCGTGCGCCTCGCCGACGACGACGACGACGCCGCCGCGGCGGGCGGCTGGGCAGCGCCGGGCCCGGCGCCGCCCGGCCCGGGAGAGCAGCCGCGGGCGGGGCCTCTCCCACCGGCAGCGCGGCCTCCAGCCGGGCCCAGGCCGGGCCGGGCCGACCCGACCCGCGCCGCCGGCCCAGCAGGGCGGAGGTGGCCCCGCGGTGAGACTCACTTCAGGCCGTACTCGCCGGGGCTGCCGCCCTGCTTCCTGCAGACCTCCTCGAGGATCTGCGGAGAGAACAGAGGCGTTACCGGCCGGCCCGCCGCCCTGCCGCCGCGCCTCGCCGCTCCGCCGGCCGCCCCCGCCCCGGACCCACCTGCAGCAGCACTGTGCCGGGCCCCACCCGCACCGTGACCCGCCGCCCGCTGGGGGCCAGCACCGACACCACAGCACCCCCCCCGCCCGCCGCCGCCGCCATCTTCCCTCCCGCCGCGGCGCCGGCCCCTGCGCGGCTGGGGCGGAGCTGGGCCCCGGGCCGCCCCTGCCAGCAGGCCGCGCCCCGCCCCGCCCCGCCGCGGAGCGCAGCGGAGAGCGGCGGGCGGCCGCGGGCGAGTCTCCCGGCCGGGCGGAGCCGGGGCCGGCTGCCCGCGGCGGCCCGGCGTTTGCCGTTCCCCGGGTGCGGAGGGCGGCTGGCAGTACCAGCCGCACCCGCGGCGAAGGGCAGGCAAAGGAGCGTGCGGCGGCCGCGGCCTCCAGGCCACAAGCCGTTGCCTTGGCGGAGGGAGCGGGACGGGCGGGCGGCGGAGACCCCCGCCCGGCCGAGGGGAGGGGAAGGGAGGGGAGGCGGTCCCGCCGGCGGTTCCGGCAGCTGCTGGCTACGCGTTGCCTTTCCCCGTGCGGTTGCCGGTGTTGGGATCGGTCGCCTGACCCCTCAGGAAATAAAGCGGACTTCTTCGTTGGGCTTGGACCTTGCCTGGCAGCTGTACGTGGTGACCCCCCCAAATGCGAGCCCACCCGGCCGGCCGACGTAGCAAAGCCTGGCGCGCAGAGGCCGCGTACGCGCGGTCGTTCTTCACCCCGAGTCGGAAGGATCTGTGCGGGGGGCTGCGCGCTGACGTGCCAAATTTACGGCAAGAAAGCTCTTCCGCAGGTTTAAGCTCTTGCCTCTTCACCAAGCAGTGCTGGCAGCGACTAACAACTCCGAAAATATCCACGTGTACAAGACAGGTACTCCTTGGCAAAAGATAAAAGCTATTGCGACAACCACGTTTCAGAGAGAGGAGGGGAGCATCTTACCACGTTCCCATTGTCAGATGAGTGTCTAGACAGCGTCACAATCAGGGCACCGGTGGTTAGACAAATTTCAGCATCCCGCTGCCTCGGAAAGCCATTTCTTATGGCCAAAAAGAAGGAAAAACATCGATTGGGCATCTCACGATTAGTGTTGCAAGCTCAGCCCTTCAAATGAGATGACTGCACCTAGGGAACCAAGATATCTTACGTTTTATGACACAAAATTTCTCAGAGACTTTATTTCACTTACGAGCTTCCCTTTGCCTCTCAACATCGCCTTTTCAGCATCGAAGGCGCTCTCAGAGATTCAACTACAGTCTGTTTTGTTTGCTATCAAAAAAAAAAACTTTTCGTTTGGGTAACCACTGGAATTTATTTAGCCTAAGCTGCTACCACATGCCAAATACTTTCTCTGCTTCTTCTATATTTATCATATATGTTAAGCTTAAGTCCCCACCGCCACCCCCAGCGCCCACAAAAATGTCTGCTTTGCTTGGCTTATAAAGGAAAAAGATCCTTTTAAGGCAAGACACGTTTGTAAAAGATAACGCTTGCTTGTTTTTACCATATCGGCAGTGTGAGAGAAGGGAGAAAAAGAGAGGATGGGAATTTTCATGATGGAGAGACATCCCCTTGCTTATGCACGTGGATTCCTAAGTCCACCCAACACCATAACTGCTCAATAAGATGTAGTAATAGTAGTAAAGGATGTCCTGGTGTATAATGCCTTGTTTAAAAATAACACTTAAAAATGTCTTCGCAGTTGTTCTTTCCGTTCCATTGGAAAGCATCATTGTCATATCACCTACACAGCTACAGCATTCAGGACATTGGCACCCCAGTCCATGTCTGTAACTGCTGAACACATTAAAATGGTTTAAGTTGATGTCAAGGGGGACCTCATTACAATATTCCAGTACTTAAGGGGCAGCTACAAAGAGGAAGGAGGCTCTCTCTTCACAAGGAGCCACAGGGAGAAGACAAGGGGCTGTGGGTACAAGTTGCATCGGGACAACACTTATCTTGACACAAGAAAGAAATCTCTTATGGTGAGAACAACCTCCCAGGGTTGAGGGTAGAGTCTCCGTTGCTGGAGGTTTTCAAAATGCCATCAGACAGGGTGCTAGATAATCTCACCTAGACTCCTTTTCCCACGAAACATTGGACCAGAGGTCCCTTACAACCTGGGCTGTTCTATGATTCTATGATTTAATTTTACTTTCAGAGCTGGGATGGACAAGGTGTATATATATGGCCAGTTACCACAGAACAGCTGATTAGTAACTTATTGGTCCATATCAGCTGAATGATTTTCAATCATATGTCAATACCTTGTAAGTTGTCTGTGAGCACTTTTTTTTTTTTTTTTTTTTACTATTTTAGCTAAGCAGCTATGGAACTTTCCGAGTATAATCATGATAGCTATATATGGAGGTATTACCAACATCCTTTTACTTGTCAGTTCTCATCTTATGTAGTGAAGAACTTTGTTCATACTCTGAAATTCGGCATTGCATAAGGATGTTATGAATCGCCGTCCTCTCAAGGATGCTTTGTTCTAGGAGAGAGGCCCCCCACATCTTAGAAGACCTTCTTAATAAGAATGGCTACACAGGCTCACACCAAGGTAATCAGAACACTACCTCTGACAGCAACTGGGAACAGCAGCAGAGCAGAAGACTCTGCAACTATATTTTCCCCAGTATCAACTTCCAGTTTTCAGCAATCTGCATCTTCTAGACTTCCCGAGTCAGAGCATGCGTCTTTACATCTGATCGTATCTGATGGCTCGCTCTTACATGAATTTGCCCAGCCACGTTTTGAGCCCATCTGAGCTTTTGGCATCCACAGGATCATGGGGCAATGGATACCACAGTTAAATGGTATTGTATGACCAAAGTACTTAATTTTGTTGGTTTTAGAACGTCTTCCTTGGTGTTCCCCAGCTCTTACTAAGAAACAATCACTAATCATTCTCTGTTGCCACCTCTGTAACAGTCACAAGTCTAGAGACCTACTTCTTGTAATTCCCTACCTTTTGCTGTAAAATATGTGAAGAGGCATGGGGACTTAAGGGCAAGATTGTTCTGAAAGTTGGCACACTTTTGCCTCCAAAGGGTGCGACAAATACCTATGGTGTGCGAGTTCTTAGTCTTTAAAATACGGTAAAGATCCAAAGCTTTCCAAGTATCTAACACAGAATGAAGATATCCCGTCCTTCCTCTAATTCATACCTTCACAGAAGGTATGAAGAAGAAACAACTAAAACCGCTATGTTAACCCCAATGATTATTCAGCTGCTGAGGTGGAGCAGCCATTCGATTTTAAAAGATACATTTTGGGCTTCATGGAGCCCAAAAAATTGGTCTTGTTTCTGGATAGGGGGTAGCTGCTATTTGATGTCTGAAGCTGGCAGCTGTTTCCTATTTTGCATTTGGAAGTGACACATCCCTTAAAGAAATGTTGCTCCTGTTAAAAAGACACCGATGTAATTCGAGCTGAACATTTCCAAGTTGCAGGATTAGAGAGATGAATCTAGTTTTTTAATGGCATGTCATAATCAGAAAGCTGCATGGAGGTTAAGGGTCACATTTCATACCCAGAGCCACTTCTAATCTCAAATATTTATCTGAAATTAGAAGCATCAGGAGAGAAAGAAGGGGGAGGTAACTACAACCTGGAGTTCATTAAAGTGCTACAAAGAGGAACTCATTAGGGAGTAGCTGAAAATACCCTTAACAATTCGGGCTTCTGCCACTGTCAGGATCAAGAGGGTGCCTGCAAATCTACCAGGTGAGCCTCAGCAAAACAACATCCACCATGCTAAAAACTTTTCAGAAATTGCATTTCATTAGTGATTACAGTGAACAAACTGTAGTATGACCTTTCCCCAAAATCACCTTTTAGGCAGCTAGTGCTTTGCATTAGATAAATATCCCTGGCATTATGCACGTTTGCATTCTGTCACACACCCACACAGAGAATAATGCATAAATTTGCTTCTCAACAAAGCATGGAAACCCCCCTTTTTTTTTTCTCTCAAATGGATAGGAAATCAACTGTGAACATCGAGAAATACGTTATAACCAGTTCCAAAATAGAATATAGAACAACAGTTACTTATCAGAGTTAACAATGCTGTAGAGTATTTCCTCCTGTCTGTACCAATGGTACATGCTACTGATCATGCAGGATCCTGGAGACATTCAAGAGGGTGGTTCCTACCAGAGCATCACACAGCATGTTAGGTTTGTATGAAGCACAGAAATGAGCGCCATTGCCCTGTCAGAGTTCCTTTACCCCCACCCAGCACTGATGTTAGAAGAGATGGCAGTAGCTGACTATGCGAAAGCAGGATTTTATCTTTTGGTGAGTGGTCTTCTATGGGGTGACTGACACCACACACACACACACGCACACACACTTTTGATCAACACAAGACCCAAGAAACAAGCCAGGGAACTTCAGCTGAGCCAGGGCCGCAGAGCTGCTTAAATCAGGCATGAGAGCTGGCTACGAAGGGCAACCATACCTGTGGCACAAGTCCTTGCACAGGACTCCAAGTGTAATCTTCTCAGTTTCTGACAGGGAAACATCAAAAGGGCAAGTCCTGGAGCCGCATCAGTCCTGGCAGAATGCTAGGGAGTTTCAGAACTGTCTTGTTTGGTGTTGTGTAGCACAGTCCAATATACTTCAACATATAGAACTGCATTAGGACAGAGTGGAACATATTATGCAGGATATTTCATTTTGAGAGGTATTAAATGAAAACAGCATCTCCCTTAACATTATTCCCAATCATTAAAAATCTCTTGCTGGCCTCCTACATGCCTTACTCCGACCAATAAAAATGCCCAATTCTCAGCGCCCGGAGCAGTTGTTCAATTCTTCCACAGCTTTCACTGAGCTTCCTTCCGTACTGAGCCCAATCTATTCAATGTAGGGTGGGTCTTCTCAAAAGATTAAAACTTAGTGAACCTCTCGTGGTGAAGGACAGTATTATAAAATTCTCTAACATCTGCATGCACTTTGATGTTCTCTCAAGTTCAGTATGTCAAAGAGTTAAACTGTGCCAGATTTAAATGTCTAGAAGTAAGAAAGCAGTCTGTCATGCCATAACCTCATGCAGCCTTACACTCTTCTTAGCAGCCCTCCTGCTCCTTCATGACAGGTAATACAAACATCTTACTGGGCTTTGGAAGAATGACAAGTAAGAGTGCTTTGAAAGAAACCCTCTCTGAGTTACCTAACCCAGGAGAAGAAAAAAGCTGAAGGGGGCTCAGTAAAGCCAAGACAGACAAAATTTAAACTTCTTTGCTTCACCTCTTTGGACAAAAAGGCCCACAGATCTGCAACCTTAACATGCATTCCTCTTTGCCCTAAGGTCCGTCACTGGTGTATCACATTCAGACACCCCTTAACACGCTAGCTGATACAACATGGTACAGAGTCCAGTAGCTGCAGACCTCCCCAAAGAGCAGGAGCATGGAAACCAGGAAGAAGGCAAGCCTATCAGTGAGATGAATGGCAGCCTTTTCTCTGAAGAAGGAGGATGGTGTTCAGCAATCTTATTCGTCCTATTTTCTTGCTGCAGCTAGTGGAAGATGAGGTCCTGGAGTTGTTCATGCCGACTGTTCCAGTGATCCTGAAGCACTCTTGAGGACTTGCCAATTCATCCATTCAGACTTGGCGCAAACTAACCAGTTTTCCAGCTGCACCTCTGCTCAGGCAACCGGACAAGCTCTCTAACTTGCTGTAAGTAGTCCTAGTGATCAACTGCTCATACCTGTCACAGCCAGTGAGAAAGGGATATTGAGGCCAGCGTAGAAAAAGATACGATGATGCTGAATTGTGCTGGGACCAAAAATGTATCTGTGGGTGCAAACGTAGTGCGTGCGTGGAGGGGTACGTTCAATTTAGTGGCTTTTCCTGGCTTAAAGATACTGTTGGTACTATCAGCGTTTAAATAAAAGAAAACATTTGGAGGTAAATATCTGACTGAGGACAGAGCTAAGATTGAGACTACTTAGGAGTAACTGAAAGATTAAAAAAACAACATGGCAAGCAAATTGCAAAACCATGTGCTATGTATGTAGGAAATTCAGTGTTGAGGATGTGCTTAGAAAGTCAAAACACGCCAAGGTAAAAAATGTAGTTGCAGCAGCTGGACAGCCTTAAGTCTTGCTCTACAAAACACCCCTCCACTTACTATTTTAAGATTATACTATTTTCACCTTTTCTGATCCCAGATGAGATTACATCTGGTAAAGACAGACTGTTTCCCTGCTCCTCTCTGGGGGGCTTTTGCGGGGCATGAGCTGTCCATTTTGGTATTATTCAAAGCGTAGCATTTTCTCTGTTTTTCCTCGGTTTTTAATACTGAGGTCTGCGATGAGGACAGCATTTCTGTGACGTTCCTTGCTCTCACAGACAGGCACTCCAGCAACCGGGACTCGGCACGGCCTTTTCTCCAGGATCCCTCCTGCAACCGCGGGCAAAGTCCCAGACCCAGGGAAGAACCAGGGAGAGCTGCTGGGGGGGCAAACCTCAGGAGCCGCGACGAGCACCGAGGCAAAGGCCCCCCGTGGCGCGAAGGCTGCGACCGGCCCGCCCCCCGCCGAGAGCCGCGCCCGCCGTCGGGGGGCTGCAGGCGGGGCGAGGGGTCGCCGCGCCCGGCAGGGACCGAGCCGGGGACCGAGCCGCGCCTTCCCCCCCCCCCCCCCCGCCAACCGCTGCAGGAGAGCCCTCTCTCTCCCGGTGTCCCTCTAAGCGCAGCCGGGGCCACCGCGTCCCCTCGTGTACCCCGGCAGCAGCATCCCCCGGCCGGCAGCGACCCGCCGCCCGCCCCGGTCACCCGCGGGCGCCTACGCGAGCCGGACGGCGATGTCTTTGGGGCAAACGACCGCCTCCCGGCTTTCCGCAGCTCCTGGCGGGCCGGGGCCGGGCTGAGCCCGGCACCGCGGGGCAGCCCCCGCCGCGCCCGCCCCGAGTGCTCCGCGGCCACCCCCGGACCGGCCCGTGACGGCGTGGGGGGGTGTGAGGGGAGGGCCCGCACCGACGGTGGCCGGGGGGGCGCGGGGCAGAGCGCTGCTGGGGGGGAGCGGGGGTGGCACGTCCCGCGGGGTGGGGCGGGCGGCACCGCCCACGTGGAGCCGGGGAGGAGCCGTCGTCGGGGCCGCGGGGGGAGTGGGGGGCAGCGGGGGGGGGGGGGGCGCGGCGCGGGCCGGGGGTGCCGCCGCGGGGACTGCCACGTGCGGGTCCTCGCGCCCGCGCAGCCCGACCCCCAGGGCCGGCCCCGGGGCCCCGGTCCCGGCGAGAGGCCGCCCCGCGCCCCCGCCGCCCTGCGGGCGAGGCTGGCGGGCGCCGCCGGCCGCCGCCGCCGCCGCGGCCCCGGCGCCGGCAGGGGCGGCGATGGCGGCGCCGGCGGGCGCGGGGCGCGCCCCGACGGAGCGGCCCGCCGCGCCGTGCCGGTGCGGCGCGGCGCAGACCCCCCGCTCCCTCCGCCTCGCTCCGAGGGGGCGGAGGGCAGGGCAGGGCGGGGGCTGGCCGGCTGCTGCCCCACGCGGCGCCCGGGCTGGCGGCGCCCCCGGCGCGCTCCCCGCGCACTCCGTGCCCCTCTGTCATGCTCGCCGCCTGGGAGCGGGCGGCGGGCTCCTGCGCCGGCAGCCGCGCCGCCGAGCCCGCGCCGCCGGCGCTGTCCTCGCCGCCCTCGCCGCCCGCCGCCGACCCCCGTCCCCGCGGGCGGCGCGGCGGGGCGCGGCGGAGCGCGGGCGGCGCTGCCCGCCGCCGGGGGCTGGCTGCTGCTGCTGCCGCCGCGGCGAGCGGCGGGTGGCGGCGGGCGGCGATGGGCACGGCGGCCGTGCACCTCCTGCTGCTGCTGGGGCTGCTGCACGCCGGGCCCGGCGGCGAGGGCAGGAAGGGCTGGCGGCGGCGGGGCCCGGCGGCCCGCGAGCGCGGCGAGGCGGCGGCGGCGGCCGCGGCGGCCGCGGCCGAGAGCTTCCCGCTGGACTTCACCGCCGTGGAGGGCAACATGGACAGCTTCATGGCGCAGGTCAAGAGCCTGGCGCAGTCGCTGTACCCCTGCTCGGCCCAGGCGCTGCCGCACGACCTGCGCCTGCACCTCCTGCACAACGCCTCGGTCACCTGCAACGACGGCAGCCCGGCCGGGTGAGTCCCCGCGCCGCGCTCCGCTCCGCTCCGCGCGGCGCCCCGCCGGCCGGCTCCGCGCCGCCCCGGGGCTGCCCCGCGGCCGCCCGCCGGCGGCCTCGCCGCGGCCCCCCGCCGATGCCCCCGGGGCCCCGGCCCCGGCCGCGCGCTCCCCGACTCCCGGCCCCGGCCCGCCGCGCGCTCCCCCCGCCCCGGCCCCGAGGGCTCTGGCGCCACCGCGCGGCGGCGCGCGGCGCGGCGGCGACAGGTGCAGCGAGCGCCTCCCGGGCGGCGGCGGCGGCGGCGGCGGCGGCCCCAGGCGCTTGTCTTGGCGGCCGCGAGAGCCGCCGCCCGCCGCCGCCCGTTCCGCCGCCGCCGCCGCCCCTGCGCTCTGCCCAAGCGCTCGGCGCAGCCCCGGCGCCCCGGCCCGGCGGGCATCAAAGCGCTGCGGTCGGGCCCGGCTCCCGCTAACGCCGCGCCGCCTCCTGTTTGTTTGTCCTCAGCTACTACCTCAAGGAGTCCAAGGGCAGTCGGCGGTGGCTGCTCTTCCTGGAAGGTGAGCGCCGGCGCCTCGTGTGGGTCCCGTCCCGTCCCCGTCCCCGTCCCCTTCCCCGTCCCCGTCCCCCCGCGCCGGGCGGGGTTCGGCAGAGGGGGGGCGGCCCCCGGCTGCCGTCGACGCCCCGGTCCCCGCCGCCGGCCGACTTCCCTCGGCCGTCGCCCGCTCCGCTCCGCCGCGGCCCCCGGCCTGCCCGCGTCCCTCCAGCGGCCCCTCGGAGTCGCCCGCCGCGGCCCGGCCCCCCGCCCGCGGGCCCAGCGCCGGGCAGGGCGGCGGGGCGGCTGACCCCCTCTCTTCCCCTCACCAGGAGGGTGGTACTGCTTCAACAGGGAGAACTGCGACACCCGCTACGACACCATGCGGAGGCTCATGAGCTCCAGGGAATGGCCCGCGACCCGAGTGGGTGAGTTGTCCCCCTCTGCCCCGTGGGGCAGCCCCTGAGGAAGCGGGGCCAGGCCGGGGCAGCCGCCCGCGGCGTCACGGCATCGCAGACGCGTGGTCGCTGCCGCGTGACCGCTCCTGCCCCGGCGCTAGCGCGGCGGCACGGACGGGCTCTCGCTCCTGCCAGAGGACGCCCGAACGAGCGTGCGTCTCTGCTCTCTGGGAAAGCTGTAGAAGCAGAGATGTGCACATGCGGTTGGACGTTGGGTTATCACCGGTAGATGGTACTGGTCTTTGGAACTCTGGCCAATATGCTTTCTCTGCTTTAAAGGCATGCACATACTCACAAACCTGCTGGGATCTTCAGAGCTGTGGTTTAGTTTTTTGGTTTTTAAAGAGACTTTGTGTTTCTGGTAGTCGTGTCAGAAGAACTGTTCTTGGGCCTCGTCCTCTGCTTGTCAGGACAGATGCAATTCCTTGCACACTGCACTGGGGGTGTGTGTTTGCCTGTAGTAGGACTGGCCCTACGTGCATAGGGAGAAATCAGATTAACTGTCTGGGCTTTTACCTGGAGCTGCGTGGTTCCACCTTTTCCCCGTTTACAATTGTGTAACGTCACTTAACCAGCTACAGAGATTCTCTGTGTGAAAGCATACATCTGGTGCATACGTAAAGTATTTGTAGCGTCTTTTCAGTGTCACCCATAAGGTGGAGTTAGCACCCCGGACACCCACGCTCCGGACTACCGGGCTCCTGAGTCAGCACAGAAATGCTGAGCTTCTCCCTTCATTCTTGCTGCTTATGCTCCAGCTTTCCGAGTACCTAAACCTCTGCCACTCGCACAGGTCTTATAATTGCATATATTGGAATTTATCTGCTAGGATTTGATTTTTGAGGAAGTACTTAATTTTAAGAATGTGACACTTTTCTATACTACAAGAGGCTTCTAGACAAGCCTCATGTCTAGCAGGAATCAAATTCTGAAAGTCACATCTGCCTAAGGGCAAATTTAGAAATGTTCCTTCCCCTTCCCTTACCAGTGTATTCCATCATGGATGTTTGTCTTCTGTGTGGTCAGAGATCCCGCATGAAGCTCATACGGTTTCTCTGAAGTCATAGACCGTCATCTGTACATTTCTTGTTTCCTTGTGCCCATCTGCAGGAACCGGGATCCTGTCATCACAGCCAGAAGAAAATCCCCACTGGTGGAATGCAAACATGGTGTAAGGAGGGACAACGAAGGGAAATAGGTTTATACTTAAACAGCATCTCCTGCCTTTTAGGCTAGCAAGAATGCTACAAAGACAGATTAAGACTAACACTTGTGAGAGGAAGTTGTATGTTTCCTCATTTGTTCTAGTTCAGCTCTCTAACAAGTAGCGTTGGCAAGGTCTGGAGAAACTTAAGTCCAGTCTCCTTGGAGTTCTGGGGTGATCTAACGAAGAAAAACTGGGGATAGCTTAGAGAGCCTTCTCAAATAGATGAAGTGGCAAATACTGTTGTGAGTGGTGGGCTGATAGTATGTTACGCATTTGCCAATTTGAGAGGAATGTGGAACAGCTCTTCTGCTTCAAAGAGAAATGAGAAAGACGCCAGTTGATATATGCATCTATATAGGAGGGAAAAGCAGAAGAGAGGGATGTTAATTTGCATTCTGCAAGCCGGAGACAAAAATGGGAAGATAACTTCATTCCTGCAAAAACCTCCAGTGGCTGCAGTCAGCATTTACACTGCATTGACAAGGTCTTCTAATTTTTCATGTGAAAAACTGAAGCACAAAGAGTTTCTCTGTGGCAGGCCGTCCACCATATCAGTGGGACAGCTAAGAGCAAAATCTTGGCCCATCGTTCTGTCCACTGAACTCAGTGCTTCAATTAGATTGATAAAAGACGCATTATTGGTTGATTTAACTCAGTAAAGCTACCAGTGTTCAGGAGAAAGTTCAAGACAGTTATAATTGTCACTTGGTGTGCAAGAAGGTAAGTTGTCTAACTGGACAAGAAACTCTTCCCTTTTCCCCTCCCCAGGGTTTAATTTTCTTCCACTTACTTGACCCTTTCCTCACCCCTCCTTGCATGTCAAAGGACCATCGGTACTCACACAGCTCTCTATTACAGATTCATCCCTTATTGCTCAAGTGATGTTTGGAGCGGTGCCTCTTCCAAGTCTGAGAAAAGTAAGTGTTGCTGATGGGCTGTTGCTGCCCCAGACATCACACATTAAAGGATATGGCCAGACTTCTGTGAAATTGCGTGAATGAAGAACAGGCTTTTTCTTGCTGAAGGGCAGGAAAGAATATCAAGCTACTTCCAGATAAAACATCCTGATCTCTTTAGCTCAGGCTGTTTTGACATAGTTCAGAGCCACTGCTTGCAGAGATGTTACACTGATGCAGTGTGCAAGGATTAGAGGAATGAAATTCCTTTCAGATGAATCTCCAGGTTCCAGCACACAGCAAATGAAATGGTGTAGCTGAGGAACCATGATTTGTTGCATGCAACTTTGTTTTGCTGATCCCAGAGGCAAGTGCAGTGAATTTAGCTTCAGACTTCTTTCAGGAGGATATGTGGCCTTTGAAAGGAGCCGTCATGTGTCAGGCTAAAGCTGTCTGCAGGTTTCTTTGGGAAACGAAGAATAATTCATCTTAATACATGCATTGCCGTCGGCTGTCATTTTGATGATGACGTAACTCTGGGAGTCTGCTTAAAGGAGTCCTCTTCCAGATTAAGCTGGATTTCATGCAAATGAATTGTTCTACCTCATGTACTTCTCTGGGTTCCCCAACTTAAGCAGGATTGGTGTCTAGTACAGTAATGTCTATAGAAACACCAGGGGCTTAGTTCTCTCACTTGTTCATGAAGAGTTTTCTTTGACCAGAATGGAATTACTGTTGATAGATGCTGCTGTGAACAAAAGAATTTGGCCTAAAGTGGTTTGTGATGTGGCACTGAAAGGCAGGAGATTAATGCTTTTCTTTGAGTTAGTTGTGAGTTCTGGCCTTAAACCAGGCACCGTGTCACTTGATGACCACTTGTGGATACCACGGATACACTTTTTGTCACAGTAAGGGCCTTTTTCACTTCATCACGGCTTCTTCCGATTTTTCCTATGAAGCAGTTACATTTCAGCAAACATGGCTGCGTTTTGGTGGTGCTGAGGAAGTAGCGGTCTATGTAGGTGTAACATTTTGTGAAACATTGCGTGTCTGAATTGGCTTATGACTGAGCAAAAAAGGGATGCAGTAAGTTGGAACTGAGATTCCAGGTGGTAGGAAGGTGTGCATATTCCTCATTTATAGAGAAAGGGTCCCAGCGCCTTCCTTCTTGTTTTCACTCTCTAAGTTTAGCAGTTCCTAAACACTGTTGTAGGAAGGTGTGCTTGTGTTCTTGTATATTCTGTTCACTCTCTATTCGCTTTCAGGGAAGCAAGTTTTGTATGAGGGGGAGTATCTCTTGTTAGGTGTACTTGATACAGGTGGAGAAAATGGGCCTGGTTTTAGGTTCATAATCTCTTCGTAAGTTCTTAAGTATTTGTGGAGGGGAAGCAAAAGTCTTAGCCTGGACAAGAAACCATTTTGTTGACACTGAGCTATCTCTTCCAGATGAATATGCCTTCATGGGAGCACTGATCATTCAGGAGGTTATAAAGGAGCTGGTGGGAAAAGGTCTTAGCACTGCAAAAGTGTTGCTGCTAGCAGGGAGCAGGTAGGTATCTACAAGATTTCCTGTGGTGAAGATGGGAGATTTCCACAGTAGAAAGTTGTTAGGGAGGAGGTTTCAGCAGCTCCTGAAAAAATTCTTTTAGGAATGCAGTAACGCTAACACAGCAAACCCTTTATCTCTTCTGTTTTCTCTTCTAAGTGGCACAACAGGGCATGATATAACATTTCCTCAGCTTTTGGTCCAGGTACACTTAGGAGAAAATGGAGAAAATAACAACGAGGTAAAAGCTTTGCAAGATGGAGCAAATGTGTGCATTCTTCCCTGCATCAAGAATTCTGAGTCCTGTTGGCCCACACCATGAGACGCATGCCTCTTGTGAATAGATTCAGGACATCTGAATTAAAAAATCAGACTTGCTTGACGCAGATGCTCTGAATTGTGCTATGTTGTGCAAAGCTATGGTACACTCAGCATATGTTACACAGGGGTGTAATATAGAAGTTGCAAAGGATGAATTTGTCTCACTTCAGATTCTTTCAGTTTTTGAGCTGCCAAACCTCTTGCAAATGATATAAAGCATATAGATCTCCCAGAAGAAAGAATAAGAACAAGATTTGGTTTCTGAGGTATCGGATTGTTACTCAGCGCTGGCTTTATTTCTGAGTGTTTTGCAAAGCAAGGAAATAACTTGGTGACTAGCAAGTTAGTAGTGGGTAGTCCTGCGGATAGATGAAGTTGTTTATAGAGTGTCACTGCTATGAGAGGATACATATGCAAGCCAGCCATTTAATAGCTGTGTGTGCTTCATGACTGCAGTATTAACATTGCTGTTGCAGTGCTGGAGGGACAGGAGTGCTCCTGAATGTGGATCGAGTGGCAGAGCAGCTGGAGGAGATGGGTTATCAAGGGATTCAGGTTCGAGGCTTGGCAGACTCTGGATGGTTCCTGGATAATAAACAGTATCGCAGAACTGACTGTATTGATACCATAACATGTGCTCCAACAGAAGCCATCAGAAGAGGAATAAGGTACAATCAGATACTCTAAAGTACACTTTTGTAAGAGGTTAGAGCGTGGAGAAGATGTCCTCCTTCTCTATCTTCATTTTGATACTTAAAGAGTCTTTATCATCTACATCAGTGATTTTTCAATGATTTTATTGGAAAAGACAGTAATTTAAAATCTAGACAGGCAAAAGAATGTGTGCAGTTGTAGATGCTCTAAAATGTGTTGATGGGACAATGTAGCCAAGAAAGAACTCTGGTGTCAATAAGCTGGAACTATGAGAACAGAAATGGATATAGAAAGGCTGTTGTTAAGATTGCGCTATGCCTGTCATTCTGTTACTGCTTTGTCTTCTAGGTATTGGAATGGTATTGTTCCTGAACGCTGTAAGCTGCAGTTTAAAGAGGGAGAGGAATGGAATTGCTTTTTTGGATATAAGATTTACCCCACTCTTCGATGTAAGTATCAGAGGAGAGATAAAATGGATTCTAGGGTTTCCTCTGTATCCGCAGCTAACTTAGAGCAATCCCTTTTCCAAATTTTGTTTTCCTAGGTCCAGTCTTTGTTGTCCAGTGGCTCTTTGATGAGGCCCAACTTACTGTAGACAATGTACACCTCACTGGCCAGCCTGTTCAGGAAGGGCAGTGGCTCTACATCCAGAATCTGGGTAGGGAGCTCAGAAACACCTTAAAGGATGTGACGTAAGTATTTAATTGATGAAAACCTGGCATGTTTATTTCTAAGAGACATTCTTATCCAATATCCTAGCAGCATTTCTCAGATCTCTGCAGAAACAGATGTTCTAAATTTGGTAACTATTAGTTTGTCTACTAATCTTGAATCTTGCCTTTTTCATTTCTGGATAAGTACAAAATAATATTCAGCTTCACAATTATCAACTACCCTTTATTATCAATAAGAACATGTTTTTTTCCTTTCCTACCTCCAAGGTGAGGTCTGAGACTCCTTGCCATTGCACAGCCATTA
This sequence comes from Buteo buteo, assembly GCF_964188355.1. Classification (NCBI taxonomy): domain Eukaryota; kingdom Metazoa; phylum Chordata; class Aves; order Accipitriformes; family Accipitridae; genus Buteo; species Buteo buteo. Next base: position 587,447 of record NC_134183.1, read on the forward strand.
ACCTCACAGGGATGTTTTGAAAAGTACTGTTCATAAAACGTCCAGAGAGTTGATGTGACAACAGAGGAGGAACCGTTAATGTACCTTACTTGCTTCATACAAGGGCAGGTATTCAGGAGTCTCTTGTTGCAAATGTGCACTGTTAGGCACGATGGAGCCCCTTTTCTTCTGGATACTTTCCAGTTCAGTCAGGTTTTGTATCATGATAGTAACTGCTGTTTCTAAAAATCTTGCCGGGGCAGCAAAAATTCCACTTTCTACCTAGTCCGGAAGGTTCTATTTAGCAGGAGTTACTTTGTCCTTCCAAGACCTAATCTATGTTTCCTTTTTTCCTTTAGCGCTAGCTTTGCTCCTGCCTGTTTGTCTCATGAGATCATTACACGCAAGTGAGTGCTTTTGCAGATTCTATGAAAGGTCAACAGGGAAATGGTAGGGGAATTAACCAGTCCTGACAGCCTGACCCCTCTGATACAATCTGTATGGTTTGTCTTTTCAGTCACTGGACAGACATCCAGGTGAAGGGGACATCATTACCCCGTGCCCTGCACTGTTGGGATCGGAGCCTACATGAGAGCAACAAAAATGGGAAGGCCCCTCTGAAAGGCTGCCCAATTCATCTGATTGACAGCTGTCCATGGCCTCACTGCAACCCCTCGTGCCCCACTATCAGGGACCAGTTCACAGGGCAGGAGATGAATGTGATCCAGTTCCTCATGCACATGGGTTTTGATGTTCAGAAGATGGCACAGCAACAGGGCCTGGAGCCCGGTAAACTTCTGGGAATGCTCAGCAGTGGTAACTAGGAAGGGGTCTTCAGAGGGGCAGAGAGATTAGATCAGGAGGAGACTCTAAGCCCTTCTCCCACACTTTCTAATCTTCCTTACGCTCATGCAGGCAGATGCACGCTCACACCCATGCATGCTCAAACCTGTACATGCCCACGTGCTCCCACAGTCTTGCACACTTAGGATGTGTCAAGAAAAAAAAAAAAAGCAATTTCTTGCTTACACTATTTGACTGGAACTCATTACCTCCAAACTCCAGGGCTCAGTTTTGGCCATTCACATTATCTTCCTGTGTTACACAAGGCAATCTGATACAGGGAGTAGGAAAGCCATAAATAGCAGCAATGAGAACCTTCCCCAGGTCTAGGACTTCTTCCCTTGCCATGAATTTTACGTCATGGACTTGATACAAGTGGTGAAAAAAGCAAGCACTGGATTTCTTTTGTCCAACTAGAAGTGAAGGAATGATTACATGACTTCCTGGAGGTCAGCATCTCATGATGAGTCATAACATACAAACCCAGGACATGTGCTAGGGATGGACACTCTTGTACTCAATTTACTTTCGTATTATTTTATAAAATGACTTTTTTATTACTTTTTTTTAAACTAAGCAAGAAATATAAATGATATTGTTTTGTAACATATTTTTTTTAAATAACGAAGAAACCTCTTGCTACTTTGGCAACGTGGACATATTTATTTTAATATGTAAAACGCTATTTATAAGGGCTGACCAGAGAACCATACATATGTCTTTGTAAAGTTGTATATGCTGCTCATTTGGATGGGTTATCCTTATGATCACTTGTGCCTGGGAGAGGGCTGAGGGTGGTATTGATATTTTGTATTAATTAGACTTCTGCGTTCCCCTTGCAGTATGCTTTGTCATTGTTTCTCTGATGAAGAGGTTGTAATATGAGGTCTAAGTACAGAGATTTTCACCCAGCATCTGATGTTTGCGTACTTGCACAGAATTTTCAGCTTAACTGATTTGCCAGGTATTCCAGGGCACTGCATTTTAAGGTGCAGGGAGATCTGGTTTTGCAGCAGAGGTCTCTATTCTAGTGAAAGAAATGTTTGATCAGACCGTCTGTCCTGTCTTGAAATGGGGAGCATTTGGAACATAAAAGGCAGAGAACACAAGACAAGCACCAACATATTTCTATTCTTCTAGTCATTTGCGAACACACCCACCTCAGAACATAGAGAATCCCCTTTGATGGTAATGGGAGGAGAACAAGGGAGGGATCAGGAATGTGTGACTGAAGCTGGAGAGAGCGAGATACCATTCCTTGGGGGGGAAAGCATACAGGCAGCTGCAGAAAAGCTTTATGCTGTAGCGTACTGCAGCTGGTGTAGACAAACCTGCACAAGGAGCATAATTTACATCCGTTCTGCAGAAGTTCTTGACACCGACTTCGCATTTGTTTGCACTTGTATAAATGGTTACAGAAAATTGGGGCCTAATTCTAGAAAAATTCCATGCACTTTCAAGATGGGTCTTGCCAGGTTAAAAGAGTAGTGCTGTTTGTAAGATCCATTGTCTTAGGTGGGTAAACCCCAAAAAGAACAAAAGCGCAGGCATTCGGTTACTTTTCCTGGACTTCAGCAAACAGGCAGGCAGTACCACACAGGAAATAGCTGTCCTGCTGTGCAAGATGGGTTTAGTACACATTTAAGATAAAAAAGTAGCTAAAGAGAAAATTAATGGTGCTCCCAGCATAACTGAAATGCAGGAAAACTATCAGTGGAGTTTCCCTATGATCAGTCTAGGGATTAGTGATAGCCTTTATGTTTTAATGACTTGGGTATAAAAGTAAAATTGTTCTAATTAGATTTTTCATGCCACTAAGTTGAGAGGCTTCTTCAGTACATACGTTTGGAAAAGCATACAGGTAGATGGGATTCCTTTGAGGGCTGGAGTCACATGGAGTCAATCAAAGTGCTGGTACTTGAGCAGTAGCCAGAATTTCTGCTGTGCACTAGTTCATCAACTGGGAGCACCAAGGGAAACTACTGTGGGTATCAGTTGTTTGCAGAAAGACTCTACACAAGATGATGTACCTGTAGATAGGCAAGTGCCCTAAGCTGTGTCCAGCGATGTATTTCTACTAGGAAACAGTGAAGTAGAAATACCACTGTTGAAGTTTGGAATACTTTTTGCAGAACTGGTTACCAGTATATCTAAAACATTAATTCAAAGGTTAATTTCTAAAAGGCGAAGAATATTCAGAGGGGATATTTTCCTTGCAAGCACAGGAAAAAATCCCTGGGAGTCAGGGATCACTCTTGTAGCTTAGTGTACCTCTGCAACAGTCTTTTAAAATGTGTAACAGGGAGAAGTCTCAGAAATATTTTTAAAGGGGAACTTGGCTAATTTATTAGAAAAATTATACAATTTGCTTGCAAGTCTTAGCTGGAAACCAGAATCTGTAACCCAGGAAGTAATTTCCAGCTCTCTACTTCTTGTACTTGTGCAATAAATATAATTTTCCCAAGCCTTTGTAAAGCTGGCGCTTCTAAGTTCATCCCCAGTGACATCTGCTGTGTGGAAGCCAGTGGCAAAAAGGGCAAGACTGGAAGAATTCAGTACCACGTGTTTGTGCTCTCAGATCTTGTGACTAGATGAGATGCTTTCCCTCCAAGAGGGAAAAATTGTCACCAAAAGCATCACATGATTGAGCCAGAATTAAAATGCAACCAAGAAGTCAAAAGCTGATAGCAGAATGTATGGATTTGCACTGCATGACTATGGGTCCAGACGTGGGCATCGGGCACGTAAGCCGTTTCAGTCGTGAGCTGGAGGGTAGACCCTGGGCCTCTATTCGCTACAGGAATCGCTGCTAATACACAGGGCCTGAGAGAAACTAACTCCTACCCAGACAACCCACTCTTCAGCCCTCACAGAGAAGGACTGCAGATCTGATCAAGTAATACGCACCAAACCCAGCCGCGATACAGTGAAGACCTTGGACAATTACGTTCTGCCAGTCTTACCAGCTGGAGCTCTGTTCTGGACTGGGGGCAGCTGCAAGGAGGACGTGCCATGCTGTAGAGAGGAAAGACGCAGAAGGGCTGCTCTGGGGGCAACGTACCCCATTCCTTGGACACGCAACGTGGAGGCAGCGTCATTACTGTGAAAACACTGCAAGAAGGTGGTAGCAGCAGTGGGACAGGATTGCTGCTGCGGCTTCCTCCATTCCATAGCCTCTGCTGCAGCCATGGAGCAGCTGATCAAGCTTTTGTCCCCCACGCTAGCCCTTGCTACTCTGTCCTCCTGGCAGTCTTGCGTGGAACCCAGGCTAAAAATCTGGACAGTTTAGTAGCCATGGTCTCTTCTGTGCCAATCAGTGTCTCACTTCTTTGTAAGATGCTGTGACTTACCATTTAGGAGCCACTGGTCTGATGTGTGGGCACGTGGGCTTCTCGACATTTATTTTGATTGCAAAGCTGCCATGCCATTCACCAGCATATGTCTGTGGCTCTGGATCTCCTTTCAGAGCAAACCTTAAACTGTGCAGGCAGACTCTTCCCTGTTTAGCAGAACAGGGTCTCAAAGGAGCAATGCAACAAGCTGAGGTGATGGGGTGCAAGAAGTGGTGGGTTTCTAATTCATGACCTTCTATATGAGATCTGCTTACACGTTTTTAAAGTGAAAAGAAAATTTAAGTGCTTTGGCAGTGCATCTGTATGATGCTGGGAAACGAGACTGCTGGCCGCACCCAGAGGCCCTGGGGATCCACAGAAGCCAGAGACCTGCACATTCAAACCCAACACCCCTGCAGAAGGCAGTGGTCCATCTGGTGCACTGCTCCTGCCGGCCGTTCATTTTGGGGACCATTGCGCTCTGCCAGCACTGCCTCCCGGTGCTGAGTCCTCTCTGGAGTGGCACCATTTCTCACGAGAAGTGGAAGCCCAGCAGCAGGACCAGCCCTGCTCTGAGCCCAGGCATCACTGATGGGTCACAGCGTGCAGGGCAGCTGGGAGGGATTGTGATGATCAGCCTGTGGCACCAGGGACTTTCAAGCAGTTGTCCTCAAGTGTGCCTTGACATGGAGTGTCCCTTTGCCCTCTGCTCCTGAGTGTGTTGGGTCCCCTGCTCAGATGGGAGGTGATACAGCAAGTTGCAGTGTAAGCAATAACACAGTGGGCTATAAACTGTAAAGTAGCTTTTCTGCGACTGGAGTTCAGTACAGCTGCTTGACTGTCATATAATAAGTATTGAATAAACTTTTCCTCACTGACCCCACGTAGCTAGTGTGGTACAGTTGTAACCAAATGCTGCAATGGGGAGTGTCAGTGGGTGGGGGGGAGCAGGGGCCGATCTAGAGGGGCTCCTGCTAGGGCTTGAGAAGAAAAATAACGAGTGTGATCTCAGCTGTGTTGAGGTGCAATAGAGCATCACTGGTGGAGTGCTGATACTGCACAGGGACAGCAAAGCTGCGTCCCCGGACAGGATGAGTGGCAGTCCAACAGCAGCAATAACTTTGCCTTTTAACACAGCCCCTCTGTTTTACAGGACACGCCACACTACAGACAGTAACACACTGCCAGTCAAGTCTGGAAAAGTTCTGCTAGAGGTGAAGGATTAACATCACAGAGAGTCAGGAAGGGCAAGACCTCAGGGTGCGAGCATGTTCACCTGGAGCTCCTTGGCTCTCTTGCTGCATTTCCTGGTTGTTGTGATGCTAATGGTGTAACTTCCACCCCAAATGAATGCAGGTTTTCTACATTCAGCACCAGAGGTCTTTTTAAGGAAAATGGGAGGGATTTTCATGAAAGAGACACTGAGGTTACAAGACGGTGACAAAGCTGAAGGTAGGCACATTTTATCTTAACATTCACAAAATTTGTACTGTTCTCATGTGAATCATTCCATAAAGTTATTCCTGGCCTACAAAATGCTGACTGTGAGCTGCTGGAGTGCTGTAGCCACTGCTTTTCACCATAAGCAATCCTACTGTAACCTATGTCTGTCTCTATTTGTCTCTTGTCTTAATCCACAGCTGGATCACAAGTGACTTGCAGGAGCAATACTAGCTTAAATAGATCCTGTCCAAACCCCTGGCCCTGGCTGCTCTCTCTGTCAATGCCACTGCTGTGTGGATACAAGCACACACATCTGCAGTGTAAATCGGACCAGTGATGACTCCAGGTTAAAAATAATCCCTGTCAGGTGCAAGTTTTCTGCTGTTCTTTTTTAAATCTGACATTAGTATCCTGATCCAGCTCGCAGAGTAGTTGTGTAGGCAAGATGCATAAGAGCAAGGGAGGATGGTGGAGGGGTGGGAACAAGCAGCCAGAAACTGGACATGCTGCATCACCTCCAAAGCCCATTTTATCCAAGCAGATACACGCATAAGGGCGCGCTTCCCAGCAGTGTGAGCGGCTGCAGTCACACATCCCAGGTGGTGGTCCTGCCTGCCAGCAGCGTTGGTGCCAGCAGACCTTGCAAGCAGCAAACTGCTGAGAAAGGGTATTCTTCCAGGGGGTCTGGGAGCTTTCAGCTGTCTGAGGTCCCCAAACCAGCCCGTCTGAGTCCCCAGGCACAGCACAAGGAAGGGTCATGGGAGAAAGGGGAGCAGCATCCTTCACCTGGACAAACCAAACCCAGGCTGCCCCAGAATTGCATGCTAAGATCATAAATTGGAGCAGACACTTTCTTTTGTTAGCTCTTCTTTATAGTATCTAGCACTGCATGTGGCGATTCATTGGTGGGTGTCACATCATTACGTTAACATACAAATATGAAACAATTATATTAAGCAATTATTATTGTTACCAAGCATAAGGGTCGATTATAATCCCCAGTTAGGAAGTTACAGGCTTTATGAGCAGAGCTGATGACTGCCTTGAGCCATTCAGAACATTTTAAGGCTCTGGGCTGGGCTAGCCCTCAGTCACACTGACTCCCGGCACCTGTGCAGAGCTCCTGGGATGATCCTGCTTCCACACTGGGACCAGCACAGTGAGAGCTGGTCTGCAGGTAAGGAGTCAGCAATGGTGCCATGAGGCAGATGAGGAATTTTTCTACTATGTTGTGGTTTTAATTTTTCCTATTCTGAAACTACCTCAGAAATTTTCTTTGGGGCTTTTAGAGTTATAATTAAGAAACTTTTGGGTAGAGACCAAGTCTGGGGAAATGTATACCAAAAATGGCTACCTGGGAAAGCTTTGATCCAACAGGAGGGAGGGTTTGACACTATATATTGAAATCTGTGTTCCAAAACAGAGTTAAGAATATCAAAGCAAATTATTTATTTTTTTACAATTGTATTTGGTTTTGGCATTCAGACATACAAGAATAACTGGTTCCCATATAAGTAAAACAGACAGGGAAGAGTTTAAGGAGATAGTGAGGACAGGTGCTCGAAATCCTCACAGCCGCATGCTCTCACTAATGCTCAAAGCACAGCAGGGCCTTTCACAGCAGGTACATATATTACTGCTCCAGATCAAATGGAGCTAAGTGAGTCAGCTTTTATCATAGCCTCTGGCCTAAATCCTTTTATAGGTCTAGTGATGCCTTCGGACTTCTGTCCCCGCTCAGGGGGCCTTGGGGCTGGTCTGCAGGACTTGGCTCCTTTTTCTGCAGCGTGGCTGGATCGCAGCCCCCTTCCACAGACAGCCCCCACGGTGTGGGGCGGCTGCTGGGAGAACAAGAGCGTTCCAGTGACCCGAATGTTTCTAGAGGAATAGCAGAAGGATAATCAAGAGCCTCTGACAGAGCTTGCAGTTTCAGTGTTAAATAACACCCGCTCATGGCAGTTGAGGAGGGGGCAGGACTCATTCCAGAACTATTAATATAGCCCCTATTTATACTCCTAGGTTCCTGCAAACTGCGCAGCAGAGAGCTACAGCTGCAGAGCTAAAAAGGAATAAATGTCAACCTCCAGGGAGAAAGTGATCCTTTCTGCCATCATGTGGGGAAGGAGACGGTGAAAGGACAGAACACGGGGCAGGTTTCAGACCTGAGAAAGCGGAGCGAACTGATCGCAGCACCCTGAGATTGCAGCCAGTGGGCAGAGCCAGCTAGTAACCTCCCTGCAGCCAGCAAGTCTGCGCTGATGAGAGGCTGCCAGAAACGCACACTCAGCGTCACACGCAGCACCTACCGATACTGGTAGAGACAAGTCAGGGATTCGAGCTGCTGCTCTACCGATCCAGTACCAGGTGTGACTCAGGACAAAGGAGCAGAACCCTGAAAGGACATTTGGGGGGGGCTTTAAGTGCATTGTTTGCTGGACTGGAAAGATGATGGAAAGCACGGGAGGACCGTATCTGAACACGGCTGCTGTGACATCCCCTGTGGGAATAGCTCGTTTGCTGCAGATGACGTTTGGATGCACCACGTTCAGCCTGGTAGCCCACCAGGGGGGATTCAGCGCGGCCTACGGCACTTTCTGCATGTTTGTCTGGACCTTCTGTTTTGCCATCACTGTCTTCATCATCACCTGCGAATTCACGCATCTGCACAGCTGCCTGACCATTTCCTGGGGAAACTTCACAGCTGCTTTTGCCATGCTCGCCACGCTCATGTCCGTCACGGCCGCAGTGATCTACCCGCTCTACTTTGTCCAGCTCGGCTGTTACCCCATCGGCTGTGAGGTGAGAGACTTTCGCATCGCAGCCAGCATCTTCGCAGGCCTCCTGTTTGTCGTGTATGCCACCGAGGTGTTCCTAACCAGGGCAAAGCCGGGACAAGTCACCAGCTACATGGCCACCGTCTCTGGGCTCCTGAAGATCGTACAGGCCTTCGTGGCCTGCATCATCTTTGGGGCGCTGGTGAACGACAGCCAGTATAGCAAATACGTGGCGACGCAGTGGTGTGTGGCTGTCTACAGCTTTTGCTTTGTGGTGACAGTGGTGGTAGTGGCCTTCAGCGTCACAGGTAAGACTGCCTTGCTGTGGTTCCCCTTTGAGCGCTCTGTGGTCATCTACACTTTTGGGGCTGTGCTGCTGTACATGAGTGCAGCGGTCATCTGGCCAGTGTTCTGCTTCGACAGCAAGTACGGCTCCCCGCGGCGCCCCGGCCTCTGCGCCAAGGGCAAGTGCCCCTGGGACAGCCAGCTGGTCATCGCCATCTTCACCTACGTGAACCTGCTGCTCTACGTCGTGGATCTGGCGTACTCCCAGCGCATCCGCTTTGTCTCGCACCTCTGAAATGCGGGGCTGCCGCTGCGAAGCCGTCCCAGCGGCGTAAGCAACAGCAGTCGGGGATGCGGCAGGAGACGGGATGCGGGGAAGGGAGGTGCTGATCAGGCAGGTGCACAAGAACCATCAACCAAACTTCAGGGTCAAGACTGACTGGACCAGCAAATTAACGACCTGCAGTGGGTGGGCTGCAGCTGACGCTGGGAAAAGCCCACCTCCTCCATTATTCAACATCTGCTTCAGCCACCTGGTGCCAGAGTGAAGAAACGATGCAGCTCAGAAGTTCGGAAAACGGCCTTTCATCTCCAGGCGGCAGAAACGCTCGCTGCTGCAACAGCGGGTCTGCAGGCTACTGGATTACTGAGCCAAATATTAGGAAAGACACCAAGGATTTTGAAACTGTTACCAATGCCTAACCTTAATCAAGTGACTACCCAGGAAGTGGGAAAGTTAAAAGCTACATCAAGGAACACCAGTTCTGGAGATGAAAAACAATCCCTCAGAGTTTGGGTTAGTTTGGGCTGTGTGGTGAGACATGAAATGCAAGTGTGGGAAATTCCAGTTAGGATGTTTCTGAGAACAACATCATAGCTGTAATAGTATTTTGAAAACTACCAGTCCTTTCCCTTCCTCTCCTTTCCTCTCCTCTCCTTCGCTGTGTAGCACAGAAAAAGAGTATCCTCAAGCATGCAACTTGGGGGGGGGGGGGGAAGCATGGGACATTCCTATTTAGCAAAAACTAAGTCATTATAGAAATTAAAATTTGCAAAATCAGGGCTCTACTGCCAAGAAACAGGGTGCAGAACAGAGCCGAACTGCAGAATAACCATGTGTAACCTGACATCCTCGCTCGACCAGGACCAGAAGGTACCTTGGCACATGCTTAGTCTCAGTTCATATGCCACTGTTTTACACTCATGTCAAGAATTTTTTTTCTGGAAGCTTAAAGATAAATTCTGGGGGGAGGGAGGAAGGGGATGCAGAGATGAATTGATTTCACGGTGCTGCATAAAAGACCAAACCTGGTGGGGGGGGACACGGATGGGACATGCCAAAACTTGCATACAACGGTAACAAATTGGGAGCACTGCCTCAGACCAGATCAGGCACTAGGATTCCCGAGCTCTTTGTGTCACCAATGAGCTGCATTTCTCTGACCCACCCCTGAAATAACACCCACTTTGAAGTCCCACACTGCATAGCTCAGATTTCAAGCTTAATAGGAAGAAATGTCCTTCATTTCTGATCCAGTGAGAAACCAAAGCAGTCTGAGTACTTGTGCAGAAAGCATGCAGACTAGATAGGTTTGATTAAAATCTAAAGTAGCTGACTGTCAAGAGCAAGATTTATTTTTTAACCAAATTAAAATAAAGCTGAATGGCAGACTTACATACTACATCTCCAGAGATCTGTATAGTTTCATCTTCGTCTCCACACAGCTTTTATTTCACCAGACATAGCCCTTCTGCTTTCTGCCAGAAAGCGCAGCTCAATTTATTTTGATGTATGAAGCCTGAACGCAGACCCGAAAAAGTATATACCCAAGACAGCTGAGACCTCTGACTGACATTCTTTGTAGCAGAGTCACTAAGGAAAAAGGAAGGAAACTTACTTTTCATCAGTGTTTTGTATGGGGTTTGAAAAGCAAAGGAAAAAATTGTTGGTACAGATTGTGTTGGATAATTCTGCTACCAAGTCAGAACCTGCCTTTAGCAGTGAGAATTACTAGCCTGTGAAACAGGTCAAGAATCAGTATCTGGCATAAAGGGAATGTACTGAACAGCCTTCCAAGGGGTTTTCCTCTTCCACAAGTCCCCATTAAGGGCAGGAAGTCTGGAAGATAATGGGCCAACAAGAGGCTGGCCAGCTTGTTCTAGGGCATAGACCCAAGACTATCTACTATAGATACAAAACAGGATATTAGAGCACTTTATTTCTTGCCACTCAACTTAAGGGCTTGTACAAATAAGAAATGCTAACTTGGAAAAAGAAATCCGTTTGTATTGGAGGAGGCAGTGTACAGAGAGCCACTGCACACAAAAGGAACCTTAAGCATTTATGATGCATTCTTTATAAACCCATCGACCTGGACAAATTAAGCTGTCACACTTGAAAATTACTTATTTTTTGTTATTACAGAGCACTAAAAATCAAATAGGTGACTGTGAACCATCATGGCTTCTGTTATAAAACTAAAACCTGTAAAACCCAGGAATATTGCTGTGCAAAAGCACCTTCCTGCAGACCCTGGCGTGGCTCTGAGGGGGCTGGTGGAGGCCAGGGAGTGGGATGTCAGCAGCAGGTGCCCCGCAGGCAGGGGCTGCTTGTCCCCAGAGATGGCACTGCAAGTCTTTCGGGTAGTGAAGTCTGCTGGAAAGCTCCTCAGCTGGTTAACACTTTCTTCAGATGGGCATTTACTTCCTTTTTGCTGTGAAGATTTTGCACCAGGTAGGAGCAACTAGCAGGTATATGATAAAATCTGCTAATTGCATAAGTTGATGCAACTTACACAGTGCCAGGGACATAAAGGCCCAAGAGAAATAGGTAACTGGGAGACAATGGGGGTAAAATCTAGCGCCTTCACAATGAGGAGGAAATAGAATTTAACATGGAAATCATGATACCACTGACTGGAGGAGTGGAAAGACAATTCATTGCCAAGAACAGTGTGTTCAGATTTAGCTTTCTCATCTGCCAGCCAAAGACTGAGCAAAAAATGTTAGCATGGTCAAAATGGCAAAAAAAGATTGTGTGGACAACAATCCGCTCTTTTAGGAGAAAAAAAAAAAATCAAAACCTCATGCTTCAGTGGTTAAACACTCACTAACCATTGGAAACTATGAGATTACCCAATCTAGGACAGAGAACATCTGATATCTGCTTAATATGATTTTAACAACCTACCCTGTCATGATTCAGTTAATTAAAAAACCCTTTATTTCCAGAGCTCGTCTTTCCCCTTAATTAATAAATCATGATCAAGTAACTTGCCATAAAACAGGCTTCCTAAGACACCAATCATTCTCAACTTTTTTGGTAAACTAACGTCAGAACGTACATGCAGTCATTTAGAATTATGGATTTGTGCTTGCAGCCAATAGAGACAGCTCCTAAAGGATTCCAACCTGAAATATATGCATATAAATATATATATATATATATGAATCTGAATCTTTAATGGTTTGGTTTTTAGTTTGGCTCCTTCTTATTCCCTTCTCTTTCTGGAGACTGGGATTCTGTAGCCCCAAAAGATGATGTTTAGGAACATTAATCCGCAGGAGATAGACTGAGATTTAGTTCTGTCAATGAAGGAGTAGGAAAAAAGCCGAAGGAGAGAAAAAAAAGCAAGCAAGTGTGGTAAGATTACATTTAGGAAAAAACAGCACTGGCTGGTGCCTGGCTTTTATGGCGACGTACTTCAAAACATCTCGGTCTCTCCACAGTCCATTACTATGGACCCTCGAGTGAAGCCACACCACAGGCCATCCTGACAAAGCATGCGTTCATGCTCCTGCCACGGCTGGGGCCCAACACGCCTTCTGCTGGAGAATGCCCACGCTTTCCCGCACGGCAGCCACCACTCTCGCCGCGGGTGCCTGGCAGCTGTGCCGCCATCCCTCGTCCGGCTGCCGGGTCAGCTGCCGTCCTGGGCGAGGTGCAGGGAATCCCCTGGCTCAGGCCGGCCGTGTGCTGGCAATGCCAGGTCGGCGAGGCAGCCGCTGTTCCGGGGTCAACGGCTGCCCGAGCCCTTCGCCAGCCAGACGAGGACCTGCAGGGGCAGAAAAAGCGAAAGGCTTCGGGGTCCCTTCCCTGAGGAGACAGAACCCACTCGCTGGTGCGCACCCCCCGCAGCAGCCGGACGAGGAGGAAGAGGAGCTGGGAAGAAGGGCAGAAGGGACGCCACAAAGCGCGGAGCAGAGGCAGGGACACGCGGGGATGGCGAGCCGCCTCCCGTGCCCGACTAAGACCTGGCCCCGCGGGGTACAGGGACGCGCCCGGGACAGCGGCTGGCAAGGGCCGGAGCCCGCCCAACCCGCTGCCACCTGGGCCTGCGGGCACGGCCTGCACCAGGCCGGTGGGGAGAGCCGGTGGCGGAGGCGCTGACCGAGGGCGGCCGCGGTCCGGCGGGCCCCTCCCGCTCGGCGGCCCGGACCCCTCAGCGCGGCGGCGGGCGGCCCCGCAGGACACGCGGCGGCGCCCGAAGCTTCCAGAAGGGCGCGCGCCGCCGGCCCCGCCGCTGCGGCGGGAGCGCAGCGCCCCCTGGCGGGGCGGCGCGGTGGCTGACCCCACGCGGCCGCCGTAGGCGGCGAATGATGCAACACCGTGTGCCGGTTGCCCCAATAGCTGGCGAGGGTGGTGCCGCGCCGGCCCTCCGCCACTCAGGGACGAGGGGCGGCGCCGGCGGCACTGCCCCTCGTCCCTGAGTGGCGGAGGGCCTGTGCGGCACCACCCTGCCGCCCGCCGATTTGCCGCGCGCCGAAGCCCCGCCCCGCCGCCCCGCCTCCCGACGCGGCGCACGGCCACGTGGACGGCGGCGCGGCCGCCGGTGGGCTCTGGCGGGGCCGTGCAGGACCGGCTGCTCCCCGCTGCGCCGCGCCATGAGCGTGGGGTTCATCGGGGCCGGGCAGCTCGCCTTCGCCCTGGCCAGGGGCTTCACGGCGGCAGGTGGGCGCGGGGTCGGGGGGGCGGCGCGGGGATGGCGGCGCCGAGCCGCCGGGGCTGACTCGCGGTGCCGTTCGCAGGGGTCCTGGCCGCGCACAAGATCACGGCGAGCTCCCCGGACACCGACCTGCCCACCGTGAGCGGGCTGCGGGTGAGTGAGGGCGGGCGGCGGCGCTCCCCGCGGCGGGCCGCCCCGGGCTGACGGCGGCCCCGGTTTCTCCCCGACCGCTGCAGAAAATGGGCGTGAACTTCACGGTGAGCAATAAGGACACGGTGAAGAGCAGCGATGTCCTCTTCCTGGCCGTGAAGCCCCCCATCATCCCCTTCATCCTGGAGGAAGTGGGCCCCGACATCGAGGCCCGCCACATCGTGGTCTCCTGCGCGGCCGGCGTCACCATCAGCTCCATCGAGAAGGTGAGGAGGGGCGGCGGGGGATGGGGGTCCGCTGGGGCCGTAGCGGACGGCCGGTACCAGGAGGCGTCTGCCGCAGGGCAAGACCGTGCCAGAGCTGGCCTTGAGGGGGTCCCGCTCCTCCAGCCCCCCGGAGTTGACACGGGGGACGGGCAACACTTGTGCTGCCCAGGGCTAAATCACTGCTGAGCTGTAAGAGACTTTATGCCAGCTCTTTTATTACACGAGGTGCTGTCAGGTCTTTTTTCTCTCAACAGAGGTGGGTCATCTCCCCTGAATTTCTGCAGACTTTACGCTAAGTGTCTGCACGAGCTGTTTTGGAGACTCGCGAGCTGATGTGGGAATGAGGCATTTGGGGTGTTGTTCCCCACAGCAGCTCTGCCCAGCTTCCCATGTGCTGGTACTATGAAAGACTTCACATTTAAGTTTTGCCCGCTTTGGCTCAGAGCAGGGAGTTTGGAGTACAGGAGTTTCTCTTTTCCCTCTGCTTGTGTTGTTCTTGCCCCCAGGGAGTCCCTTCCTAGACAGCCTGTTTGGTATGCCAAATATGCACTAAAGCTCATTTGTGTCTCTTCTTTCTTTCTTTCTCTCTTTCTTTCTGTCTCCAATAATTTTCTGCCCTAAGAAACTCTCTACCTTCTGCCCCACACCAAAAGTGATCAGGTGCATGACCAACACCCCTGTGATTGTCCGGGAAGGTGCTACAGTCTATGCCACTGGGACTCATGCGGATGTGGAGGATGGGAAGCTTGTGGAACAACTGATGGCCAGTGTAGGCTTCTGCACCGAGGTGGAAGAGGACCTGATAGATGCTGTAACAGGGCTCAGTGGCAGTGGCCCTGCATATGTACGTGCTACTTCCTCAACTTGTGACAGTCTTGGGGAGAGCAGTAGGCTTCGTGTGCAGTGAAAGCCTGTGCAGCTTCAGTTTGTCAATTCTTGTTTTTCTCATTACTCACATTTGCAATGGGACATGTAATCCAGGTATCCAGTTTATAACCAGTTTGGGTCAACAACAAAAGTCCATTACCAGTCGGATGAGTCTGAAGTCCATAGCCATCAGGCAGTGTCCGTGTGTTCATGTTGCAAAACGTGGGCCTGTAATTAGTATGACCCAGCAGCTGAATTTCTCCCGTTCCCCCCACTCCTGCTTTGGAACTAGTGGGAGGGAAGCCCGGCATAGTAAAGGGGGAGGCATCAGTTTTGGAGTAGAGACGTTCAGTCACCTTCTTCCTCTGTCTGGTCTCAGGCGTTCACTGCTCTGGATGCTCTGGCGGATGGGGGAGTGAAAATGGGACTTCCCCGCAGGCTGGCTGTTCGACTTGGAGCACAGGCTTTGCTGGTCAGTATTTCCTCCTCCAGAACACGTTTGAGTCTGTGCCTGCTCTATGCAGACTATTCTGCACATCACGGTTTGAAATAATCTCAGTCCTTTTACTGAATCTACTTTAAAAAAACGTATTTGGTTTGACTGCACACAGGTTCCCGGTGATGGGACATAGGAAGTGTCCGCAGCAATCTGCTGGCGCTGATGGTGGTGTGGGAGCTGGGGCCTGGGGCACCATGACTCCTCTGCAGGCTTTTTCAGCTCTGAAAAGTGTTTTGGCAGCCTGCTAATGGCTTTCGGGCAGGAACCCAGTTTTGCCCACTGTGAGTGTTTGGTGCTGCTCTGCGCAGTGGAGAACAGGAGTATTTGACAGTTGGTTCCTCAGTCAGAGCTCTGGCAGCTGTTTTCTCTTCCTCGCTACAGGGTGCTGCCAAAATGCTGTTAGAATCTGAGCAGCATCCTGGGCAGCTGAAGGACAATGTCTGCTCGCCCGGGGGAGCCACCATCCATGCCCTACACTTCCTGGAGAGCGGCGGCTTTCGCTCACTCCTAATCAATGCTGTGGAGGCTTCCTGCATCCGGACAAGGTGGGCAGCTACAAAGTCCTAAAAAGCCAGCAAAACTTACCCCCCACACTCCCTGTCTCTTTTGCCATGTCTTTCTCTCCCACCACCCCATTGCAGGGAGCTGCAGCATTTGGCAGACCAAGAGAAGATCTCCCCAGCAGCCATAAAGAAGACTTTGTTGGATAAGGTGAAGCTGGAGTCTCCTTCTCTGTCTGTGGCATCTGCCAGCAAAGTCAGTCTGTTCACCAGTAAGAGCCCCAGCAGCAAGAACAACTGACCAGGCTGCTGTAGTCTGGCTGTGCTGAAGATCAGTCTCCTCCACGCCCTTGCTTTTTTGTCCAAGGAAGAATGCTCGCTCTGAATGTTGGTGTCCCCCATACCTGGCTCTTGGCTTGCAGCAGCTGTGGGCCACTGCAACACTGTAGAAGAGGGTCTTATAACCTGTAGTGGGGTTGGTGCAAACTGTCCGTGGCATTGCTGTTCTCTGTTGGGCAAGTGTGATGCCATCATTGGACATTCATCAAGGGCATTGTCTGTCCAGAAGCCTTGGATGCTTCTAGGACTCAGACAGTGTTTGTGGTGTCCCATGCAGAAATGGTTTCTAATAGGATTTTTTTAAGAGGTTTCAGAACGCCTTTTGGTTTCAAAGGTTTGAACCAGGCCCAGACACCTCTTGCCCCACTTTGTATCTGCTGTCAGAGCTTGTGTCTTGTCATTGTCTTTACTAGGTAGAGCAGGTGCTGCCACACAAATGCAGTGCTGCGCACTACATTAGAGGCTGGGGCCTAAAGCACCTCTCAGAAGGGACCAAAGTGCCTCTGCCCCATCTGCCCTGGCTTTCAGAGACAGATGGTGTGAACCTCTGGACCACACTCCGTTTCTCTCTTTGCTGGCCACCCCTTCTCTCTGCTCTCTCTGGTTTGGGGAACCATGAACTGTTCTCACTGTCCCTCCTTTGTTGCTAGCATTGGTTGGGTGGTTGCGCTGGTGGAGGGGTAGTGAGTGCTCCCTTTCCCCTCTGTCTCTGACACTTCTTCATGCTCTTCATGGGCAGAATCTGCTCCCACGCGCCCATGGATATGTTTCAGCATCACTGTGCTCCCCGATGCTCTCCTTGCTTTGGGGCAGACGGGAGCAGAGCTGAAGTCAAGGACAACCTCATCCAGAGAAAGCTGCCTTCCGTACCATTCCCTTAGACTCAAGCAGGGTTTTGTACCCAGCTGCTGAGCTACTGCATGGCAGCAGGGCTCTTCCTCAGCACCTTTCCTTGCATCAGGCTGTATCTCTTTCTTGGTGTTTCAGTGTTGATGCCTGTTGACAGTGGCTGCTCTGCTTTGGTTTGTACAATCCAGCTGTGTTGTGCTGGACTGGTTGTCCCTTCCAGACAGCACTTCTCCCAGCAGAGCCCCTGGGCTGGTGAAATCCAGCGCAGCAGCCCTCAGTGTCACCTTGTGTTGGCACAGTTCTGTCTCTCTGGTGTTTTCTAGACTGTTTCTTTTTTCTTCCTGTTTCTCTGAAAGTGTTGCACTGCTAATGGCTAGAAGGGGAGAACACCTAGAAAAAGTTCAGGGCTGCTTCATGCAGTTGCATTCCTAGTTCTTTAGAATACAAGACTAAAGGGAAACACTGAAGTCATCTACTCTGGTTTGCAGCTCAGATCTTGTCCCATCTCACCTAGTTTGTCCTGCATGACACCTAGGAGGAAAGTCAGTCCTTGCTTGATACAAAAGAGGTTCAGGGAGGACTTGAGAATGCCTGATGCCTGTCCAACAACAAGTACTTGCTTGGTGAAACGCATCCAGATGACTATGTTTTTGCAGAGGTGGAAGACCCTTGCTTTTCTGGTCTGGAGAATTACCCAAGTCTGACTCAAATTTATGAGCAAGAAACAGCAGCAAAGTATGGGTCCAGGAGCAGTGGTCCCTTCTGCCCCTGAAACTCCAGTATTTGTGAGGGAAGGAATCTGGCCAGGGTTGTAGCAGCAAGCAGAGGGTGGCCCTGCTCAACCCCTCCTGCCGCCTGGCACAGCCCCGAGTGCCAGGGCAGGCGTGAGCAGGCACTGAGGGCAAAGCAGCACCTCTCTTTCCTGGGCCCACTGGGGAAAGGGATGAGTGAGGGTTGTAGACTCAAAAGGGCAGAAGGGACCAATGCTCTGATCAGAGAGAAGGTGGATTATAGCCCATCATCTAGAAGGACGGTTAACCTGTACTTCAGGCACAGTCTTGGGAGCCAGCCTCAGAGCAGCAGCAAAGAGAAGACTGCATCTACTGCTTTCTGCAATTTCTTTATAGCCAATGTCCCTGCATGGCTTCCTTGCCTCTTTACTTTTCTCCCAGAGCCTGAGTCCTATCCCAAGTCAGAAAACTGCACAAAGAATGCAAGCTGCCCCTACCATTTTTATGGGGCTTCAGTGGGAGCAACAGGCTGGAGGGGATGGAATGGATTTGGGCGGATAATTGTCATACTGTATTCTGCCTTGGGGTATACTGGGGGAGTGCTGGTAAAAGATGAATATTTCACATGGGCTTATTGTCTCCTGAGGAATCTTGGACATGCAGGTGATGCAGGAAGAGCATTTCCGTATTGTTGCAGAGCCTGCCAAAGGTGCTAGTAATGTTAAAGTGTTTTTAGTGTTAGGCTTTTGGCTGGTAGCAGGGCATGACCCTACAGGCATGACAGATGGCTACTCCTCTTCCCTCTTTACATAATAAACTGCTTCTCTGACAGAGAGCTCTGGCTCCTGCCCGCTGTTTGGACCAAGTATATCTCTTCCCCCTGGCAGTGGCCGTTGGGTCCTTGCTGCTCACAGTGAGTGTGCTTCAGGTGTGCTGCAAACCTGTCTTCGAGACTGGTTTGTCTGGGCATGGGACTGGGAAGCGTATCGGCCTCTTTCTCCTTGTCACCCATGGTTCCTGAGCAACAACATAAAAGTTATCCTAGCGCCCTGTGCTACCAGTTTTCAGATATTTAAAGAGAATGGGAGGAGGAAAGCTGCCTGGCTGAAATCTGACATGAGGGACTTGGAGTGTTAATCCTTCTCAGAGTATCCCAAACCTTTAGGCTTTCTAGCGGTTCTGCCACTGCATACAAGATTCCATGGGAGGCGAGTGGGTGCCGCATGTTCCTCCGTTTCCCTGCTCAGGCTGTGAATACCCTGCGCAGACAGGCCAAGCTGGAAGTCAGATGGCTTAAGTGCTGGCTGATGCAAAATGAAAGGGAGTGTTGCAGAAAGTGTTGCAACTTGGCTGATAAAAGTGTGATGCAGAATAAAAGGTAGGATGGCTGAGCGTGAGCCCCTCTGCAGGGAGACTTACTGACTGCCCCAGTGTACCCCCAGAGAGGCAGAGCTATAGATGAACTTCCTAGATGCTTGTAGGCCTGTAACTGAGCTGGCCACCACAGCACATGGAAAACCCAGCCTGTCAAGGGCTACAGAAGAGCCCTACAGGACTCGCGTTCAGGTTCCTGCGTGCATAGCAGAGAACAGCAGTGCTGCTGCCGAATGCCCAGGGCCCAGACTACCTCCTTAGGAGTGTGCTTTCTCCATGATGTTGCCTTAACTCCTGTATGCCCAATTTCATTGCAGCACCTTCCACTTGTACCCTCATCCTTATCTGCTGTACTCATCTCGTCAGCCCTGCTTTGCTTGTAGCACAGCAGTAAATGCAGTAGGCACCGGTATTCCCGTGTTACAGACCCACAGTTAGAGCAGAAGAGGTGGAAACACGTGGAGCAAGCCAGGCACGATATGGGAGAGCAGCATTTCACAGCAGAAGAGCCAGCCCCAGTCTTGACACTTTTCAGCCAGGGCTTGCTTCGGCACCGTCTCCAGTGCCTAGGAGAGCTGCTGCGAAGCCTTCCTCTTTACGTCAGCATTTTCGGTGGAGACCTTGCTGCTCCTCCGTGCAGTTTCAGCAGCTCTAAGAAACTGTGGATGCAGCAAAGAGGAGCAGCCTAAAGGGAGCGTGGGGCCCCCCGGGGGAGAGGACGCCGGTGCTGCTGGCCACGCCGGGGCAGGCAGCCGGGCTCTCCTCTGCGCTGGGGCCAAGTTACAACGAAGGGCGTGGAACAGGGGGGCACCCCCGGGGGGAGCGGCACCCCCTGCTCCTGCTGCGCGGCTGTTCCTCGCTGTGCACCGCTAACACGCGTGGGAGCCCGGGGGAGGCGGCCACACCCCCCCCGCTGCCCCGGCCGTCGGTTCCGAGGCCGGAGGTGCCGGAAGACCCCTCGCTGCCGATCCACCGGGGCAACGGGCGCGGCGGCGGCGGCAGGGCTCGCCCCGGGCCGGGAACTGCCCCGCGCCGGCGGGAGGAGGCGACACCGGCCGGGGCCAGGGATCCCCCGCGGCTCCGGGGCGGGCCTTGCACGCCGGGCGGAGCCCCGCGCCTGCGGTCGGTCGGTCGGTCGGTCGGTGCGGGCCGCCGCCGCCTCCCCTTTAAGGCGCCGCCTCCGACAGAAACGCGCGTCCCCCTTAAGGCCCGGGGCGGTTGCGCCGGGCGCTTCATGAATGGAGCCACGTGACCCAAACATCACGTGACACGTCCGTGAGCGGCGGCGGCGGCGGCGGCTCGCGGCGTCCCGGTCCCTCCCAGCGCGGCCTCCCCGCCCGGCCCGGCCCCGGCGGCTCCGTGAGGAGGTGAGCGCCGCCAGCGCCGGCTGCGGCGGCGGGCGGCGGCGGGCGCGGCCCGGGCGGCGGGCGCGGCCCTGGCACCGGGCGGGGCGGGGCGGCGGGCGCGGCGGGCCGGTCCCCGGGGGCGGGCCGGGGCGGGGCGGGCCCGGGATGGCGGCCGGGGCTGCCGCGGGTCGGCGGGTGCCGCGCGGGGCTGCCGCCGCTGACTCACGGCGGGGTTCCGGGGCCGCGGCCCCCTCCCCGGCGCCGCCCGTCGCGCCGCCCGCCCCTGTCCCCCGCCCCGCCCGGTCCCCCGCCCCGAGGCCGAGCAACAGGTGCGCGGGGCCGCCGGCCTGGGGCCTGTCCCCGCCGCCGCCTCCCGGGGCCACCGGCGGGCACCACGGGCGCGTCCCGCCCCTCCCGCCGGCCGGGGTCGTCCTGCGGACCGATCGGCTGCCCCCGGGCCGGGCCCTCCCCCCCGCCGGAGCCCGGCGCCGCCGCGGCCCGGCCCGCAGCGGGTCCCCGCTCCCGCGAGGAGCGGAGGCGGTGCCGCCGGCGGGTGCGAGGGCCCCGCCGGACGGGCGGCCCCCGGGCGGGGGGGGGACCTCAGCGACCGGCCTCCTCGGCGCGGGCTTTCTTCTTGCCGGGTGATCTCCCTCCTGACCGGGGGAGGCGGAGGTCCGGGGAAGGCGAGGAGCCCCGAAGGGCTCTCGCTCGTTCCTGGCGCAGAGGCTTGGTCGCAGGCGGGACAGCCGCACTTCCCCGATGCCCCCGCCCCGCTGCTCGCTCGGCGTGGCCGGTACCGGCTGGGAGAGAGCCAGCGGCCCAGGCGACGCGGCTGCGAGGTTCAGGCCCCCGTTCCGTAGGGGCCTGCGAACTCTGCCCCCCTTCCTGCCGGAGCCCCCGGTGCCTGGTGGGTGCAAGGAGCGGGGCTGGAGGTCTGCTCAGTGCTCAGCGCTGCACTGTCCTCGGAGCTGAGCGGGTTCCCTCTGCAGTGGGAAGCACACCTCTCCGGTGGGACTGGGGAGCAGGCTGCAACGCCTGACCGATGCGGAGTGTCTGTGTGTGTGCACGGGGGGGTCTGGCCATCCAGAGCTGGGGACGGCTCTGACTGCCCAGGGTGTGTGATGCTTGAGCTGCATGGTTCAAGGAAGGTGCTACCGGGAGGCTGGAAGGGGTCTCCAAAAGCCAGCTCTTTCCTTTATCTGCGTAAGCAGAGTTAAAACCATCTGGGTGGGCAGATTCCTTGAGGGAACAATTGCTGTCAAAGTGCCCTGGGTTGGAAGTGAGCTCACCAGGGACTCCCAATGGGAAGGCGGGGGGGGGGGGGGGGGTTGGGGGGGTTGGGTGGGCACAGGAGAGGCACTGTCCTGACTTCATATGCAATTGGGGAAGTCATCCGATTTCTTTGGGTTCCTGAGGGGGCTCTGTGAGCTAATTCGCAAGAAAGCAAATAAACAGAGTATGAAATCCACACTGGGAGAGAGAGCTCTTGTGCGGCGTGCCCGACCGCTGCCAGTGAACCACGCTCCTCGGCCTGCCTGGTGCTGTGGAACCCATTGTGGAGCACAGCCCCTTCCTCTGCCTCCCTGTCCCTACCGATGGGCCTCCTTCCCTCCCTCCTTCCCTCCCAGCGCCGTCTCCGGGCCAGCCTGTGCTGGAGCGGGTGACGTCACCGTGTTTACACGGGGCTCGTGGCACGGTTCTGCGATCAGGAATGTGGAGAATGGGGCCCGCGTTGAATCATGCGCGGTGCTGTCAGCTCCCTTGTGCTGCCTTTGAGCTGAGGAGAGAATTGGCTGCGCTTGTGCTGAGTTCAGGCCTTTTGAGCTCTGGGGAAATGTGTTGAGGCTGCATTTTCTTCATTGCAGTCATCGCGTTTGGCACTTTTCAGTGTGATCTTTCTTCAGGAAGCTATCAAAAGCTGAGCAATCAGCAGTCTGGAGAGTTAGGCCAAGTTTGGTCTCTGTCTTGGTGCCAGTTCTCTGGGTGTCCTCTCTGCGAGCTGCCAAATAGCCCTGTCTCTGATCCTTCCAAGGGGACCCAGAAAATAGCCAACAACTGGTCTCGGGGTTGTTCTTCCCATTCTGCTGACTGACTTGTGTGTTGCTGTGTCTCATTCTGATCCCCTTGGGAAGGGGGACGAGGAGAGGTGGGATCAGCAGGTGCTTTTGGGGACAGTCCTGTTACAGCTTTGATGGTGGCTGTGGGAGGCTTCTGCCTGAGGAGGCTGGGTTCCTCTGGGTAAAAATGCTGCTTGACTCTTAAAAGTTCACGAAAAATTAAATTGCTCTTGTCAGGGTCTGGGACCAGCCTCTTCTCTTGTCTGCTCCTAGCTCTCTTGCCCCCATCTTGGCGTTAGTAGAAGTCATGGTGCAAAGGCAGGAATGAGCTGCTGCCTTTGTGGGGTACAGACTGTGTGAGCACCCCTGTCGATTCCCTGGTCTGCCCCAGGGAGCTCTCTTCCCAATACCCTGCCTGATGCAGCACGCTTGTTGCCTTGTTTGTTTTATTTCAGCTCTGCTGTAATGAAGGAAGCTTGAGTGCTTGCCAGGCAGCTGGAAATTCTTTAGCGACACAAGGCAAACAAATTTATGTAGTCCCACTGACCATACCTGCCCTTGGCTCCTTACGCTCACCAGAGGACAGCGCAGAGCGGTGCTGCAGGGGTGACATTATTGGTCTCCCCCCTATTCCCTTCTCCCCTTTTCCCAGCAGCCATGTTGTTTGCTAAGTAGGAGCAGAGGAAAGGAATGCAATGGTGTGGCAGAGAGTGAAGAACGGATTTTATGAAGCAGTCGCTTGTGTGCTGTCTGCCCTGTGTTAGCCTGCTTCATTGCAGCTACCTTCCTTGGACAGCAAAGTGACCCTTTCTACACCAGCATTGTCGGGTTGTAGCGGACATCTCATTGCAAGGAGCATTGTCCTCTGGGTATAAATAGCCTGCCTCCTGGCAGGCTGGAGGCTTTGGGAATGTCTCTGCCAGTGTCCTGGGGAATGCTGACCCCGTTCACCTCTAATAGGTGGTAGATGCATTGCGGGGAGCCTGCGCCGCAGCTGCTAGAAGAGCATAAATTCGTATTTGCTGACTTGTGCATCTGGTTCTTGGCTATAACTGTACATCAGTGCCTCTTACATTTAGCAAAGCAGTAGCAAACAAAATTGTTGTTGGCTGTTTGGCACCAAAGAGACAAAAGGTAAAGAGGTGTTCGTAGACTGCACTTGCACAGGAACGCTCAAGGAGGTGTGCCGTTCCTGGCAGTTGGATGTGCAGCTATGTCTGTTGAGCAGTATCTGAGCGGATGAATTCATTGGGCAGCGTAGCAGCACTATGAACTAAAGCCTGAGGGAAGGAGGTATGTAGGTATAGAAAGAGGAGCTTGGGTATAAATCACTGTAACAACAGGCCTGGGAATTGCTCTTACCAGTTCTGACGTCCTGTCTTAGGAGTCTGTTCTCCTTCAGTTTTGGCCACCCTTAATCTTTGTTTTCTTATGAGCATACCTTGGCTCTGACGATAAGGGAGGGAGAAGGTGGTTCTGGGCCCTGACATTGCCAGGGACCGACAAGGACTTTCTCACAGAAAAGACCTACAGCTGGGGTCAGCTTTGCGTGACGGGGAGAGGTGAAGGCTGCTGAGGCCCAAATTTGTGATGGGATTCCAGTGTGCCCAAAAGCTTCCTTGTGCTGCAGCATCAGGTTGTCCTTCTGTTACCTGGGAAAGGTTGGGTGCAGAACTTTGGCTTGAGCCCAGATGGGCTGGCTTTCCTGGGAAGCAGAAAAAGTTTGGAGAGGCGTGAGCATAGCAGTGGTGTTCTCCCGTCCCGCAGGATGCCCGGCGAGGCATGTTGTGAAGGCAAAGGCTTCCTCTGCGTTCATTGCCCAGGGTTGCGTGTTCTTGAACCATACTGTTTCGGGTCCTTGGGGGCAGCTAGAATCTGGCAGGGCTTTTGTCCTGGGGAGTTTCTGGGCTGTGCTTGGGCACCTGTTGGAGGGGCTGTGTGAGAGCGACTGGCTGCCTTGCTGTGCTTGGGAGTGACAAGGATGAGGCTGGGAGCAAGAGGCGCCGAGTGCCAGTGTGCTGAGTCAGCATGACTGGCCTGGAGCAGCCGTGCTCTGGACCCAGCCTGCTGCCTGCCAGGCTATTTTTAAAAATGTGGCTTCCGTGTATTCTGACTCCTCCTAGTTTTTTAATTTCCACCACCCCAAGCAAAAAAACCCAGCATTGCCACAAAGTCTCCCTGGGAGTAGGGGTGTGGAAGGGCAGCAGTTTCTGCCCAGGGACAGAATCTGCTGCTTGTGAGTCCAGCTCAGTCAGGTGCTTGTGGAGTGTCGTCCGGGGAGGGGGCAGTGGGATGTGCAGCAGCCCGCGGCGTTGCTGCTAGACCCTGCAACGGGAATGTCGCAGGCTCTGCTGCGTCCTGGGGGGCTAACCTGACTTTCCTTCCCTTCCAGAACCTGATTGACAAGGCTGTCGTGTTATGACGACCCCCAACAAAGGAAACAAGGCCTTGAAGGTAAAGCGGCAGATGGAGGAAGGGGGTGCGGAAGGTGGGTGCAGGCATCCGCTCCAGGTTTGACAAGTGTGTGCTGCCTTCTCTTCCAGGTGAAGCGGGAGCCAGGCGAGAATGGGACCAGCTTGACAGATGAGGAGCTGGTGACCATGTCTGTGCGGGAGCTGAACCAGCATCTACGGGGCCTGTCGAAGGAGGAGATCATCCAGCTGAAGCAGCGTCGGCGCACGCTGAAGAACCGGGGCTACGCGGCCAGCTGCAGAGTCAAGCGTGTTACCCAGAAGGAGGAACTGGAGAAGCAGAAGGCAGAGCTGCAGCAGGAAGTGGAGAAGCTGGCCTCCGAGAACGCCAGCATGAAAATGGAACTCGATGCTCTCCGCTCCAAATACGAGGCTCTCCAGAACTTCGCCAGAACCG